>NC_048310.1:12696628-12719746 GCF_013100865.1 Trachemys scripta elegans
TGGGCAGGGCCAGGGCCCCGTGGAGGGTCCTTTTTTTTTTTTTTTTTTTTTTTTTCCAATATGGTAACCCTAAGGATAACAAGACACTAAAGTCTTGCTAATTTCCTGAGTATCAGATGACCTTACTTATAAATAACTAGTGAGGCACAATGCAATACAAGGAAAATACATCTGTACGTAATAGAAACCTTGCAAAGCATTTAAAAGATAATTTTGAACAAAATGGTAATGTAACAGTGTGGCCCTCCTGCTCTAGTAAAATAAACAAGTTGGGTGAATAGTTCAATAGACAATTGGAACAGTAATAAAACACTGATCGCTTTTACTAGATTAATAGCAAATAAACCATTGTTCTTGTACTACTAAAGCCAAGCATTGATATTGTGGTCTGACTTGCCATAAGATTGTTCCAGATTCTAGAATTCTGCAAGAGAAAAGAGGAGAGCACACTAGTGGATTTTTAAAACTGCAGTGCAGGAATATAGACACGTGCCCCCACTGCCACCAAATGAATTTAGTCTCTAAGCACCAGAACCCATCCCAAGAGAACATGCGGAGCCTCTTCAAGGGACCACTGCAACATGAAAGAAACAGCACGCAGCTGACATCTAGCACTGACTTGTACCCAGCAGTGCAAATAGGTCCGGTACGCTGTACCAGCAAGATATTTATAGCTGCTACGGTGTACTAGAAAGACACAAGAGGAACAGAACGTCCAACGGCCCCATGCTGGCAGCTCCTCTGGTGCGGCTGTACCACCCCATCCTCGTTTCCAGCCCTGTCCTCTGGTGGGGCTGGCTGTTGTACAGATGGAGGAGACCCTGAGTGGAAGGGCTGGGGCAGTAGAGCCACGCTGGAGGAGCTGCGGGCACGGGGGCTGCCTGGTGGCCCCATTTTCTACTCCTTTTGCCGCTGCTGTTCCGAAGTCTGCAGCGCAGTGGAAGGAGGACAGAGCACCCCCCTCCCCAGGTAATGGGGTGGAACATGGGGACGGGGACAGTGTGGGGGCCCCGGGCTGGAAGCAGGGCAGGGAGGGGATGGGTCATAGGAAGGGTCACGTGAGGAGGTCACATGCCCCATGTGCCCCCCTTCCATATCGGTAAGAAATGGATTTCACTTGTACCAGCTGAGCACCTGGCACCTTATTTTTAGGGGTGGGAGGGATAGCTCAGTGGTTTGAGCAATGGCCTGCTAAACCCAGGGTTGTGAGTTCAATCCTTGAGGGGGCCACTTAGGGATCTGGGGCAAAATCAGTAATTGGTCCTGCTAGTGAAGGCAGGGGGCTGGACTTGGTGACCTTTCAAGGTCCCTTCCAGTTTTAGGAGATAGGATATTTCCATCCTTTGCCAGGATATCTGATCTTTATTAATTATGTTCTTGCATCTTTTTTCTTCAACAACAAAAACCTCACAGGCCTGATTTCTACTCTCCCTTGTACTTGTCTTACGCTCTTGTAACTCGATTGATTTCGCTGTGGTCTTTCCAGATTCCCACTGGAGAGAAGACTCAGGTCCCATGTTTCCATTTGCTGCTTGGTTTTATGCTGCTTACTTCTATCACTGACTTTGACTTCTTGTTCCATATTTCCACCACACTTTATGAACTGCAACTGAATTGTTTGTTGGTTATCACTCTCCCATGGTTCAGCTGATGCTTCCTTGGTTTTGAAATAGCACAGCTCATTTGCATCAGTCTATCACTTGCCTTCCACGTCTCTGAGAAATTGAATCCCCCTTTTTTTTCCTCTCTCATATCTGTATTTCCTGAGCTATACAGGACAACTTCAGCTAATCTTTAATCATAATTCATACCTCCCTCAAAAGTCTGAATTATTTTGGTTGCCCTCTGCACCTTTTCAGTTTCACAAATGTTCTTTGCTAAGTGTGAATGGAATGATACATAATATTGTAAACTTGTGCCTTATAATGAGGCCCGAACAACTTGAAGAGATTTATTCTTCCTACCCCTATTTATACCTCTCAAGATCTTGTTTGCCTATTTATTTTGTACCCGGTAGATTCTCTCCTACAAAAATAGATAGCGCTCCATGTTTTTGACAAATGTGAAATCACACAAAATAAAATGATAAACTCACTTTGCAGTAGTGGCTCCTGCCCTTTGGGGTTGGGCTGGGCTCCCTGTTCTGGGCGCCATTCAGGTTTCGCCTAGCCGCACCTACAAATTTGAGTGAGGTGGTGCTGTGACCGAGAACAAAGGGGTTCAGTGCCACTCACTCAAATCTGGCCTGGCTACCCCACACTGGTCATGATGGAGGGGGATGACCAGGCTGAACCTGAGCCGCACTGCAACCCTGTGTGCTGGGTCACAATGCCTGGAGCAGGGAACCGGGCCCAGCCCCGGAGGACAGGATTTGCCACGGTGGGTGAGTGCAGCACTGGCTTTCTCTGCTACTCCCTCCTTTGGGGGCACGAGACACCTAAGCTAAATTTCTGGATGTGCTATTCCATAGTGAATCTCTCTTTCAGAATTGTTTAATTTTAAACAACTTCTAGACCATATATTCAGGAATTGCTTTATTTAGCAATGAAATATAATTGCATCTGAAAATTTGATCACAAAAAGGTTTGATGAAACTGACCAGAGAAGGGGTGCAGCCATGGTCCAAGCAAATTAATTTTAAAATTGGAGCAAATATTCACAGGAAATCATTTGCAGTATTTGCTCAGCTTTACTATTTTCTTTTTTAATTATTTCAGTAGTGTCTAGAGGCCAGATCTCTGTTATTTTAAGCACAGCACAAACATAAGATAAAGAAGGTTCCTGCCTAAAAGAGCATACTATCTAGGTTACCTTTTATTTCTAGTTCTCATTGTTCTTTAGCCCCGGAACATATATCTCCAAAAATCAATAAGATCCTTGTGAATATGAACTCTTTCAGACTCAGGAGCTCTATTCAGGGTAACTAAATGAGGTTTATACTAGTTAAGGTCTTTCTTGTTCTTCAAAAATAGCATTCTGTCACCTTTGAAAAAATATTCCTAGTGAAATGAATATATGTCATTCCTTTAAACAACTTCTTCTGGCATCAGGGTGAGTCTGATTGGTATTTTCCTTTTTTATAAATCTCTTAGGAGAGAGTCAAGTCATGTCAAAGCCTTGTTGTTTATCAGATGATTACATCTTTCATTATGAAGTTTCGATAAAAGAACAAATTTGAGTCCATCTTCGATCTGAGGAAGCTGAGTTCATTCATCGAGGCCAATCAACTCAAAATGTTTTCACTGGAAGCACTAGTTCATACCAGGCAAGAGAACTACTGCTTAGTGTCAGTCAATATGAAAGATGCTTCATTTTCCATCCTTCAGCCTCCCAGGAAATATCCTGACCTTCTCAAGAAGAGTCAAGACTTTCCCTGGAATATTGACAGGTCCTGACATATGTACAAAATGAATTACCACACTAGCAATATCTACCTAACATGGGGAGTGCTGGTACATAATCTGTGCTCAGGTAACTGAGAAGCTGGGGATTTTGCTTAGGCTTGGTGTGTTTTTTTTTTTTTTTTTTTTTAATATTTTCTATATGTGTCCTCCCCCCTTTTAGGAAAGAAAATGCATACAGTGATTCTCTTATGCAATTTCCTGTTCTGTACAGTTCCTTTCATAGCTTTTAAAAATGTGTTCTCCTATCATGTTTGGGAAAAAGTACGGTCCACAAAGGATCAAACTGAGCCCAAATCTTCTACTTTAGAGCATAATGCAAGACTAGCATTCCCCCAAACAGCCATGTGCAGAAGGAATTAGTTACTGTACCTTATTGCTATAAGAAACCACCTTCAAACCAGAAAGGAGGAGAGTAATATTCTCTAGAGATAAATGGCATATTATAAACAGTATGCAGTGCTCCAATACTGTGATTATGAGCTCTATAGAAATACCTATAAATAATAGTATGAAATGCCCTGAGCTTATAAAAATAAATAAACCCCACAAAAATATGGACTGACAAGATGCAGGCTTCTCTCCAACTCTAGGTCACTTTTCCTTTTGTCACTTTTGTCTGTACCTGGAAAGATAATGGAGCAAATAATTAAGCAATCAATTTCCAAACATCTAGAAGATAATAAGGTGATAAGTAACAGTCAGCATGGATTTGTCAAGAACAAATCATGTCAAACCAACCTGATAGCTTTCTTCCACAGGGTAACAAGCCTTGTGAATAGAGGGGAAGCAGTAGACATGGTATATCTTGACTTTACTAAAGCTTTTGATACTGTCTCGCATGACCTTCTCATAAACAAACTGGGGAAATGCAGCCTAGATGGAGCTACTATAAGGTGCGTGCAAAACTGGTTGGAAAACAGTTCCCAGAGAGTAGTTATCAGTGGTTCACAGTCAGGCTGGAAGGGCATAACGAGTGGGGTCCCACAGGGATCAGTTCTAGGTCCGGTTCTGTTCAATTTATTCATCAATGATTTTGATAATGGCATACAGAGCACACTTATAAAGTTTGCGGATGATACCAAGCTGGGAGGGGTTGCAGGTGCTTTGGAGGATACGATTAAAATTCAAAATGATCTGGACAAACTGGATAAATGGTCTGAAGTAAATAGGATGAAATTCAATAAGGACAAATGCAAAGTACTCCACTAAGGAAGGAACAATCAGTTGCACACATACAAAATGGGAAATGACTGCCTTGGAAGAAGTACTGCTGAAAGGGATCTGGGGACCATAGTGGACCACAAGCTAAATATGAGTCAACAGTGTAATGCTATCGCAAAAAAAGTGAACACCATTCTGGGATGTATTAGCAGGAGTGTTGTAAGCAAGACACAAGAAGTAATTCTTTCGTTCTACTCCACTTTGATTAGGCCTCAACTGGAGTATTGTCAAGTTCTGGGCATCACATTTCAGGAAAGATGTGGACAAATTGGACAAAGTCCAGAGAAGAGCAGCAAAAATGATTAAAGGTCTAGAAAACATGACCTATGAGGGAAGATTTGAAAAAGTTGGGTTTGTTTAGTCTGGAAAAGAGAAGACTGAGAGGGGACATGATAACAGTTTTCTAGTATGTAAAAGGTTGTTACAAGGAGGAGGAAGAAAAATTGTTTTTCTTAATCTCCTGAGGATAGGGCAAGAAGCAATGGGCTTAAATTGCAGCAAGGGAGGTTTAGGTTGGACATTAGGAAAAACTTCCTAATTGTCAGGGTGGTTAAGCACTGGAATAAATTGCCTAGAGAGGTTGTAGAATCTCCATAATTGGAGATTTTTAAAAGCAGGTTAGACAAACACCTGTCAGGAATGGTCTAGATAATTAGTCCTGCTATGAGTACAGGGGACTGGATTAGATGACCTCTTGAGGTCCCTTACAGTTCTATGATTCTATTGAGTACATATCATCTATTTTAGGGTGTACACTAGGTAGAGCAGGGACCTTGTCTTATCAATCTATACAGCATCTAGTACACTATGTGACCGGGAACAAAGGGTAGGAATTAATGGTAAATTCTCTGAATGGAGAGGGGTAACTAGTGGTGTTCCACAAGGGTCAGTCCTCGGACCAATCCTATTCAACTTGTTTATGAATGATCTGGAGAAAGGGGTAAACAGTGAGGTGGCAAAGTTTGCAGATGATACTAAACTGCTCAAGATAGTTAAGACCAAAGCAGACTGTGACGAACTTCAAAAAGATCTCACAAAACTATGTGATTGGGCAACAAAATGGCAAATGAAATTTAATGTGGATAAATGTAAAGTAATCCACATTGGAAAAAATAACCCCAACTATACATACAATATGAGGGGGGCTAATTTAGCTACAACAAGTCAGGAAAAAGATCTTGGAGTCATCATGGATAGTTCTCTGAAGATGTCCACGCAGTGTGCAGAGGCGGTCAAAAAAGCAAATAGGATGTTAGGGATCATTAAAAAGGAGATAGAGAATAAGACTGAGAATATATTATTGCCCTTATATAAATTGATGGTACACCCACATCTCAAATACTGCGTACAGATGTGATCTCCTCAACTGAAAAAAGATATACTGGCACTAGAAAAGGTTCAGAAAAGGGCAACTAAAATGATTAGGGGTTTGGAATGGGTCCCATATGAGGAGAAATTAAAGATGCTTCAGCTTGGAAAAGAGGAGACTAAGGGGGATATGATAGAGGTATATAAAATCATGAGTGATGTGGAGAAAGTGGATAAGGAAAAGTTATTTACTTATTCCCATAATACAAGAAGTAGGGGTCACCAAATGAAATTAATAGGCAGCAGGTTTAAAACAAATACAAGGAAGTTCTTCTTCACGCAGCACACGGTCAACTTGTGGAACTCCTTACCTGAGGAGGTTGTGAAGGCTAGGACTATAACAGCGTTTAAAAGAGAACTGGATAAATTCATGGTGGTTAAGTCCATTAATGGCTATTAGCCAGGATGGGTAAGGAATGGTGTCTCTAGCCTCTGTTTGTCAGAGGATGGAGATGGATGGCAGGAGAGAGATCACTTGATCATTGCCTATTAGGTCCACTCCCTCTGGGGCACCTGGCATTGGCCACTGTCGGTAGACAGGATACTGGGCTAGATGGACCCTTGATCTGACCCAGTACGGCCGTTCTTATGTACAAACAACACTAATTCAGTAATGAAGTATCAAGAATGAAAGAAAAGTACCAAAGTAACTAACTAAATAAATAAAGTGTATATCCTTTTAAAATTTAGGGTTAAAAAAAGTGTGAGAAATCCAAAAATCTGTTCAGTTTTGAACTTTGAGATAGTTCATTCCTGGATTCAGATCATATGCAAATTTCACAGTGGGTCACCATCTATATAATGGACCAAACAAAATGTTGGAAGTATGAATCCAAAGCTTTCAACTGAGGCCAAACCCTTCAGATGTTATAGGGAGTTGAGGGGATGCAAGCGTTTGAGTTTTGAGCTCCAGTGGTTGGATCCAGAAATGGACCTGAACCTAAGCTTCTGCAGTGGATTCAGAGTTACAGTTTGGGCACATTGGAGAGATTGGCCCGAACAGTGATGTTCTGATTGAATCCAACCTTTCTCAAAATTCAGGACAGGGGTTCGGGGCCCATCTCCACATGGAATGGTTGCAGATAACTTTAAGTTCTAGACGGGAGAGGAAAAGAGAACCTACTGGAATGCTGATTGCTTTCTTGATCACTTGTATTTAACTTTACTAAATCACTGTACTCTTGAAGCATGTTTTTGTACTTTTGATTATCTATATTGATATGTAATTCGCTGCTACAATAGAGCCACAAAGGGCCAGCCAGAGGATTCAGGGGGCCTGGGGCAAAGCAATTTTGGGGGCCCCTTCCATAAAAAAAAGTTGCAATACTATCGAATACTATATTCTTCTGGGGGCCCCTGTGGGGCCCGGGGCCTGGGGCAAATTGCCCCACTTGCCCCCCCTCCCCTCTGGGTGGCTCTAGAGCCACAGCTAGCTACTACCCTCCTCCAGTGCTGAATTAAGAGCACAGGTGAAGTTCCTTCTTTTATTCGAGAACGTTCAAAAAAATTCCAAAACCGAATAAAGAGAAAATCCTCTCTCTAAGTCTGTTGGCCTGGATCATCAGTTTTCCTAGTGTAAATCCTGAGTGACTGTGTTGAACTCAGGTCAGATTATGATCGCCTAAATACCACTACCTTCAGTGGCGTCATACTGGTGTGAAACTGGTGTAAGAGTGGAATCAGGCCCATTGTTGCAATGGCAATATGAAATTCCTGGTCTCACTGTCAACATCCTGTCATTACAGAAACTTTGGGAATGCATCTCCCTCCCTCCCCAAATACCACTAATGTGGATTAGTGAGGTTCTTTTGCAACTGGCTTAGAATATTTTTGTATTCAGTAAATAATTGTAAGAGTGTAGAATTGGAAATGTGCACAATCTGCTTTGCTGTGCTTTTTGTTACTTTTTCAGAAGGGAGCTAGATTTGCTTTGTTATTGATGAGTAGTCTTCTGAATGGCACTATGCCATTGAACAGAGCTCATTGGCTATTGATTTACATTATTTAACAAATGTAAAGACTTTGTGACCTTGTCACACTCTTCATAAACTAATTTCCGTGCAGTGCACATAAGTGATCGTGAAATTCTCATGCAGCAGGTTAAGGTGTGTGAGTCTTTCTCCTCCCCACTTCCCCCCACCCAGAAAAAATACTTATTGCATGATTGTGTGCATAGATATTTACAAGTTCAATCCTTTTATGAGATGTTTGAAAATATTTGGATCTGGATAAGAATTTGAATTTTGAATGCCCCCAAATTTGTGGTTGTCGTAGTTTGGGGCCACTTCTATAAAAGACCTCCAGAAAATCCACTTTGTTTCTTTGTCTATAACAGGGGTCGACAACGTTTGGCATGCGGCTCACCTGGGTAAGCACCCTGGCAGGCCAGGCCAGTTTATTTACCTGACACGGCAGGTTTGGCCGATCGCGGCCCCCACTGGCTGCAGTTCACCGTCCCTGGCCAATGGGGGCGGTGGGAAGCCATGGCAAGCACATCCCTCGCCCGCGCCACTTCTTGCCGCCCCCATTGGCCCGGGATGGCAAACCGCGGCGAGTGGGGGCCGCGATCGGCTGAACCCGCTGCATCAGCAGGTAAATAAACTGGCCCGGCCCGCCAGGGTGCTTACCCTGGCGAGCCGCATGCCAAACGTTGCCGACCCCGGTCTATAAGGTGCCACAGAACTCTTTGTCGCTTTTTACAGATCCAGACTAACACGGCTACCCCTCTGATACTTTGTTTCTTTGGTCCGCAAACATTAATTTGGAACACTGGAAAAGAGGAGAAATATATAATCTCTTTTAACTGTTAAATAGTCTATTCTCAAACTCTATGCAATAAATGAAGGAGATTTTTCAGAACTACAGTTTGTATTGATTATACAAATGAATTGATTTATACTTGTTTAATAATCTGTATAAATGTCAAGCAATTTGATTAGCTGGCAAAATGGCATTTATTCTGATGAAATACCCACTTGGAATGTTTTGTAGTTTCAGAACAATACTATTTTATTTAATGGGTATTATCAGGGCTTTTGCCCACACACATGGGTAGCAGGAACTTCTTTCTGGCAACCATGTAAGTCTAGATACAGCCTTGATGTCAATATAAGATAATCTTCTTTGTTTGTTTGTTCTTGCCTTAGTTTCATCTATATGGGGTCAGCTTTTCAAGTCCTTCTCCATTCCAGTCTGGCTTGAAGCAGTTTCTTGGAAATGCCACAGCTGATCAAATCATTTAGTATGGTATCCACCTATCTCATGTTGGGGCTTTCAACCCTTCTCTTACCCTCCACTTCTAAGTATAACACCCTGTTTCCTATATATTCTTCTGATCGTTTCATATGCCCAAACCAACTAAGCCTGGATTCCTTCAGGTTTTGGATAATTGGTACTACCTTCACACTTCCTGTAATTTATTTGTTCCAAACATGGTCCCTCCTTGTAATTTCAAGCATCCATCTTAACATGTTCATTTTAACTTCATTCAAGATCTGCTTCTGTCTCTTCATCAGTTCCCAGCATTCCGAGCCATACAAAAGTGCAGACCTAATTACTGTCTTGTAGATCTTACTTTTTTCAATTTGATAGGCATTCTCCAATTGCCGATCAGTCTGCTCCGTTCTCTCCATTTAGTCCACGCCCTTCCTGTTCTGCTTATAAGCTCATCATTGAGTTCACCTCTGTCCTGTACTATTGAACCTAGATATTTGAACTTCTGTACCTTCAGTACTTTGGCCCAGTGAAAACACTTTATTTCCAGTTGTATTAATTATGATGTGCTAATGTTTCATAATGGTAAATACTTTGTTTCCAACGTGTATCTTCACGTGGCCAACCTTTTTAGCAATGCATATTTGCAACTGTGTGCAAAAGCTAACTTGTGTCACCATTTACATCAAAAACAACGAGGAGTACTTGTGGCACCTTAGAGACTAACACAAGTATGGGTATTATGTAGTGTTATGTAGTACCACAAGTACTCCGCCTTGTTTTTGCTGATACAGACTAACACGGCTACCACTCTGAAACCTTTTACATCAAAGTCTGTGCTCAGGAAGGTGTTGAAATGATTATCTGCATGTGTAGTTCCTATGTATGCACCCACAACTACCATATGCATCTAGAACTACTGCTTGTATACTTAAAGTTAATGCTGGTGCAATCCCACACTAAGAATTACATAAAAAAATTAGGCCTCTTGTTATGATTTGTCATTCTCTACACATGCATATTATTTCTTCTTGATTTATGCTACTTTGAAATAACTGCAGAATCAAGACATGAGACTGAGTCAACTTAATGATACTGAAAGAGACTTCTCTTGTATCACTCATGTTAAAATTTCTTAATATATTTGGACACTGATGAGGTCTTGAGGAATTAGTCATCAAATATGTACAATTCTTATAACCCACATTTTTCTTTCATTTTGAAGGAATGTAAGCAACAGTATTAGGAGTTGTCCCCCCAGTGTGAGGATTTTCAAAGCATATAAGTATTTTAAGGATACACACTTGTGGGAGGAGTGGGGGTATTGGGGAAATTACTAAACTTTGATCTAACCTATTCCTCTACATGTGCCAGACTATCAAATTGCTCGATAGAACCAGATCCAGAATGGACCAACACCATTAGAAAGACAAAAAAGGTTAAAAGATTTTTCCAGGGTCTCTCCATATTGCACAGTCATCAGTTCTATTACCAGAATGGCTGCTGGAACATATTTGAAGATGCCAGTGAGAACATGGTCTCTCCTCTAATTAAATTCTCATCTTTGTCCAAATGGTTGAAAGGGCAACTGTCTTAAACCTTTGAACTTTATTTGTAATACAAAGCTTCAATTAGATAAAAGACAATAATTAGCAAATCTTTTATCTTTGGGCATAATTAAATCTTTAAGAAGGACATCTTAATCAATGGCTTGTAATGACAAGCTCATAAATTAATTAACCCTATCAATGAGTGTCTGGCAGGAATCGATGAGTGTTAAGAGATTCAGGATGAGGGGACACCACTACAGTAACACTGTAGCTCAATTCAATTTGGTTTAAAGAGCCTCATCTATAAAATATGAGCTTGTTCAAAAGATGATGTATTATTTAAGGGAGGATCACTAAAATATTAACCTCTGAATTGGTAGAGACAATTTTTTTGTACCTTACAGCCTTTCTAATGTTTCACCACACACTCCAATTGGTTTGTGTAGGTTCTATGCCAAGAGGAATATTTACATTTTCATTAGACCATATTACCTTTTTTAATTCCTCGTGATATATAAAAAATGGGCAAAACCAGCACATAAACTATGTAAATCTTTTAAAGAAGTTAAGCTCAATCCTGTAAGCTCTTACTCAGTTGAGTAGTCCTATCAAGATGAATGGAGATACATACATGAGTAACACTGCTTATCTGAAACACTGCTACCCTGAAACCTGCTTATCTGAATGAGGGTTTGCAGGATTAGGATAGGTGCACTTGAGTACTTTTTTTATTGGGCCAAGTTTTTCAATCTTTCTTTTATTTTATTTTTTAATTTTATTTCTTCCCCTTCCCTTTTTTCCTCCCTTTCCCCCTTCTCTGCTATCACAAACAAAACTCCTACTGGTTCCAGTGTACAAGGACTGGAAGGAGAAAAAAAATGAGTGAGGACTTCAGGATTTGGTTCTTTATGTTTGATGATGATGATAGCTATGAGAATATGAGCTCTGAAATACAACATCACTTCTGTTACAAACAATATACTAACAGATTATGCCCTTCCATATTTTATGACTAATAGAAATGACTAATAGGAAGGTGTTTGGGATTGTAATTTGACAATGATTCAGCCCCTCAATATGGCAAGAGTTTACACATATAAAACTCTAGATGCAGATGTTTCCTTAGTCCTAAAATGATGTATATCAAAATATAAGCTCTTTTATTTTACTTGAGGTTCTCCTTTGCTGGGCGTAATCCAGCATGTGTACATGATGCCCGCTTGGGATATGTCACTGGAGAGGTCATATATAGTTCAGGGTTTCTGGCACCATATGGAAGGGTCCAATGGTGGTCAGGCTCCTCTGAGAGGCCAATTGGATGGGCAAAGGCTGCTTCAGAGACAGCAAAAGGGGCCTCAGAGGCTTATAAATAACTACAGGTTGGAAGCACACTACTTTACCCTAGCAACATCAATAAAATAGACCTTCCTATTCCCCCATTCCCCTTTTCATTTTGATCTTCTGGCTTTGACTGGCTTAGGGGGGTAGGCTGGTTGTACTATCCTCTGTGGCTGGTACAGGGTCTGGGTCTAGGTTACTACTTGCAAGCTTAATACAATATATATTTAAATCACACATCTTGCATTGTGACTAACCTATAACCATCCAATACCCTCCCAAATATTTTATAGGTGATTAAAATATATATGAAGGGGAAGTCTATTGCCTTTTGAAGTCCTTTCCAGTGGTATTCTAAAAGTGTATTTGCCTTGCATTTTATCTGGCATTTCAGGTTGGTTAGGATTATCTTGGTGAAAACTGATTTTACAGTATGACTTTGATTCTTTTTAAAATAATCCTGTGTGTTTAAGGTTAGGAGTTCCTTGCTCAGCCAGTCCTAAAGCTTCCATACAGAAATGGAAGACTAGGATTATCCTTTGGTAGTAAGAGGTCCATTCGTGCCAGCTATGGACAAAAGAGTTGCAGTTTGACAGTCTATCTGATTGTTGGCTATTGCTGTATTTTGGAATTAAACTCAACGTATGTTTTGCTTAACCTGTAGTATTAACTAAATAGTTAATGTCCCTTACCATGTTGATACCCAGCACTGCAATCTTGTTTGATTTTTTGAGTGGTGAATATCTTCTAGAAAGATCTGCTTTTCATCTCAGTGAGAGGAGCAGTGGCTATCAGATAAAGCTTGAATGCAAATTTATTTTGAAGTGAGTAAGTTAGGGGTTTTTGATTTGCAACTAGTTAAAGAGCTGAACAGAGGGTTACAGATGGAAACTACCTCTCAGATTCACAGTGCTCAGGCCTTTCATTCAATAAAAGAAGTGTAGTAATATATATTAGTAGCTGGTTTACTACTTAAAAGAGAGACTTATCAAAACAAGTCCCCCATTCTGTCAATCCTGTGGTGCTTCCTCTGACAGGGAGCATCTGAATCTCCTCTCACATTGTAAAGGTCAGTTCTGATCCATGTAAAACTACAGTATAGCTTTGAGCGTCTTTAGACAGAATTGTTCGCAGCCTGGATATTTTCTGTTCTTCAGGCTGCTGATAGGAATCTAAACCTCTTGCCTCTTCAGATACATTCACCTTTCAAAGCTGTCATCCGCATTGTCAAAACTTACACTTAACAGGTTTCAACTCTAAAAGTCCTCTTATCAACACTTCTGTCCATCACATTAGGACTTCTGAATGACAGCCTTTGACTGCTTAGTTTGAAGAGGGAATCCTTTACTAGCTCTCCTTTAAAAATCATTAAAATTATTTGAATTTCTTTTACTGTTTCACCAGCTGCCTGGTTCAATGCATGATAAATTGTAACCCTTTCTATAGTAATCTCAGCATTTGTTTGGGAGTTAAATAATAAATCTTTTCTTTGCTCTCAGACAGGAGCTCTAGCACCTGCTTAGTTCACTGAGGGGTTTGTTTTAAGGAAAAAACGTGCATTCTCCCAATGCTCTGATGTAGATGGGGAGTTTATTTTCTCTGTGTTCTTTACATGCCATCAGATTTCTCAGGAGTCTGCAATATTCGAACCTTTGTGCATCTTGAAAATGCCCTTTTACTCAACATATCATTTTAGAAATATTGAGTGAAGAAGGAGCTCCTTACCTACCTGTGTCATTTCTGTGGCTCTCAGCTGAGCATTTATTACAAACATGATGGGTTTTTATGATGCTCCTTAATGTGTCTTTACTGTATATTATCTTCATCCTTTTTTTCCAGCAGATTCAGATTTTGTCTAGATTTTTGAGTCTGATTAAATCATTTGATTCTTATGCCAGTATACATAGAAATGAAAAGACTGAGCAAGAAGGAAAAAGGGAAGGTACAAAGAACATTATAAATACAGGAACCAAAGTTACACATATGGAAGGAATGGAGATAAGAGATATTAGAGGCGGATAGATCACATTTGGTGGAAAACTAGGTCAGGTTTATGTTATGTGTCTTTTTATTTTTAAAGCAAGAAAAGACTGGTACCCCAACCCTTAATTCAAAAATAAATCTTAAAGTATTTTTAGAGTTTACAGTGAATACTATTATAAAAATGAGATGCGTTGGTAGTTAATGTTCTATAATATTTATTGTATTTCCTATGTAAAGTGTTTGGGAAATGCCCTGGTAAAGGAAAATACTGTGCATCTGTGGTGCCCGAATGTCAATTTTCTTTTCATGGCACAGACTGTTTAAACAAAAATATCGAAAGTATCGAATAGAGCTTTTTTCACCACTCAGTCAAATCTCAGGACAAAACACACAATGTAGAACAGAGCAGACCAATTTAAGTAGAGGTTTAAATTGCCCTTGGTGAGTAATTTCAATAATTATTAATTAAAATATTTTAAATAACATTAGAAATATTTTTAAATAAATTACTTGACAGGTGCTTTTGTGACTTACTGGCCCAATTTTATAAACTGTACCAGCAGGGTGACCAGACATCCCAATATTATTGTGATCGTCCCAATATTAGGGGCTTTGTCTTTTATGTAGGCAGCTACTATCCTTTGCCCTCCCCCCTCCTCCTGATTTTTCACACTTGCTATCTAGTCACCCTGTGTACCAATAATAGAAACAAAATCATATTGAATAATTTTTTTAAAAATCACACAATTCATCAAATATACATTGTTTAAAGAATATTATCTAAACCAGCTGTGGATCTAAAGTACTTTACCAGACACTGCAAGTAGTTAACCAAAATATGGGCCTGTAAATCAACCACCCAAAAAAGTCAGGGTCAGCAAGGTTTGTTCTCAAAGTTCCTTGTTTATAACAAGGAAATAAAAGAAGCTAACATTGATTGAAGGAAAAGGAAAACTTCCCAGCTTGGGGTTTAGCCCAGTCCTGTGATTATTATTAATGAATCCCCACGTTCTGGCCAGTTATTTGCCAACTCTCTCACTTCATATCATTGGACTAATGTGGCAGCTTGTTCCCTACATACTGTATTGTACTACCTCTCTCTGCATCAAAGCCTCTCTCTCGCTGTCACCTTCTCACTCTGTATTATAATTTGACTTTTCAGCCTCCAATTTGTCATGTACTGTTCTGTTCCTACTCCTCCACACTGTCTTACCTCTCTCTGCAGCACTGTATCATCATCACATCTTCATTTCTTTCTCTGTTCTGTACTCTCTGGCTTGTTATATTCTCCTACTTGCTCATGTTGTTACATTCCATTTCTTGCCCATATATTGTGTTATCCTGCTTCTCTGTTCACATAATTCATTGAATGGCTTACCTTATGTTCCAAAGGTCTCAATTCAGCAAGGTACTTATGCATAAGCCTCACTTTACACAAGTGGTTATTACTATACACTTCCATGGACTACTCGTATGCTGAGACGCGATTAAGGACCCATCTGAAGCAAGGCCATAGATTGCACAGTAACATTCTGTTTGTCTCAACCTGTATAATTACTACAGAGGTGTCCAAAGACAAAATCTGGTGAGTGTCTGTCAGAGTGTCAAAACCTGAACTTTGCCAAACTTTGTACGTAGAATGGTTACAGTTTAATACAAAATGTAGTGATTAGAGTTGGTAGAAATATCCAGAATTTCAAGCTTTTGGCTAATTTTTTTGGTCTAAAAAACTTTCTGGCTTTTTGAGTAACTATAGTACTGGTCATTCTTTTTAATTAAAAAAAATCTTAAAATATTGTGAAACTTTTGTTTTGTTTTGTACTTTACTGTCTCTACTAATATTTTACTGCTTTCCTATTTTATGGTAGTTCTGTCAGCATATGTCTACATGTCAGCAGTGTTAGGTATAATCTACCATACTTAATTTGGAAACCTAATAATCTACATTTGTACTCACTGATTCTGTCCCCACCCCTTTTTAACACTTTCTATTCCAGGGGTCGGCAACGTTCGGCACGCGGCTCGCCAGGGTAAGCACCCTAGCGGGCCGGGCCAGTTTATTTACCTGCTGACGCGGCAGGTTCGGCCGATCGCGGCCCCCACTGGCCGCGGTTCGCCGTCCTGGGCCAATGGGGGTGGCAGGAAACCACGGCCAGCACATTGCTCACCCGCGCCACTTCCCGCCACCCCCATTGGCCCGGGACGGCGAACTGCGGTGGGGGCCGCGATCGGCCGAACCTGCCGCGTCAGCAGATAAATAAACTGGCCCGGCCCACTAGGGTGCTTACCCTGATGAGCCGTGTGCCGAACGTTGCCGACCCCTGTTCTATTCCATACTATTTTATGCCCATCCAAAAGTGTTTCTGTTTTCTTACCACTAAGTAATTATATTAACCTAACTGTTCCAGCTCTTCCTAGCTTCCCAACCCTACCACTTCTGATGCAGTACTGCTCGATAACAGTCCCTAAAGTTCTAATTTGTGACTGGCAATGTGTTTTTGACTTTTCTAGCCAGGTAATAACTACGTGTCTTCCTCCTTCAAAGCCATAGCCTCACAATTGCCAAGAAGTGTGTGTAAACATGACGTTTGGAAAATAATGTACAATATCAGGTGCAGGCAGTTTAGTTGCCCTTGCCAAGGGCACTGGTTCCAAATGATAGTTCATTGATTCCCTTTTAAGACTCCTCAGTGGCTGAAGCCAATGGTTCTATCCCAATTTACAGTAGCTCAGGATTTGTGCTCTGATGCTCTAGGGACAAATCCTGTTCTGTCTAAGCTCCAATTAATGTCCGTGGAAGTTTTGACTGAGGTAAGACAACAGGATTTGGCCCATATTTCCCTTAAAGCCCGCAAAGATGAGGGATAATTTTTTTTTTAAAAGTGCATAAGTTATATTTTCAAAGGAACTTTAGGCATAAGTTCCATTGACTTTCAGTTTCTTAGGTGCCTTTGAATATTTGTAACCCAGATGTAAACTTTCAGTGTTTTGAAGAACCAACCTTTTTGAAAGCTTGGTTGGTGTAACTTCGGCAACTCTTGTACATTGGTTGGGCGCACACACTTTTTTTCTGGCCTTGATCAACATCTTCTACTTTCCAGTTTTCCATAAATTAACTCCAAAGTAGAGTATTAATATTTTTCTTTCACTCTTTAAAATTCCTTGCATCATATAGAATTCTCAGTGCCTACCATGCATTTATAATAGGTTCTCACTTCCAAAACTTGTGCTTACAGAACTCTGTAGGTCCAAGGATCTCCAGCTCTGCAGCCAGGCCACTGGGATAGCCTGGGATAAGTGTAAATTATACAGGCACTGTACCAGTGGCAGCATTTATGATGAATATCAGGGAGTTACTTTTCCTGCCAAGTTTTAATTTAAGGCTCAATTTTCAGTTGTGAGCATAGAGCTCTGGGGCTTCTCAGGGGAAGTTATATGCTTACATTTTTACTTGCGTGGGGTGGGAACTTTACTGCTTGAAGAAGGCTGTGGTATTTAACATCCCACCCCCAAATGCACTGGTGCCACTGTATGAGAGTTAGCTTAAAATAAATACCTTCTTACTCCACTGATGGACTGGAGCAGTGTTTCAGTTGTTTTCTGTCTTGACAGTGTCCCTTTAATCCTGTTCCTGTTCCCCGCCCCAAAATATCTTACAATTGTATTAATAATTTGCTACCTGACTTAGTGTAAAAATCAGGTATTGCACACGGAATTGTCTAATGGGCCCATTGTGCATAAAAATGCCAAAATTGCCTATTTTTGTACTATTCATGTACATTTAAAACGCATATAATTTAAAACGAATTCCTTACCAGCGTTATTAATTATGCTTCAAGTTAATACAAGACAAAAGACACTTCAAAACTGGACTTGCTTTTCACTGTTAATGCTTCTTGTTTACTTTTTGTATTATAATCAGTTTGGACAATGAAACTATCTGGGTCACTTCTGGTTTCTGTTTGTAGTCTGTTCCCCATCCCTGCTTCTGGCTTTTGTGCCCTTGCCCAATGCTGTTGTGTTTGGGTTCTACAAGGCTTAAGTAAAGCAGGACTGTTTTAATCTACATTTACACAAAATTATGTACAGTGGAGCAGAGTTAATTTGTTGGCTGGGTGAGAGTCTGTTTTTTGGCACATCCCTGGACAGCCCATACAGAGTGTGACTCCTGGATAGCAAGGAACCTGCCTACCTAAGTATGAAAAATAGCGCCTTTAAATCAGAACATCTAGACAAGAGGCTGCCAAACTGGACCACTGGTGGTAAACTGGCTAGTCATATGGGGCCCGATTCAAAGCCCATTGAACCCAATGGGAGATTTTTCAATGGCTTCAATAGGTGTTGCATCGGTCCCATGTCGCTGGCTACTTTCTTAACTTCTAGTAGAACCCTCCTCCCCCTCCAACACCGCCGAACATGTGGGAGGAGAAGATTGACTGAAAGCAGACTTCGTGACTAAGTCATTGTTGTCCCCTCTCCGCCCTACCTTCCATTCTGGCAAGGCCAAATCCCTTGTCACACTAAAGGCAGCTAACAATATGTAGATACTTTCGCAGTGTTCCAGTATTTGCTTATATGGAAGAGTATCTGCCACAGGGAAGTATCTGATTCTGAAATGAGGTGAGGATTGGGTGATGGTGAATGAAGAAGTTTGAGTTCCTGCACTAGATTGCTCAGGTTGTGAGCTGGGCTTTGTGGAAAGGTTATCACTGAGGCTATTATTAAAACAACAAACTGTATATAAAGCGTGTTTTAAATGAGGACCAACTTCTCAGCTGGGTGTCAACTGTCCTAGCTCCATTGAAGTCAAGGGAGCTACATTTTATGTGCGCCAGCTGAGACTTACCCATAAACAGTTTGATGGATGGTGGTTGGAAATTTATCATTCCACTTCGCAATGGAAAGAGAACCAATTTCAGGCACTTGTAAGGGGCAAGCACAGTATCGTATGTAATGCTTCCAATATGTTTACTTTGTTAGACAAACAGGAGACTGAATCAAATCCCAGCATTGACCAGAACAAGTTCTGAGCTATGTTATTTCAGTTCTGGGTGTATTTAACTCAGCCTTCCTGATGCTGCAGGTGGTGTGGTATATATTTTGATTTAATTCTTTTTTAGTGGAGTTTGGGACTTTTGGGTGTTTTTTTTCATAATGTCATTTACCTATGTATCCAGCACACCAGTTAAAATATATGGGACATCCCCAACTTCTCTTTATGCCCAGTAAAATAAACAGGAAATGATGATATTCAGTAGAACTGTTCGGAAAACAGATTTTTCAATTCCATGAAAAATTTTGCGATGTCAAAATTTATTTTTTGTTCCAAACTGAGGGGAAAAAAGGCAAACTTCAGACATTTTTCACAAAATAAAATTCCAAAAGATTTTTTGATCTCAGGTCAATTGCAATACTAATTTGGAATAATTTGAATAAATTTGTTTTTATTTCAACCCTTTTAAAAGAGTATCTGAAATACATTTCTAAACAAAAAGTAATTTTGAAATGAAAAATTTGAAACTCTTCATTCCAAAAATGTCTAAATGACATTTTGATATTTTTTCAAAACAAAATTTCTTTGAAATGATATGATTTTGTGAAAGTTTAATCAAAATGACATTTTCTGAAAGAAAACTCTTGACAAATTTTCTGACCAGTTTTAGTACTTGGTACCCCATATAATTATGGGGCACAACATTTCATTGGTATAGTGGGGTATATATATTTTTGCAAGTAGTAGAAGCTTGTTAATAAGGAAGAAGTGGAAAATCTGAATAGTTATTAAAATACACTAGTTTATGAGAGACCCACTTGGAATTTATGAAGAGCTCATCCATGTTCCCACTGATGTCAGTGGCAGCTTTTCCATAATCTTCAGTGGAAGCAGGTTACAGCTTGAAATTCTTTGTTCGTAAAGGCCCAGATTCAGCAATGTACTTAAGCATGTATAATCTCACTGACTTCAATGGGACTACTTCATTTTTCAAGTTACCTGCATGCTTAAATACCTTCTTGACTCTGGGCCAAAATCCTTAAAGAACTCCTGCATGAAGTACATTTCAGCCACAGTAAGAGATGCACAGATCAATTGAGCCACCCAGTGTTTGAAAATAAACGTACTGTATTATTAATAGATTTCATAGGGAAACTCCAGTGACACCATGTGGCTCTGATCTAGCACTTGATGAAATGAGAATCCATGGCCACATTTTCCAAAGAGTTAGCTTTCCATATGCTCATCCAATTCGGCTGTGGGTGCAAACCCGAGTATTTGTACCTCTGCTTGACACAGGCCCACAATCAAGCAGGTAGAGATGCAAGTAATCAGGTTTCTACCTACAGTTCATTATATGGGTGCAAAATGTGGGCACAAAGTGTATGGGAGCCTTAACATAAAGGCTGATGCCACTGGGAATGAGTAAAACTGAGCGTGGATTTCAGCATTTGGCCCAAATCTACTGCAGTCCTAGGAATAATTCATAGGCTGTTTGGGTGGGAGTTAGTGAAATGGTTGTAGAATTCTAGGATGAAATCCTCTAAGACGGGGTCGGCAACGTTTGGCATGCGGCTCACCAGGGTAAGCACCCTGGCGGGCTGGGCCAGTTTATTTACCTGCTGACGCAGCAGGTTCGGCCGATCGCGGCCCCCACTAGCCGCGGTTTGCCGTCCCGGGCCAATGGGGGCGGCGGGAAGTGGCACGGGCGGGTTCGATCGGCCGAACCTGCCGTGTCAGCAGGTAAACTGGCCTGGCCCACCAGGGTGCTTACCCTGGCAAGCCGCGTGCCAAATGTTGCCAATCCCCGCTCTAAGACCTATTGAGGTCAATGGGAGTTTTTCCATTTACTGACTTCATTTGGGGCAGGATTTCACCCCTGGAATGTAGCTTTAACCATGGTATCTTATTGTTTGCAGAAGAAAGCTTCTGTTCAATACAACGCTTATTGGTGAAAACCGCAGTTGGCTGAAAGTGGGGTGTTTGTGTGTCTACATGGAGAGCAGCTGAGCTTCATTTTAATATTTACTGTTATTATGGAAACATGCAAAAATGACTTGTTCCAAAAAAGTAGTCATGGATTTTAAATAATTCAATGCTGGCAATAATTAATAGTTGCCTGCACGACAACCAGAAAGCTTTGGCTCCTAGTGCAAAATATTAATGGCTATAATTTGACCTTGTAGCTAATTACTTTTGACCAGTATAAAATTCCATATACTAAATTTGTTTATGATACTTCACTATTCTAGGCATCTGATACTGTGCCAAGTCCTTAGTATGTGTCTATGAATAGAGGTCATGTCTTGGCCTTAAAATGGGGACTTGAAATATAAGCTGCATGGGGGTGGGTAGAACTCATGTCCCTAAGGGGCATATGAGTTCCTTTTCTATTGTTCTACAATGTGAAACTCCAGTAACCATGTTCTGTATTACCTCCTTATATTTCTCAATCAGAATAAATCTATTTCGCAGTTCGTGACCTTTTTCATAGTTTATCCAGACCTTTATTTTTCACACATGGGCTTAATTAGGTATGCTAGTGGTTATCATCTATATTGTACATCTGTTCATCTGTCTTTGTTTGTTTGTCTTCTTGAAACAAGCCTAAATTATATCCACCTTGTGTTTTTAGGATGGAGTAGTTGTACCCTGGTTATTCAGGCAGGATTACTCATGTCATTTAATGTTTCCTATTCTGTCTTGATTTGGGGCCTGGTTTTTAACTAGTGTACAAGTCAGTAGACTCCAATTTACTGATTTACACCAGGTGAGAATTTGGTCCTTTGTGGTTTCCTTTCTTCTTGTCTTAATACAGCAATCAATACTGTTCCATCTGCAAACATATTAAGGATATCAACTTGTGCTAAATTTGAATGAATGATAGTGACACCTATGGAAATACTGATTTGATTAGGGATTTATTAAGTCATTATATTCAGTACATATTAGTACAAATGCATCCTACCGTGAGTTATAGAGGCAGACATGCTTATGTGGATTCTTTTTCATGAACACCGTGCAGTCCCACATTAGCACAAAGTGTTGCATAACTATACAATATAATATATATAATTTTAAGAGGCCCAAAAAAATACTTAAAATGCACCAAACCCTGTGAGTTTGGAAATCTAACTTTTAACCCAGATACAGTTTTTGGAGCTGGTTCAGATATGTTTTTCATATCTGAATGAAAAGAATCGTTTTCCTTTCTCCTATGAGACAGTCCATACTTCTCATAGATTTGTGTAATAAAATCCGCCATTGGCATGTTCTGAAATGCTTTTTGTGCAAGATTGAAATGCTGCATATTGCAAGTTAAAACGTTGCCAAGTAACCTGAAAATAATGACGGAATCAAGAGAGTATCCAAGAGAATCATGGGCTCAGGTGTATTTCAGCAAGCACATGCTTCAGTCCTTGAGAGGCTCACATCCATACTTCCTTAGAAGGAAAACAAAGCTAAACTAAATTAGATAAAAAACATTTCCTCTAAGATTTGAACTTTTAGATAATCAGAAATTATTTTTCTCTTTACTGATAGCTTGCTAGTCCAGTAAAGAGCCTTAATAGTACTATAAATTCTGAAAATAAATTGTGCTGCAATTGTAGTCACTCAATGTAGAGTGCAGATTATTTAACTCAAGTGTAGTGATATGATGACCATTGCAGATGATTGATAATTACCCCCCAAAGGTTAGAATGTCATACTGAAATAGGAAACTAGAATACCTATCGGGAACACAAACTTCTGATTTAACCTATACTAACTTGCTACAGTACCTGATGTGACTTTATTGACAAATAAGTGAATTGCAGCAGTTGCTGTTAGTTCTTTTTTTAAATCTTTTTACCAGTAGGCAAAATATTACCAGTTTAATGAGAAATTCCATAAATGTATAGGGCTAGATCAGCATGTTCGGCATGCGGCTCGCCAGGGTAAGCACCCTAGCGGGCCGGGCCAGTTTATTTACCTGCTGACGTGGCAGGTTCGGCCGATCACGGCCCCCACTGGTCGCGGTTCGCCGTCCCGGGCCAATGGGGGCGGC
>NC_048310.1:12719938-12855251 GCF_013100865.1 Trachemys scripta elegans
TCCTCTGGGATGGAAATTTAAACCAGATGTAAAAGAAAGTCTGTAAGAACGGGGTTTGGGGTGTGAATATAATCAACAAAATGTGGCCCTCCAGCCCATTAGTTAGTACAGGGGTCGGCAACGTTCAGCACGCGGCTCGCCAGGGTAAGCACCCTAGCGGGCCGGGTGCTGAACGGTGCCGACCCCTAGGCTAGATTCACAAAAGGGCATAGGTGCCTGAGTACCATTCTCGGCACCTAAATCCCAGAATCAGGCCCCACTGGGATTCCCAAAGCCCCTGCTCAGCTGACTCTGAACCGTGGAGGCACCAAAACTCGTATGTCGCCTAATTTTTGTGCAGTAAAAGTTCCCTAGGTCCTATGGTTCTGCCTCTGAGAAGGCATGCTGCAGCCCCTCATCAGGTGTCCAGACACCTAAGCCTCAGAGTGATTTATGAGAGGCATTAGTTTGCCTAACTTGCCAGCAGGGCCTGCTCTGGGGAGCGTGCTCATAGCTTGCCTACTGGATGGGGTCCCTATGGATGAGGTTACACAAAACAGCTGGGAAAGAAGGGAGGCTCTCCCCCCTACCCCACTTTTAGCCCAGTGGTTAGGGCACTCGGCTGGTATGTTAAGTACTCACCTGGGATATGGGAGACCCATAGTTCAAGTCACTCCTCCACCTGAGAGGGGGAAGGGATTTGAACAGGGATCTGCCACCTCTCATCTGCCACTGGGCTAGGGGATATTCTGACATGGGGCTCCCTCAATCTCTCATGTTGAAGCTGTTCCACTGGGGATAAACAACAAAAGAAGCATTGAACCAGAGAGAACAAAACTGAGCAAGCATGAGGAGGACTCTATAGCCAGGTGGTTAGAGCAGTCACCTGGGAGACGAGGATCCAGTCCCACAGCTCCAATGACTCTCTTTAAAAGTACATATCCACAGTGGCACACCTTCAACAGGAGAAACTGAGGCACCCCCACATCAGAGTATCCTATAACCCAGTGGCTGGGGTACTTACCTGAGGGGTGCAGATCCCTGTTCAAATCCCTTCTCCGCCTCAGGTGGAGGGGTGACCTGAACCAGGGGTCTCCTACATCCCAGGGGAGTACCCTAACTATGGAGCTAAAAGTTATGAAGGAGGTTCTCCCTGCCCCACAACTTCTTGCAAAAATAACATAGGCACCTAATGCAAAAAGAGGGTTTGCGGCTGATAATCCCAAGCAGAGGGACACTCCTCCGTGCAGCCTGGATTTAAGCCTCTGTCTCTAAAGCCTTGTCTACATTATTGGGGTAAGTTGACCTAAGTTATGCTACTCCAGCTATGTGAATAATGTAACTGAAGTCGATTGTGGTTTAGGTCGACTTACTGCAGTGTCTACATTGCACTGCGTCGACCGGAGAGTGCTCTGTGGTCCATTTAGCGGGTCTTCACTACACCCACTAAATTGACCCTGGTTGCATCGATCACAGCAGTGTTGATCCCTGGTAAGTGTAGACATGGCCTAAGACTGGGCATAGCTTAACACTCCATTCCCCCACTGTCTTCTGCTTGACATCTCCTATAGGCTAGCTTAGGGCGAGGAGCCACATAGCATGCTGGCTTCTGTGAATCCCGTTCTAAGGCACTTAGCTTTCCCTATTCATTGTATAGGCAGCTTAGGTGCCACACTCAGGCTTTGTGAATCCCAGTGGTTTTTCTGGGAGCCTAAAAGTTAGGCATGGGCGTCACCATGCTTAAATTTCTTTGTGAATCTAGCCCATGATGGAGAACGCTGCTGGAACTGGCAACACTGTCTCCTAACTACTGGTAAAAGGCGAACTTTTAAGGCCAGATCTTCGGGTGGTATAAATTGGCTTAGCTCTTTTGAAGTTGGTAGAGCTATGCTTACTTACTCCAGCTGGGAATCTGGCCTTTAAAGTTGACATCGTACCAATAAACTGCTAACATGCCAACTATAGGAGGCATTACAAATTCTGGGTGAGATTCTCCACTGACTTGCCCTTTGTGTACTCCATTTAGACCTGTGCAAAGTGGATTGTAAAACACAACTTTGAAGACTCTCACTTACACCCACTATGCACAAATGTAAATGACCTACACAATGGAGGGTCAGGCCAAACTTGACGCAAAGGAAGTTCTGAAATAACTAAAGCAATTCTTGTGCTTTATTTCCATTTTCCATTTACTTAGCCATTAAAACAAATGAGATTCTCTTTATGTCTGAGAGAGAGAGAGTTCCCAACTGATATAAAGAGTATGAAAATCGTTAAAAGGCTAAAAGAAAAATAACAATATAGTTTTATATTATCTTGGAAGATTCTATCTCTAACTCCATTCTCGTGGCACAGATAGGTGTTGAATTTTGGAGTCATTTCATACTTGAAATAATAAGATTTTAAAATCAGAGGGGTAGAATATTAGTCTGTATCCACAAAAACAACAAGGAGTCCCGTGGCACCTTAAAGACTAACCAATTTATTTGGGCATATGCTTTCATGTATCTGAAGAAGTGGGTTTTTTCGCATGAAAGCTTATGCCCAAATAAATTGGTTAGTCTTTAAGATTTTAAAATATAAATTAACAAAATGAAAACACAGAGCTTACTTTTTTTAAAAGGCAGAAGTTACATAGTCCAATCTTTCTCTTTGTAACATATGGAAGGTGTGGAATACAATCAGGTATTGTAGCATCTCTAATTTAAGTAGTTAGAACTGTGATGAAATGCTGATGTCCTTTGACTTGGTCCTTTTCATCTGTCTTTAATCCACTCTATGCAGTTGCAGGAGTATGGGGCCGGGAGGACTATATAGTATGAATAGGGTAGCCATGTGGACAGAGATGGACCTAAATCACAAAACTTGGATCCAGGGCCAAATTCTTCCAAAGTCAGAGGGTTTTTTTGTATTTAGTGTTTCACTTTTAACCTGAACTTCTCAAAAGTTCTCTTTCTCTCTAATAGAAACCTTCTGCCCTTCAGGACCAACTCATTTTTGCTTTCCTATTAGTTTGGAGGGGGAAAGAGAGCTACATTCTGGGGCCCGTTTCTCCACAACCTTGCACCTTGTGTAGCTGTTTACACCCTGCACAGACTAAGGACAATGGGTGTGTAAAAGTGCCACAGATGCAATGCTGTGGAGAATCAGACTCAATATTTTAAGGCAGGATTTGATTAAATCTTAAATATGACAGAAAGGAAAATGCTGGGGAATTTAGGGTACAATAACTTTGTTTGTCTGAGAGATCTCAGTTCATGTCCCTTCTGGTTGAAATACTTAATGTTTCTTTCAGTGCTGGACAAAAATTGTTTTTTTAGGGTGTTGGAACAAGTGAGAATAGTGTATTGATTTTTTTCTAAAAAGTGTAAAGTATTTTCAGACAGGCCACCAGATGGTGGTGTTTCCTTTGTAATTAGAGCTGTAAATTTGCAGAATCAACTGCTTTCATTTGACTTAGGTCACTCAAGGACTACTCAATAAATAGCACATTTAAAAATTTGAAAGTGAGGACTAATACTAGTTAACTAAGCAAAAAAAGGAATGGGGAAAGCCCATCCATAATCTCCAGTGAAGTGAGACAATAGAGGACTTGGTGAGGCACATGTTCATGTCCTCTACATAATAGCTATCCTGCTTGCATCAAATCTCAGAAATATCACAGGTGATAAAAGCAATAAACCTTGGGGCAAGTCGAGAATGTTCCTCCTTTGGTTAAACAGTAGCTTTTGTTCTTACAACACTATATTTTGGAAATGAAAACGTATGGCCTCCTTGTTGCTGTTTGAACGGAGTGCATCTAGCATTGTTTCCTAGTGGGTAATGCACTGAACTGGGACTTGGGGGAGCTGGATTTTATTCTCGGCTCTGCCACTGTGCTGCTGGATGGCCTTGGACGAATCGCTTCCCTTCTCCATGCCTTAGTTTCCCTATTTATAAAATGGGGACAATGATACTGACCTCCTTTGAAAGCACTTGGGGTATGTCTACCCTGCACACATTCTACCCTTTCTACCCACACATGAATCAATCTGTCTTGGGTCAGCAAGCACTCAGGACCTGCTAGGGAGCGGGTCAGAGCCCAAGTTCTGCTGTGACCTTGGGTCCAAGCCCAGCCATTTTGCAGCATGGATGCGGGTCAAGCAGTAAGCCTGAGTCAGAAGGCCTGTGTAGTGCAGTATGGACATGTTAGTATGGTTGGGAGACCAGGGTCCAGCAATTGTAAGCCCAGGTTAACAATGTAGTGTGGATGCTCAAGCATGGGCTTGGAAACACCAAGTCTGCAAGCCCGGGTCTGTGGGACCTGGGTTTAGTGTACAGTGTAGACATACCCTTGGAGATTTTATATATTTCAGCTGTAAGGAAATTACTTTGCAGTAGATGACTTTGTCTTGAATCCCTGTGATTTGCTGGGTTTAGCTGCTCTAGCATTTCTATTGATGGTTGTGGATCATGAACGTCATACCGGGGATTCTGGTGTTCCATTTAGAGAGACTAATTAGAAGTGGTCAAATATTGCAGAAAGTTTCCATGAATGTATGTTTGTCTTTAAAAATGAATTAACTTTGATTTGTATTGGTGCCCCCTTTGAGTTTTGCTCTGTGTGAATATTCTTGCAAATAACATCAATACCATGAAAGTTCATAAAAGAAAAGCAGCATGTTTTAAGGGGAGATTTGACACTCTTTCAATACAAAATTTAAATTAACTTTTCTGTGAACAGTTATACACAAGAAAGCTGATACCAGGAGATACAATTATCCAATCAAAGAACAGAAAAATGCCATGTGATTTAGGTGACCAACTGAATAGCTCAGATTTTGAATACTTCAAAATAAACTCTTTGCATATGAGCTGCAGACCAAGAAGTATTTGTAGAAATTGATAGGTGAATAATTTTGTAAAAGGATAAATCTAAGAATGCCATGTTCTGCTTTCAAACAGCTTGTGCAAACCAAAAGGTGAAATTCCTTGAATTCATTATTATTTGCTCACCTCTGATATTAACTAAAACACTTTTTTTCTGAAATCCACTGTTTTCACAAGAAGAGGCTCTTGGTAAATGGAGAGATGTGTTGGAGAGACATGAGCTCAAAATAAGCAGCAGAAGAAATGTAGACAGTATGTAATTTCAATAAGGGTGAATACTGAAGCATTACCCTTGAAACTAGATGGGCAGATAATGCTGCAAATGCAAAGTTTCAGGTATCCAGGTTCCAGAATCTGGGAAAATGGAGAATGAAATTAGTGCTAGGTTAACAAATTCCTGGATCAAATGGAGAAAGATAAGATGTGTGTAGTATGTGACAGGAAGATTCCAGTGAGGTTAAAAGGGAAAGTCTATAAAATAGTGGTCCATCCAGTTTTAAGGTCTGCTGCTGAGTGGGAAACTCTCAGAAGAAACATGAGCAGATGATGTGTCCATAGATCTGCAAATGATGAGATCCATGAGTGGTGTAAGCCAGAAAGACCACGTGAGGAATGTGTGTATCAGTCATGTTTGGCGTGTTTCTTTGAGCAAAAAGAATGAGGGGATGCAGGCTCAGATGGCTTGGTCATGTAAAATGCAGTCCTGACAAGTATGTGTGTAAGAGTCCAACAAAGCAAGACTGCAGGAAGAAGACAGAGAGGCTGACCCAAGAAGGAGTGGTGGATCTCATAAAGTTAGACATGTTAGCATGTGGTGTGATAGCGGATATGGCATTGAACAGAACACTTTAGAGGGAGAGGACACATAGGAGATCCCATCTGATGGGATTAATGCAAGGAAGAAGATTGTTTTCACCAATACATTAAGATAGAGCATCTCTGCTCTGATACTCTAAGCAAAAAGTGGTATTTCTCTGTTTTGTCTGCCTATCTATTTATAGGGTCACCCATCACCATGATATCTGAGCATCTTCCTTACCCCTCCAGCCTTGCCTTTCTTGGTCTTCACTTTCTGTGGCTTCTTCCCAACCCTTTCCTGCACGCGGATGCATGGGAAGCTAACCTCTATATGCTGCTTCCATGGCTCCCCCAGATTTTGACCCCTTTCTCCATCCTTACTCATTAGAATCACACAACTTCCATTGCTGGGGCCTCCTGTACCTGTAGAGGTAGGGGCAAGGTTTTCTCTTAAAAAATATATATATATATCATTCCAAAGTATATAATATGTAGATTTTCTTTGTTCAGCATGTGTATGTGAACGGAGAATAAAGGCTGTACAACAACCTCAGAACATTTGCTTCAACAGTGATGTAAATTTCTTGCAAAAGAGAGTACCACAGCCTTTGAAGCATGGCAGTAATTACAGAATACAGAACTTACAGTTGAGTTCACTTCAGGGTTTGAAGGAAGCAAGTGGTTCTCAGCACAGTCTCGTATAAACTACAATGAAAGCCTGAGGAGAGTACTTAGAATGTTTACTTGTAACCAGCGGTTCTCCTGGTAGAGACAAAGATCTCCATAAGCGTAAGAACATAAGCATCATGTGTTCAAATATTTTAGATGACAAAGAGATAACTGAATGCCTGCACCATCGTGTAGCAGTCTGAGAGATACACATGTTGGCAAAGCAAAGTCCAACCCCTGGGACCGAATTTAAAGATTTACAACATCCATTAAGCAGATTCAAAAGAAAAACAATAGCAGCTGTCCAGCAAAGAAAGAGTACGAGGAGAGCTGATATGTTGCACATTTCCAGTATGAGTTTATCTTCAATTAATTGCACATACTATCACTCCTGAACTGTGTTACAAAACATACTGGGTCCGATTCTCCACTCTATTACGCTGTTTTGATTCCAGTGAAAAGTCAGTTATTTGGCTTATACTGACAAAACTGGGTGACTGGACTACAACAAAATGGCAGATGAAATTCAATGTTGATAAATGCAAAGTAATGCACATTAGAAAACATAATCCCAACTATACATATAGGGGTATAAATTAGCTGTTTCTACTCAAGAAAGATCTTGGAGTCATTGTGGATAGTTCTCTGAAAACATCCACTCAATGTGCAGTGGAAGTTTAAAAAAAAAAAAAAAAAGTTAACAAAATGTTGGGAATCATTAAGAAAGGGACCAATACATGGGCAGCAGGGAGAGCCCCCCTTTGGGGAGGCTAGCCCCCGGCTCCACCCCCCACGGCTGGAGCCCTGAGACCCCTGCCCCCCACGGCTGGAGCCATAAGCCCCCTCCACCACCACTACCCTGAGAAGCCCCGAGCGCTCCCCCCTCAGCCGCAGGAACTCCAGGCCAGTTGCAGCCCAGAGTGCCCCTGGCCAGAGGAGTCCCGGTCTGGCTGAAGCCCCGAGCGCCCCCCTCCCACATGCTTGGAGGAACCTTGGCCCAGCTGCAGCCTTCCCTCCCCTCCCCACACCCAAGCTGCCGTGGGGAAAAGTGTCTCTTTGGAGTCCAGAGAGATTACAGAGGAACCCAGGAAGCTGAATAGTACATACCGCCTCCTCAGCCACTCCAGAACCTGCATGGGGTATAATAAAGCAAAAACTTTACCGCCAAACCCCACAACTAGGGGTCCAGCGGCCACAGCAGCGCCAGGGGAGGCCTCCCCTGGCCTATTATACCCACCACCCACAGATAGTAGTAAGACAGAAAATATCTCATTGCCTCTATATAAATCTATGGGACCCCACATCTTGAATAATGCGTGCAGATGTGGTCACCACTTCTCAAAAAAGATATATTGGAACAGCTTTCATAGGAGGAGAGATTAATATGACTAGAACTTTTCAGCTTGGAAAAGAGATGATTAAGGGGGGATATGCTAGAGGTCTATGTAATCATGACTGATGTGGAGAAAGTACACAAGGAAGTGTTATTTACTCCTTCTCATAACACAAGAACTAGGGGTCACCAAATGAAATTAATAGGCAGCAGGTTTAAAACAAAGGAAGTATTTCTTCATGCAACGCACAGTCAACCTGTGGAACTCTTTGCCAGAGGATGTTGTGAAGGCCAAGACTATAACAAGGTTCAAAAAAGAACTAGATAAGTTCATGGAGGATAGGTCCATCAATGACTATTAGCAAGGATGGGCAGGGATGGTGTCCCTAGCCTCTGTTTGCCAGAAGTTGGGACTGGGCGACAGGGATGGATCACTTGATGATAACCTGTTCTGTTCATTCCCTCTGGGGCACCTAGCATTGGCCACTGTCGGAAGACAGGATACTGGGCCGGATGGACCTTTGGTCTGACCCAGTATGGCTGTTCTTGTGTTTTTATGGCATAAAACTGGTGTAACAGAATGGAGAATTGAGCTCAATGTAGACATAAGTAAAAAACTTTGAGCAAAGTTGCTTGTAATGTTTTATTAGAAGTGTATTTTAACTGTGTTTTGGGGGACCATTGCCAGGTGTAGCAAGGTCAGGACTCACCAGTGTGGCACCTCCTGCTGGTCGTCCTGGGAATTCGCTCTTTTCCAGCCTTGGAGCGCCCTCTGCTAGCTGGTAGCTCACCTGCCTCAGGCCCCCATGTCCCTCCTGGACCCCAGTGCCCCTTTTCCCTCGGGGTTCTGCCCCAGCAGTATCCCAACACCCACCCTCTCTGGGGGTCCTCTGGGAGGGGAGACCCAATCTTCTATCAGTGGCTACTGCCAGTCATCGGCTAGCCCCCGTTCCCTGGGGCAAACTGCAGTCTGTAATGGCCACTCATCATTGGCAAGGGGGTTGGACCAACTACCTCTGCCTATTCCCGGGCTGTACCTCCCAGCCACAGTACCTGTGTAGGCCTTTATTAAGGCCTCAGCCTGGGGGATGGCCAGGCTGGAGCTTCCCAGCTCCTCTTGCCTTTCCCCAGCACTGCTCTGTCAAAGGTACCCTTTGCTCCTTCAGGCAGCGAGGCCCTTCTGTCTCCAAAGCTAGAGAGAGACTCACCCAGCTCCTCCCTGAGCCCTTATAACAGGGCCAGGTGTGGCCACAGCTGTGGCTGCGTCCCCAGTCAGCCTTTAACCTTATTCCCCAGGAGCGGGGTAACTGCCCCGCTACAACTGGTAAAAAAACAACTCCTATAGAATTTTTCTTAGAAAATAGGGGGTGTCTTTTTATCGAAAAATGCCTTTCTTCAATTAATCACTTTGGTTTTGTCATATTATACATATATCACTTTCCTCACAATTTTAAGAAGTTATCAGTATCTATCTTGTAGTTTTTAATAAATCACTTGTTGGCTGCCTGTAATTCAGGGTCTTTCAACTGAGTATTAGAATATTGCATTATTCCTACATTACTTTCTTTTGATGTTTTTGTTTTCACTTATGTGCTGTAATTCAAATTTCAAGATAGTAGCTAGAAAAATAGGAGGCAGCATATAATCTCCAAACATTTGTTTTGATAGTAACAGAAATTTCATAATCTTATTTATCATTTCTTCTGTTTGTGAATCGACAGTGCAAAATGTGTATGTCAAAATTAGGTAATATATACACACAATATAAACAGAAGATGACAGAGAAGTTATAGTAGGTGATGTAGTGGACTCTCTTTTTGATATATATACTCTAGTTTTACAGAATATGAAGCACTCCAATTCGCTCATTAAAATGTCTTTAATACATCTGATACGATGATGCTCGGAGGCTCCCAATTCTGTACGCGCCAAGTGTCATTTCTTTTTACAACACAACACATGCATCTTTCATACCTCACAAGGAGATCGCTTCGAAGAACAGCTTCATCAAGAGGATGTAGTAAACAATAAGGGAAATTCACATGAAATCTGCATTTTGTAGAGCAATCTGAATGGTTGGTGAAAAGCACTTTTCTTCAGAGATGTGCTTAATGATGAAATAGGGCTAGAACTTTTGTTTGGGTAAATTTTGAATACCTGAAAATTTTGCTTCTTTGTTCAGAACCTCAAGGGATTGTTTTACTTCTTCCTCCCTGTGAAAGAATGCACATGCGAAAAAACCCAAACAGGTCTACTGCCTCCGCTGATCTGGGATAGGGGTTTGGTTTTTGGGTGTGTGTTTTGGTTTTGGTTGTTTGGAGTGGAAGGGATGTATGAAAAGTGCTGCTTATTGCCACTGCTACCATCTCTGGGTGATCTGTGTCAGAGCCTGAGCTTAGAAGCCGTTGCAAGTGGTTGTGAAGGAATCTAGTTTTTCATGACCTGTTGAGAGAATTCCCACATTGCAGTGGTTTTCTCTTACCATCGGATAATCTTGGTTGTATCCGTCATGAAATCAGAAGAGGGAGAATTGGATTGAAACCATTCCACATCCACTACTTACCCAGCTCAAGGAGCTGAGGTTCAACTGAGGTTGGAAAATTTAGGCCTAAACATTAAGGATTAAATTCTGGCCTTCTCTTTCACATATGGCAAAAAGGTAGTTAAGCAGGTCCCAAGTTCCATTGCAGACTGCTTTGGGCTCCCTACAGCCCACAGGAAGTCACACTCCGAGGACTTCTGTGGCTTTCCAGAATGGAATGTAGGGTCCTCAGCATGGAATGTGTATCTTAGTGTTTGCGCTCACCTAGCTGTCTATCTTGCCCAGATTACTTTTCCCCCTGCAGGAACTAAGCTGCGTGAGAGGAGGAGCTGTGTGGCTGAGTCAGAATGCAGCATTAACTTATGCCCATCTCTGTCACAAAAGCAGCAAAGGGCACTTGAATTTGGTCCTAAAATAACCTCTTGTGATTGATAAGCCAGAATTAAAGCAAGGTGGGAGTTGGTTTGCAGTCCCTCGCACAGCCTCCCATCCTGCTGCTGTCACAGCGATGTTCCTTTTTTTCAGTAAGATGTCCATCACCAGCCTTAAGCGCAAAAATGCCAATTTTAATCAACTAAAACCCCGTTATTTTCAAATAAGTCTCCCGGATTCTGTACGGTGAGTGGTGCTTCTCTCCAGCAACACAGTACTTAACGGGAGCACAAACCATTAATAAAAGATTAGAGGAAAAACAAAACATGGATTTAAAATTCCAAACATATCTCAGTAGACTGTCCGTATAAAAGGCAGTTTCCTAGGCAGGTGTTCAAATGCAATTCTTTCCTACATGTTAAATAATATCAGACATGCCAAACTTTCATATTGCTGTGCTGAGCAAAACGGCTCCATTTTTCTTTTTCAGTCCATAAAAGTAAGGATATTTTGGAGTTTAAGAACCTTGCTCACATTGGGGCACAGCTGGAAGACTACAACATGTTACAAAAACCTCATTTAAACTGTCAGACTATTTTTGTATTTCCTTTCCCAGCATTGCAGATTGCCGAGATATTTGTGTGTAAACAGAAGATTTTCTAACCGGACAACTCCTCCTCTCATGCCACATTCCTGTGTTTGACAACAGAACTGTTTCCATGGGGATGGTGACTTGTGATGTCACAAATAGAGCAAATGAGGCAGGAAAAGGCTGTGGGTGTACAAAATGTCTGAGTAGGGTAGCAACAATGGGAAAAGAGAGGCAGAAAAAAAATACATACCTTTTAACAAGGTTTGGGTAAAATATCAGTGTGGCTTTTTTAAAGTTCACCAGGATGAATAAAGTTCACAATAGCTCTATGACAAGGCTCCCTTCTCCATCTTTTGGACCTCCACAAACAGGCTGAATGCTTTCCAGGGTTATAAGCAGCAGTGTGTTATCTATTAGGCTCCTGCCACCAATTCATCTGCACAGCCTTGTGCAGCAACAAATAAGTGGACAATAAATTTCCCCCTTCTCCCACCCTCGATACTGGGCTAAGGAAAGATCTCTTCATTCTGAGATCCTGTATCCCCTGGCCCTTGCCAGCCTTCCCCTTGCACTTCTTTCCTGTCTTTTAACTGTGCCCAGCTGATGGGTTGACTGTTCTCATTGGCTGGTCAGCCTCCTGCCTAATTAAGCCAAGGCACACCCATCTGCCAATTAAATCCACTCCTGGGGAGGAATAGCTAGTAACTCTAGGGACCCGAGTGCTTGGTCAGCTCTAGGCTCCTAGCTTCTTAAAGCTTCTCTTTCTTGACCATAAAGCAAGTGGTTCTTGATTTTACAACAAATACTGCATGCTATATAATTAAGGACAGACCTCTCCGGTAACCAAGATAAAGCAATAAGAGGTAAACCTGCAATGAAAAACATAACTGTTTAGGAGGGAACGCTAAACCAGACACTGCAGCTGCTTAATGCTCTTATGATGCTTTACATGTGCATACTTCAGTGAATCCTCATAACACCCCACTGAGTTAGGTAAGCAAGTACTATTGTCCTCATTTAAAACTAGAGAAAGAGAGATAGCAGAACGTGAGTACGGTGGCTCAGCAAATCACTGGCAGCAGAGGGACAAGAATTCAAGAATTGCTGTCTCTACTGTCCTGTGCTTACTTTGCTAGATCAGACTGTCTTTCGTTGAATACCCAGTTTTCAGAAGTGGCTTCTAAAATTAAATGGTACATTGTCGCCATCACAATTTTTTAAATACAGGTTCACCTACAGCTAGCAAGAACAACAACAAGGATTTGCATGTCCACATCAGTGATTCATAACAATCGTTTGCACATATAGCTACTGCAAGCAGCAAGGATATGAGCATTTTAGGTGCTGAAGTGTGCATACACCTGGGCATATAGAGGTCTGTAACTCTAACTGTCTGTATAGCACAAATGATAATCTGATAATCCTCCCAGGACACAAGTTTTACACTAGTATAACTTCTGATTTATACCAGTGTAAATGAGGGGAGAATTGAACCCTCTGGCTTCTAAGTCTCAGCCCAAAGCAGATTTTTATGGTCAGGGTTTATAATGGAAGTGCTGACAGATTCAGACACTTAACTATATTGGCACGAAGTATGATGGCTACAATGAAGATTTGTTTTACTACCAAGGTGTCTCATATAGAAACGGAGGAAGTCATGCGTTTCAATTTTCCACCTGTAAACATACATATTTTGGCAGTGGGAATGTATTTGCCAGATTAAGATCATTACATAGGAAAAGAATGAAGCAGTGTAAATAGCACAGCACCCAACATCTCTCATAGATCTCATAGTCTGAACTGGATTGAGGTTTTCTTATTCTCACATACCAATCATAAATACTGCGTCTCCTTGATTTTGCCAGTGCCTCAGCCATTCAGTGTTAACAACTGTCCTGATCACCATTGAAATTGTTAGAGCTGCATGTCGAAGGACTGCAGAACTGGCAGTAAAAAGTCCTTTTGAATAGATGCTTGCATGACCAAAATGTATGAATGCAGAGTAGTTGTAGCCGTGTTGGTCCCAGGATATTAGAGAGACAAGGTAGGTGAGGTAATATATTTTCTTGGACCAACGTTTGTTGGCGAGAGAGAAGCTTTCGAGCCACACAGAGCTCTGCTCTCCAACAGAAGTTGGACCAATAAAAGATATTACTTTACCCACCTTGTCTCTCCAAAATGTATGAAGTCCATTCTGGTGCAGACAGTCTATATGTGAAACTTGGGCAGAATGACCTTTCAGCATGCAAAGAGCATGTCTCCAGTATAGTTAACAGTCGATGTAAAATGCCACATTTATTTCAATGGGCTTTGGATCAGGCACATGGTGCTTTAACAGAGTGACTTCCATGGATCAGTTTTTGGGTAATAATATTATGTATTTTGTTTCTCCTTCAAGGAGTATTTGTGTGTGCATGTCAAATGAATTATTGTGTGCTGAAAATTATGGAAATATTCATCTGGTCAAAAACCCCAAATTTGAATTTTTAGTTTTTTGTTTTTGTCAAAAATCTGAATTTTCCCCACAGAAAACTTTTAATGAACACAGACAAGGTCTATTGTGTTCCCTTCATCTCTCTTTGTGGAGACCTTTAAGGCAGAGTGCCTGTTGTCTATGGAGTTGTTGTCTTATTCTGTTCTGCTCATACTGATATGTGTCTACAGGAAAACAAATGCATATATTTTTAAATCCTGTGTCTAGGATCCATTTTTTTCAAGCATTTTGTTATCCCATCTTCGCAGATTTGCTGTACTCAACTAATGAAGTAGTTTTTTTGGCCTGGGAACAGTAAAATATTCATGCCGTACTGTGCTGATATTGAAACTGATCTGTCAGCTCTGTTTCTTTTGTCAGCTCTGTTTGGATGTCACCTATGTTTCCAGTAAACTTCTGAGCCCAAAATGTTTTGTTATGGAGAAGAGAAAAAGGTGTTCACCATAATATGAAGACTAAGATTTTTAAAAATAAGAGCCTGAAGTAGACTCCCTAGCCCACGTTTAGGCTCCTAAAGAAGTAGCCTGATTTTTCCAAAAGGGCTGATCAGCTGACAGCTCCATTGGGAATGTAGTTATTCACTCTTCTGACACATTAAATGCAAAGTGTACTATGGTAGCTTCCTGCTGGTCCCAAGTGTAAATTCTCTATTATCGGGATTAGCTGGTAGCAAACGTTAGAGGTGGAGCTTACAGAATAAATACATTTTCACGTACTCATAACTTTATGGGAAAACCTTAAAATCAATTTTTGAGTTCTAATAGTCTGCATTTGGTTTCTTGTCCAAGGAGAATGTTTGTGTGCATGTCACATTTGGGGGAAAAACTCTTTTGGCCATGTTTTGAAGGTGGAAACAAAACCGTTTTCTCCTTTTTAAACTAAATAATTGGAACAAATTATTTTACTTCCCCCTTTCCCCACTTGGATAATATGAGAATGACTTAGCTGTGATCCATCCCACAACAGCCCTTCCTTTCCCCTCTCTCCAACCACAGGTCCCACTCCAGCAGCCCCTTGTACTTGGTAGTGCCTTCTGAGGATTGGGGTGGTTGGGAGGGTGGAATAGCATGCAATACTCCTCTTCCCAATATGTTTGGGAGCAGCTGACTGGCGAATTTGCCATATCCTTTGTTGGCTGTCATGGTCAAACAGACAAACAAACAAATGCCCTCTTTTGGAAATGTATTAAGGGGGAGCCCTGCCATTTGGCAGCAGCAAGATTATAAATACAGCTGTTGGTCCTGCAGCCATTTTACTGCCCTTTGCCTCAGTCTGAGAATGAGAGGTGTCCCCGGCTGCACTGTGTTATTAAGGAATCCACAGAACATTCCATTCCACCTGGCTTTTCTGCCATATTGCTTCCATCGTCTCTTAAAAATGAATTATGTGGCAGCATAATTACTGTTTCCTAGACAGTCCCTACTCCCTCGTCTTTCTGCTAGCTTCTCTGTCAAGCTTCACTCTGTTATCTTGACATGGGAAGATGAAGTTTCAGAAACAAGTGTCCTTCAGTGCCCTCTGGCAACCATACACTGTTCAATTTACCAATGGGTAAACTGAGTTCCATGGAGGTTAAGTGATTTGTCTGTGGTCATACTGCATGTCAGTAGCTGAGCGGGGCGTAGAACCATGAAGCCCTGACTCTCCTGCCATAACCACTAGGCTACACTATTCGGACATAAGCAAATTAGAGTGAAGAGGAGATTCAGAAATACTTTGCAAATGTTGTAGCTCCAAAAATGTGCCAAATATAATTTTCTCTTTTTTTTTTTTTTTTTTTTTTTTTTTTTTTAAGCTACAGCACATATATCCACCATCTTGAGGTTGGAATATGCCTTTTGGGGATTTTTCTCTTAATGAAGTAACTTATGCTGCAGAAATGCCACAATATCCTTGCACTCTATGTGCTTTCTGGACATAGCACTTGAAGTTTTAGCTCCTTCTCAAACATGTTGGTTGGAAAGATGCCGTTTTTAGAAGCTAGATATTTTTATTGGATTTGATGGGAAGTATAAATTGGGTTTGGAAAAGGGCTAACCCTTCAAGCCCTCAATTCTCCCTATTAAGATTTTCCTTGCAACTTGGCCTCTTTTAAACTTCCATCTCGTGCATACTCTCTTCTAATCTGATACCTCAGCGTACATATCTAAACATGATCAGTGACAGTTTTAGCTGCGGGGTGAGACTTTCTGTGACAAGGGCAGTGAGCTCTGATTTGAGACCATTCATTGCAAGTGACTTCAGCTGTCTCTTCAAGTGACATCCAGCTACTTGAGGACCGAGGGATGACGAAAGTTCTTTGGACAGAAAACTTTCACTGACAAGAAGGTGACAGGTCCTTGCACAGCTGGTCTCTGATATGCCTTGGAAGAGGCCCACATAGTTACTAATTTAAGTTTAGCAGTGTCTGGAAGCATGGAGCAAACAAGTTCTTGTAGATTTGTAACTCATCTGCAGGAGTGACAGGAGATGGAGCTACACTTATGGCGATGGCATTGTTGTATAACATTTCCACTAGCCCATGTTTATTTAAAGAGAGGGAGAAGTCAAACTGCAAGCAATTCCTGGATCTCATTAATGCTACTTATCATGTAGCTGAACATGGTGTATTCGGTTAATTTGTTCATTTATTTAAAGTGAGAATGGCCATTTTTTTTTAATGGCCTGACAAGTTACGGTAATGCTCTCCTCAGCCCAAGGGGGTTGTCTGTGCTGTGCTTTTTTTGCCCTAAATTTCCCTGTGGCTTCCAACCATTCATTTCCACCAGAAGTAGCAAAAATGGGAACTCTAATGTAGGGAGGGCTCCAAGTGGGTTGCTGGTGTTTTAAACACTGTCATCTAACTCTGCTCCAACATAGTGCTTAAAATGCTGGCAGATGTCAAGGCACTGTGTGTATTAGTGCTTTCAACACTGGTATCTCTGGTGAAAGCACAGTGGGAAATGTTGGGCAAAAGAACCCAGAAACGCTAGATGGATGGTAGAGTGGATGTTGTACAATGAATGCATTTTTTTCAGAGGTTTGGGTATAAGTCTCTGCCTGCTAATGCACAAGTGATTGCAGTGTGTTTGCTATCATGTTAGTATGAGACTGGGACCTAGGAACCTCTGAGTTGTAATTCAACCTTTGCCACTAACTGCTGTGTGGCCACATAGAAATCACATAATCTTTCAAATCTTTCATGTGCTGCAGCTTTGCCATCTGCAAAATGGGAATTGTTACTGATCTATATCTCATGAGAGGTGTAGCGAAATTAATAAGTGAATGCTCATACTGCTACATATAAACACTGGGAGTTATTAGAATAAGGTTTTTTTTTTTTTTTTTTTTTTTTAAAGTGTTGGAAGATTTCCACTGTGAAGTACCCACACATAAGGAAGAGCGGAAATATTTTATTCCTCCAAATGGCAGATAAATACTGGAATGAACTGTAACGGAAGCTCAAAAATGTTAAGAATCATATGAAAAGGACACTTCTGCCCAAGCACAAACAAAGAAAAATTGAGTGGCTTATTGCTGGTATTAGAGGAATAACTGAACTGTTGGAGGAAAGATTGCTCAAGTGGGATGCATTGATTAAAAAGAAATTAATATCATTTTAATAAAAAATAATGGGACGGATTCTCAGCTGATCTTCAAGGGCACTATGACCATTTATACCAGCTGAGGAGCTGGTTCAGTACATGCACTGACGTACATAACCCAACCAATACAGCCTCATCTCTGTTGTAGTCCCTTACCCTTTGTGTCTGCCACTCTCTGTTTTAATACTTATTTCAGAAAAGAATTTGTACTGTAAACAGATGTGTTTCTCAACGACAGCATTGGGGCCTCATCACAGCTTGTGTGAATTGGCCAGGCTCTATTGACTTCAGTGGAGTTACGCTCGTTTGCACCAGCTGAGAATCTGGCCCTTGGTAAATAAACACAAACATTATTATATGAATATTATTATACAGAGCCAATCTAATTTGTTTTTAAATACCTTCTTGGCACTTCATTGAAGATAGCATTGGTGGAACAGAGGACGATGGAGAGGGGATAGTTAAATATTTAATAAGGATAACAATGTGTGAGAGAGACTTTTTCCATGGTTTAGCATATGCGTCTCTCCTCTGTAATCATTTCCAGTCTAGTTGGATAGTTTTATCTACGTATAATGCCAAATAAAAGGTTTGCTATAGATATTTAAAAGCACCAAGTACACCACTTACAGATATGTTGTTGACAGTTAAAAAAATGACATATCTATTATTTATGCTGAGCAGTCTGACAGGAGAAATGTTGCCCTAACTCTTGCATGGTAAATGAGAGAAGTGGAACATGGTGTAGCTTGTAGAAGCAAACCTACAATTTGTTTAAAGGAACATCATGTCTTTTCTGTAGCCTAATTCAGTACTAGTACTTCGGAGGCTAAAACACTCCAGGCCAAGGCCTGAGTCAGTGGCAAAACTCATGTGGGCTTGGTTGGGATCAGGATTTGATCTTCGGCATAGTGTATAGGTACAGGGTTTATGTGCACACACGCATCCCGGGTTGGAGGCTGATTTTCAAATGTACTTGCAAAGGTTCTCATTGGGGCGGAGTGCTCAGCGTTCTGAAACGTTACATTTTCAGTGGCTGATATGCATGAGTTGATAAAAAAACATTTTAAAATGTTGCATGTCTCTTTCCTCTAGGATTTATTTTAGTAGAATGGCCTGTAAGGACCACATAATTGCAAGAGAAGATTAGTTTTGGGTGTTTTGTCTGTTATAGCTCTTTTTTGAATAAATTTGGTAAACTGGATTTTTAATGAAATCTGATTTATGGAGAGGAGATGAAATAAGGATGCAGTATGCGGAGTCTGCTCTACTTTTGATGCTTATGTATCACCTTCCTTTAATGATAAAATGATAATGGGTGTTCCAAGCATCAAGGGAGTAGACTCCTTTAATTGTAAAAGAGGCAACAGAGAGTATCTGATTCCAATACTTAGAAAGGGAAGCTGACCAAAATGAAAGGGCTCAGTCCTTTAGTCTTTGAGGGTTTTGTTTCAGTGAGGACTGTAGGACTGGGCTTTTACGTGGTTTTCTAGCTGCCCTGATATTGCCTTAGGATGTTCACTTGTGGCCTCTTCTGCTTTCATATTTGCCCTGAGTAAATCTTAGATTTTTAATGTAATGTAATGAATAGAGAAATGTTTAGCAGCGAAATGCATTCACTTCAACAGTGCAGCGTAGGCATAAGTGGAAGATCTGTGGCATGTCCTTAGAAGACACTGATCATATGAGTGGGGAAGAAGGCGCATGCCCTCCAAAAGGAGCGAGTATCCCAAATAAGGTTTTGTTGTTTGCATAATTCTGTCTATGAATACACTAATTTTACTGAATGTCATCATTCGGCTGCTTGGAGCTAGATTGTTATCTCAGTTGCACAAGTGAATATCCAGTAATGGAACTCCATCATTCCCATGCAGCTGCACTGAATATTCACCAGTGATCAAAATCTGACTCTTGACTTAATACACATTTTAAAATAGATTTAAATATCATTTTAGTTAGATTTTTTTAAAAATGAAAGCAGCATTCTTTCTAGACTAGTCAGGAACCGTTCTGGTGCCGTTTTCTAACAATAGCAATAAATCTGCACAGCGCTTTAGTGTAAGGTATTGAAAATATATCACTGCTGTTAAACCGCCTGAGCAAAACTGTATCCAGCCCCAGTACACATATACCAGAGGGAAGGCGGTTCAAGGAGTCTCCCTGCCTCTTCTGTAAGGACCATTGACGTTCCCTTGAATGCAGAGAGAACTTGTCTTGTGCTGTTGGTAGTTTTAAACTTCCCTACGCCTGGAGGGAGATATAGCCCAAACCTCTCACACAGAGCTATTAGCAGGACTGGCCCAGCTTTGGTGGAAATATATGCTGCACCAACTGTAAGAGTAGGACAGTGTAGTCATTGTTAGGGTCTCTGGGGAAGATGAACCTACCTGATGCACAATGACTTTCCTCTTCCCCTTTTTCAGTTAGGGGTAAGAACTTCTCCTCTGATTGCAGAGGACTCTAGTCTCTGTCGTCGTCCTTGAATGAACCTTCACAATCATGGCTGGCTCGAGCGTTTTTGCCGCCCCAAGCGGCGGAAAAAAAGAAAAAGCTGCGATTGGCAGCACTTCGGTGGCAGGTCCTTCACTCCGAGAGAGACTGAGGGACCTGCCGCCGAAAAGCCGGACATGCTGCCCCTTCCAAGTTGGCCACCCCAAGCACCTGCTTGCTATGCTGGTGCTGGAGCCGGCCCTGTTCACAATCCTTTGTGATGCTTGTGCATAGTGTGGCCTATCTTGAACATATAGTTCCATAAGCATCATTTATTAGCTTCACATTTGGAAATGCAGCTTGGCCACCTACAGGAAGGGAAAGGGTATGTCAGCAAGGAAGAGGAGTTAGGTCTTTGATTTGAGGCATTGTTTCTATGTCACAGAAGAGAGGGAAACTACCTTTCTGAAATGCACATGTCTACACTATGCAGTATTGGAAGGAGGAATCCTCAGGATGAGGTTAGAAATTTCTGGGGGGGTTTATGCACCTGTCTAAATACCACAGGCCTGGTTGCTATAGTCTCCTAAGTAGGTTTGCAGGCGTGAGATTGCAGAGTGAACAAGGTACCTTCATACCCTTGCCTAGGTCGATCAAGGACCGGTCTAAGTTGTAATCCTTGTGCTTGAAGGAGCCTGGGGATTGCTGCCTAGATGCACTCTGAGGAGGAGCAGGGCCATAGTCCCACCCAGCTCCACACCAGCCTGTAGAGCAGATTGGCTGTATCAGGGAGAGCAGCGTTTCTCAAGCTGGGGTCTGCGGACCCCTGGGGGGGTTCATGAGGGTACTCCAGGGGTCTGCAGGGCCCGCTGATCAACTCCTCCTCCTCCCTCCTTCAACTCCTCCCCCTCCCTCCCAGCACTTCCTGCATGCCAGGGAATGTTCAGTGGCAAGCAGGAGGCACTGGGAGGGAGCGGGAGGCATGAGGATGGGGTGTGCTGGAAGGAGGGGGCGGGAAGAGATGGGGTGGGGCTTTGGGGGAAGCAGTGGCTTGGGGGTGGGGCCTGGGGCTGAGCGGGAGGCTTGGGAGTCTGCAAAAAAATTTAAATCAAAATGAGGGTCCTTGGTTTGCTAAAGTTTGAGAACTGCTGAGGTAGAGCAAACTGCACTAGACCAATGGAATAGTGCAGCCTACCTAGCCCACTGCACACTGCGATAGTTGGGGAAAGATTGTGCCTTGCCGAGAGGTGGCTACTTCAGACAAAGGCTAAAAGTCACAATTTGACCCATCTTTAGTTTTGTTCATGGCTACATGTTTTCAAGCTATAGGAGCAGAAGTGACTGAGGGCTCTCATTCGCACCTTTTCCATAGACATCCTCAGCAGACTGGCCTTTCCTATATTACAAATAATTCTCCAGAAACACGAACACTTCCCATGCTGAATGGATCAAAAAGCTCCAAATATTTTGGATCAATTGTCCAAAGACTTTCAAAGGGACAAAAAATATTCATGTTTGTACCATTTTCAGATGGACCTGAAGGAGCTGAGATGGGAATTGACTGTCTTACAATGCTGTGGTCCACTCCAGATTCAGGACTAGATTCTCAGCTGGTGTAAATTGGCATAGCTCCATGGGTGTTAGTGGAGCTATGTTATTTTATACTATCTGAGCATCTGGCCTGAGGTTTTATGTTCAAGCTTCAACATAAGTAACCAAATTGAGCTATGTCTCCAAATCTGTCTTATGAATTGCTCTTTAGAATGCTAATTTTTTCCATAGTTAAAATGTCCCGTCACTTTGTAAGCCATCTATCCAGTCTGAGAGCTCTGTGTTAAGTCATTAACCTTCACACACAAGTCCCATGTTTTCAGCTCTTTTTTGAGATAGGTATTACCTGCCCAAATGGCCATAACCCAAATTATATTTTCCCCCCGAGCCCGTCTGGCATGAAAGATCCTGAGGTATAAATAAATCCACAAAGATAAATATCAAAGTTTGAGATGCTATTCCATTTTACTGAATGTTTATTTGAACTTCACACACAGCATCCAGTTAGATAATTTGCCCACAAGGCAAGTTTGATTTCATTTTTCACCATGTTCTGCTACTTGGGATTATTTATTCACTGCAACAGAGCCACAGACTAGCCTGATTTGTTATGAATGCACTGTAAGGATGGAAACTGCAGTATTATATTTAATGAAAAGCTTTGGAGTGAGGAGCAATGAATTATCACACAGTTCATCATGTTATAGTATGGGGCAGACGGTCTGATAGGAGAGCAAATTGTGGAGGTAAGAAGAGACTTTTCCCTGTAGAAATACCTTTATCCTGTGGTCACTTTTATTTGCACTAGAATAACCTCCCATCCCTATTCCAAAAATTGTAATATACTCCTAAAAATGGGAGGGATCTATAGTTAATTTCATTACCTGGATAGACATATATTAGTTAACAAATTAGAAAAATGAGTAATTTCTCCCACCCACCCACATGCTTTTTTTCAGACTCCTTAATTCTAACTTGACTACTATTGATATAATAGACATATCTTATACTTAGGAATTCATTTTGCATGGATGTGTTTGAGATCAGAAAAAGAGAACTAACGTGGTGCATTAATTTACTTGTAATACATCTCGAAGGGCACTGTCATAGGGATTCTGTTCCCTTACACCTTAACATATTTTAAGTTAAACTGCCTAGTAAAAATTTAGCAAAGTTAACTGCAGCCAAAGAAAACATCTGCTTTGGACATGACTTACTTTATTTTCTAGCAGGAGGGCTCCATATATCAGTGCCCTGCCTTGTCTAATTTCATTAATATGATCTTGTGTCCATCCTGTGGCAGTTTAATAGCCATTATTTGTGGCCTCCATCAAATAAAGCATTGACCATAAATCCAGCTTCACGTAAATGAATATATAAATGTCAGTCTGCATTACTGTATAATATTTATTATTTTAATTAAATGAAACTGATTGTAACATTTGTTAGATCACAAGTTGCTTGTTAATGGCAGTGAATGGCAAAAAATGCTTATTTTATGCAAATAATTATTAGATTTTTTTTAATGTTATTGTATTATGTTACCAGAATTAGGGACCTCAGTGGTCCTTTATGGAACACAGGCTCTGTTAGTAATGGCAACAATGACATGCATTGCAAAAATAGCAAAGAGCAAATGTGGAAGGTGAATGCACCACTTTTGCATTTGGAGTTTTTCTTTACTACTTCATAGTACAGTATTTATATTATTAGAGCCAAATGTTGCTTCTATTTGTGCTGGATAACTCCAAGAATTTAAATAGAGTTATTCTGGATTAACACAGATAGAATTCAGACTTTTTTCCCATTATGAAGGTATCAGAGTTTATAGTTTCATGATATACTTTCCAAAAATTAAAGTACTGGGGAAAAATAAAGGACATACATACATTTTAAAATATTGAAGTCTGTTCCAATGTAATCTTATTACAAAGATAGAAATCTCTTATAAATTGGTGACTGTTTTTATTTACTGTCCTTTGTCATTGCATTCATTATGTTTTTAAATATACATTATCCAAAATGCATTTTATTTACCTCTTGTATGTGAGAAAATATTTGATAACCACTAAGTTTTTCATGGTCTTGATTCTGGCAAAGTTCCTTATTCTGGCAGAACTCCCATGGAAGTAAAGAGTGCAGGAGGTGGTGGTGTGTGGATTTTTTGTTCTTGATATCTGAGACATTTCTTGGGTTGCAAAGTTTAGATTTTATCAAAATGAATTTATAACAGACCTTTTGGGGTTGAGAACAGCCCCCATATGTCAAAGAAAAGTCACAGTGGGAATATACTGTATTTACAGCAGAAATTTGGGATGAAGAGCTTTAATTTTATTTAGGAACCAGCATAGCTAAGTTACTTCTATTTTTAATAACAGAAAATATGGACCCTCTTCTTGCTGCTTATGAAATCAGTTGCAAAACTCCAATTAACTTCAGTTGGAGGAAGATTGGGCCCTAAATTAGTTTAAAAAAACAAAAGACAAATCAAGGTAAAATTAGTTGTCTTTCTATATATAAACTTTGTACCTGTACTTTTGCAATGATGGTCTGATCAGCTCCCATTAAAATCAATGGAAAGTCACACATTAACTTCAGTGGGAGTTGGATCAGCCCTTAAGACATGTTATGAGATGCTGTTTTAGAGTAGTTTCAAAATCTGTTTACCACAGATCGGCCCTTTGCTTTCCATACCCCTCATATGACATTATATATCTTTATGGGGAAAGGCCTCTAAATATTTTTCACATTGGGTTTTTAAGATTTTTTAAACATAAAACTTTGATTCCTCTAAGAATTTTAGTTTCATTTTGAATTGGGAAGCATAAGTTTATAAACATTTACAAAGTAGTAGCAGCAAAGCGAGGCACAGAGCTCATTCCTACACTGAATCTTATTGCTCATCTTTAGCTCAGTACCCCCGCACAGAAGAAGATATAGAGTCTTGCATTTTATCCTTTTGGTCAATACTGACCATGCATATTCATTAGAACTTCTAAGCATTTACTAGATATTATCTAATAAATATAAATGACCTGTAGTAGGCAACAGAGGTAACATTTATAGATGGCAACAAATTTAGGCCACTACTACTGTGTATTTATTTATGTTTTAGATCCTCCCCCGAATGAAATTGCCAGCTAAGTGTTTCCCCATCACCACCAAAATTTAGAAACCGAATGTTTATAGTATTGAAAGAAGCCGAGAAACCTTTTCAAATCTGTCCCACTTTTGAATTAGTAGTTTTATTCCAATGTATTTTTTCTCCAAATGCTTGATTTCTAAAAACTTCTTCTAGTTTCTCTATGTAGCTATGTAACTGTGTAGATGTGACAGTGTAGCTTCTATTCTATATTTTCTTTTGACATTACTGTAATGTATTTCAATGAGATACTCTCTTAATTTCCTCTTTATTTAATAAAACAATCTACAGTTGTATAGATTTATAAAATTTTCTTTCAATCTTTTCAGCTGCTAAAATCCAATAGACTTTGGACTCCCCTCCTCAGTTTTGCATCACATTAATAAGTTATCTTTGTCATAATGAACATGACAGTTAACAACATATATCTTCATACTGGTCCCCATAGCACTCCACTGGTTGGTTACTTCGGACCTGACCCTTCATTCTCCTACACACCTAGAAATTAGCGAGAGGTTTGGGTGTACAAGGAGTGCAAAGGAGGGACCTTCATCTCAAATTGCTACCCCTCACTTTTGTCTTCAATATCTGCCATGGATCTATAGCCACATAGGTTCCTCATCTGGGTACCAAAGTACAGATGATCCTGCAGCCCTCCTTCACTCTGAACTCTTGCTGACTTTCAGGAGAGTGCCATGCTCAGAGCCACAGCAGCATCTGGTCCGTTATAGCCTAGCAGTTTTGTGTGGATCTAAATGTATCATAAATTTAATGTAAATCTGATTCACGCACCAGCCTTTTTCACATTAAAATATTTGACCATATTTCCCGGGTGTGATCATCCTTTTGTGACATCATGTTGACAGTTGACAATTAAACACACTCTTTCAGATGTTCTCCCAATCTGTCTTTCATTACTTTACTAGTATTCTCTATTACAGTATGTCAAGTTTGCATGTCTGTAATTTCCTGGAACTGCTGTAGATGTCTTGAGTTTCAAATGCGTTGTAGATGTTGCATTAGTTTTTCTCTGCCTACTCTTACACCCCTTTTAAATAACTTTCAAATACGATTTTTAAAGGATTCCCTAAATGATTAACTCTTTCTTCCAGAAATTCTTGGGTGGAATTTGCTTGGTCCTGAAATTGTATCAGTTTTGAGACATTCCAGTTTCTTGATTACTGTTCTAGAATCATAGAATATCAGGGTTGGAAGGGACCTCAGGAGGTCATCTAGTCCCACTCCCTGCTCAAAGCAGGACCAATCCCCAGACAGATTTTTGCCCCAGATTGCTAGGTGGACCCCTTAAGGATTGAACTCACAACCCTGGGTTTAGGAAGCTAATGCTCAAACCACTCAGCTATCCCTCCCCCTGTAAGCTAGCATGATCCTCTTTTCCTTCAGTATTTCTTTTTCTTCCCCAGGGAAATTTAATATGAATTTTGACTTGTGTTCCCTATCCTCTTTGATGAAAAGCAAGGCAAAGAATTCATTTAGTTTTGTAGTGGTCTGTCAATAAATTACCTTTGCTGACTCTTTAAGGTATTACTTTTCTTCCGCTGTTGGCATCTTGTTTATGTGTCTACAATAAAAAACATATTTATCCTCCCTATCCTCTCATGAAATCTTCTTTGGATGTTCCTCTTTTCTGCACCAGTGCCAGCTGCTGAGCATCTCCTATGAAAAGCTGAGTATCTTCAGATTCCATTGATAACTCACAGGTTCACACCGTACAGCAAGAGTGTCAGGGAATCTCAGGCCTCCTGAGTTCTATTTCCGCGGTGCCAATGATTTGCTGAGTGACGATGGGCAAATCACTTAATCTCACAGTTTATCAGATGTAAAATAATGATCACTGCTCTGCTGGGGGCTGAATCCTGCCTGCCTTCCTTTTATGTGTGGTCCCAAGGATATTCTGAAGTTTCATTTATTAATGTTTGGAAAGTGCTTTGAGATCTTTGGATAGAAATCCTTGCATAATCATATTTAGCATTTCACAGCACAGTACATATCCTAGGTCATCCTTACAGTGCTCCTGTGAGACAGAATTACCTGTCACTACAATTATTATCCTCACTTTACTGGTTAGAGCTGGGGAGAGAATAATGGCCTAATCCTGCTCCTGTTGAAATGGAAGTTTTGTCATTAACTTCTGTTAGAGCAGGATTAAGCATTCTCAAACATGCCAAAGTACGATCTGAATTTAGGAAGTCCTGGATCCCAAACCACACTCAATCCCATGGACCTCTCTTTTCATACATGCAACATATCATAATTATCATATTAGTTGCATACTTTTACCTGATTCTGTGATATTTCAAGTCTTCCTCTGTACAATATCTAATGTTTTTGTTCACCTTTTATGTGCCTCTTTCTTTTACGTGTCTCATACTGTCTTCTTTCTTCACTCCCAATATATTTATTTTCTGATGCTGCACTTAACCCTAGAAAATACATGATTTTATGTGTGAGCTCATTTTCTGTTTCCCCTCAGCAGTTCATTTGCTTCCTTGATTTATCCAGTCCAGCTCCTCTGCCCCAGAATTTTCCAAAAATTTATATCCTTAAATTAAACATCCTTATTTTTTCCCATACAGCCTCATTTTCTACACCATTACAAATGTAATTACCATGTATTGGGAGATGCTTCTTCTAAATCTCCAGGTATATCTTTTGTTTAACTGAACACCTAATTGGGAAAAGTTCCCATTCAGTTTTCTCATTTACATATTGGTAGTCCTGTACTGTGCCCATGATTATGTTAATCTGCACATTAATGTATTTCTTCCTCTGTTTTTAGAGTCTATGCCACACAGATAAGCCCTGTAGAAATACCATAGATGGATAGATTGTCAGTATCAGCAGTGTTATTTTTGAGCTGCCCAACAAATCAGCATTATAAAAAGAATGAAAGAACACATTTTTAAGCCTTAAAAATGAAACCCAAGCCAAAAGAGGAGTCTCTTAAAAACTGTCCTTCACAAATGGAAATTTGGTTAAGGATCATCATGCATTGGGTTACGCTAAAACCAAACTTGAAAGATTATGCCTTGCTAACCCCTGTGGCCATTGTGCTGGCCAGGGCCGGCTCCAGGCACCAGCCAAGCAAGCTGGTGCTTGGGGCGGCAGATTGAACGATCCACGGCTGCTTTTTTTGTTGTTGTTGTTCTGCTTCGGCCGCCCTGTAGGGATCGGTGGCACGGAGGACGGGAGCGCCCTGCAGCAAGCCCAGCAGGGCAGTCCTTGTCCTTCCCTCCCCGCCGACCGGAACGGAGCCCAGGCAGCAGGCAGTGCGGCGCGGCGGAAGGGGCCGCGTGGCAGCGCCCCACTGTAGCCCTGCCCGCCCCCCCTGCTCCCGCCCACTCCCACTCCCGCCCCCCACTAGCCGGTCCCCCTGCACCCACGCTTCGGCCGCGCCGCGGGTTTTTTTTTTTTTGTTGCTTTGCCGTTCTGGCCGCCCCGTTTTTCTTGGGGCAGCCAAAAAGCCAGAGCCAGCCCTGGTGCTGGCTGTAGTGAAATTGCACGGGCCTAAATGCAATGCACAGGGAGAATAGGTGGCCTAACATCTTGAAGCCAGATTGTGATCCCTTACTTGCGTTTGGTAGCATTTGTTGGTGTGTAGTCCCACTTACTTCAAAGGGACTCCTTGTGGAGTAAGGAACTACTCAGTCTGAGTAACATTCATGTAATCTGGCACTTAATCAGTTTGTAAGTAGCTAGTGTAATTGTGAGCAAAGAAAATTTTAATAGTCTATCTGAAGATTCAGATGCACTTGATGGAGTAAACTAAAGAGCTTTCAGAGAGGCGGAGAGGGCTGGCCATAGCTTGCATAGTCTGTTTGCCTCTGTTTAGTGCAGAGAATCTTTGGGAGAATCTTTTCCTATGTCCCCTCCATGCAGTGCAAACAAATACATTTGGATGGAAGCCAGGCTGCATGCATTACTTTAGGCTCTTATTGGCCAGTTATGCCTCTGACAGTAGTAATCTTAGACTAATTAAAGGCTAGTTGTATCAATAGAGCCATATTTTCAAGTAATTTGCTTGCTTGGAATGGCTATTATTGAGCATTAAAGGCAAAATCAATTCTATACAGATAAATAGAGCTGCACGGTAATGTGACTGTGACCTTTGAAGTGACAATCTGACATTAATTTTTAAAGATCATATATTCACATATGCTGTCATTGTAGGGCAAATAACTTGACTGGAAGTAAGTCTATGCATTTTGAGAATGCATTTACAGTTTAACATGCTGTTACAAATGTAAGGAGGCTCCCTCTCGCTCCTAATTTTTTTCCCACCAGCTTGACAGTTTTTCAAACATATTCACTGTCAGCCCTAACAACCTGTCAACAACTGCCATTATGGGAAAATCGCAAAGACTTGCGGGAGCACTGTGAAAAGTGACAGACATGCCACAAGGATAAGTTCCTCAGAAACAGAGGGCTAAAACTTTTGAAAGGTGCTCTAGCCCTTCCAAGTCAAAATGAACAGTCGGATATCTGAAAAAAACATACACTTGTCACATCTGATATCTGTTTCTTTTCACCGCAAATAGAGGTGTATGTGAAAGAATAAAACATAGATTAGGACAAACCTGTGCAACTTACTAGAGTTTGTGCAGTTTTACTCACTGTCAAGAATATATGTGGTGGGCCAAATTTATCGCTGGTGCAATTCCTCGTGTGGCTAGCGCAAGTCCAGTGAAATCGTAGGAGTGGATGCAAGAATGAAACATTCAGAATCTTTTTCCTATTGTACAGCTAAATGTGTTTCAGATTACTTTGTCCATGTGTCTATTACTTTCCTGTAATAGAGATTGATCCAGCAAAGTGCAGAGTAACTTCTGGGATAGATTTCAGAGTAACAGCCGTGTTAGTCTGTATCCGCAAAAAGAAGAACAGGAGTACTTGTGGCACCTTAGAGACTAACAAATTTATTAGAGCATAAGCTTTCGTGGACTACAGCCCACTTCTTCCTGGCATATGCTGGTGCAATGCAGGAGGCATTCCATTGATGTCAGTGGATTTACACTGGTTTGAAATAGGTGCAAGTGAACAGAAGGCGGTGGGGCTGAGCAGGGCCGCCGAGAGGGGGGAGAAGCTGGTACAAATTGCCGGGGCCCGGCTCCCCCCCCCCTCTTGTCGGTCCTGTTTAGCCGGTCCGCCCTTGCTGGGGGGCTTGAAAAATTTTTTTCACCGGGGCCCGAACCTCCTCTCGGCGGCCCTGGGGCTGAGCTCTTGTTGAAGTCAAGCTGCAAGATCAGGTTGAGGGGTGGAATAAATAAGGCTCATCACTAGAAACATGCATATTATTAGAACTTGCCCATTCTGTGCTGTATTGTTCAAACTGCCCTTGTCCATACTGGGCTAATACATCTGCAAGATGACATATCAGGTGAAATCCTGTCCCCGTTGAAGTCAATGGAGTTTGACATTAACTTCATTGGTGCCAGGATTTCACACAACCCTTCCGAAAAGGGGGCAGATAATACAGGTTAGGAAAAGATTGTGTCTAAATCTTTTCCTTAATGTTTATTAAGAAGACTGGCAACTGCTAACGATGACTGAGCTGACTGCCTGGAGATTTTCCAACTTGAATTTTCTCGATCCGTTATTTAATTGTTATCAGTTTCTTTAAACATGTTGTTCTGCTGTTTGAAATCATTGCCAATGTACAGCAATTTAAGATTTTACTCAACAGTGTTTGTATTCAGAGCTGATTGGCATAACTGATGGATTCCCAGACAGAGTCCACTTCACATCTCCTCCTTGTTTATAATCTCTTATGGCTTTTAGCAGACGGGTTGTGAACTGGATTTTATTAGAAAATTAACAGTTAGCGCTGAAATGTCCCTTTTGGTGCCTAGGTGCTGGAGCAATTTTAAATTCTAAAGATTCTCCATTTTTGTCATGGAGTCAGACCCTTGGGAACATTGACTACCTTGATTTATCCATTGACTCTAATGCTAGTTCTGAATGTAAACCCCGCTACACTGAGGAGTGACTCCAGTACGTTGTTTCGTGTTGTTTTAATGTAGTGTTGGGTACATGTGGCAACACAAGTTTTTTGCTGCATTACTTACAGGGTACAGAGTATAGAAAAGGGGACATATGTGCCTATAAATAAAATCCTTGCCATGGGCTATCTATACTGTATGTGAAATTACAGCTCAATAATTATAGTCTAGTGGAGAAGGAAAAGGGTAATTTCTGTGTGTCTTTACCAGATAAACAAATACCTTAAAATAATAAATTAAATAGACATTTACTTAATGCAAGCTATGAACTTTAGGTACTTATAGTCTGATTGGTCAGAGAAGAGCAACAAGAATGATTAAAGGTCTTGAGAACATGACCTATGAAGGAAGGCTGAAAGAACTGGGTTTGTTTAGTTTGGAAAAGAGAAGACTGAGAGGGGACATGATAGCAGTTTTCAGGTATCTAAAAGGGTGTCATAAGGAGGAGGGAGAAAACTTGTTCACCTTAGCCTCTAAGGATAGAACAAGAAGCAATGGGCTTAAACTGCAGCAAGGGAGGTCTAGGTTGGACATTAGGAAAAAGTTCCTAACTGTCAGGGTGGTTAAACACTGGAATAAATTGCCTAGGGAGGTTGTGGAATCTCCATCTCTGGAGATATTTAAGAGTAGGCTAGATAAATGTCTACCAGGGATGGTCTAGACAGTATTTGGCCCCGCCATGCGGGCAGGGGACTGGACTCGATGACCTCGCGAGGTCCCTTCCAGTCCTAGAATCTATGAATCTATGGGTGAGGCATTGAGCAGCCTCAGCTCTCGCTGACTCTGAGGCAATGCTCAGAACCTTGCTGGTTTGGACCATGAGTGATAAAGGAAAGGTGGTCTTCTGGTTCAGGCACTGTTTGGAGAGTCAGGTGCTCTGGGTTCTGTTCCTGGCTCTATCACAAGCTTCGTGGGTGACCTTGGGCAAGACACTTCATCTTTCTGTGCCCCATTTCCCCAGCCCTAAAACAGGGATAATAATGTTCCCTTACTTCATAGGGGTATTGTGAGGATAAGTACTTCGAAGGTGCTGAGCTAATACAATGATGGGACCATGTAAGTAAGTACCTAGCCAATTAGATCGATACCCATTCACAGAGCTCTACCAAAATTTCTATCTGACAATCTGGGCAGTAGAAACCTACTCTTTCATTGTGATGCCCTGACAGAAGACACTTGAGGTGTGTTATGGAGCCAAGAAGCTAGGGAGCATGTTCAGCATGTTTGCACACACACACCCGACCCAGCAATGGCGTGTATGCATGATATCCTTCTCCTTTCACCCCCTGGTATAGATTACTATTTCTAGAAGCTGGCATGGGGATGGGTAGCAATCAGAAATGGGCTCATTAATGCTGGCTCTGCTGTTTACAAGGCCAGAGTTGTTTCTTAGATGTTTCTGTTCACTTTTAAATTCAAGCTCATTTTCTGTGCTTTTAAAAAAACAAAACAAAAAATTGTTTTGTGTCAGAAACTTAGAACAAACCTTCTAAAATGCATTCTCTAATAATTCTCTAATAAACCATTAATTTTGCCTAGTATCAAACACTGTAGAACAGAAGCCCCTCATTTAATGATAATGATTTCTTTTAACTACCTCCTACTAAGGGACATTTAACTCCCCACTGACATTAGGTTCCTGGTTATTTCATATGCTCTCAGTTGTTTTTGTAATGCTAGTTGAGTTCTATAGAATAAAACACCTTGTTCCTCAAACTGCTCAGGTAACTCAAATATGCTTTGGTTTTCACATTCTTTGTTTTTCTTTCAGTTCCCAGTTACAAAAATGAATGAGTAATAGTTATAGGACATATTTTTCATGCTGATTTTCTTTGGCATGAAAAAAGCAGAGGTCTCCACTGATGATATTTCCAAATTTAATCTCCTTTAATACAAATTGTTGAATACAATTCCTTGATTTCATACTTGTAACACTTTATGTTCAATCTGTACACACTCTCCTATTATTTACCCAACAGATGCTCTTATTTTTTTCAGATCAGTGGGTTCCAACTGAAAAGGAGTCAGTTTAAAGTTCCCCAGTTACTAGTTGGTTAATCTCTGGCAGGCTAATCTCGGGTCACAGCTGATTTTTAATCAAAGCCTGATTGGTGTTTATCAACCCGTGGCAGCCTATTGCAAAATCCTGCTAATGCTCAAATATGTTCGAACTGGACATCTGACCCTGTTGTTGCAAAAGGTTTATCTTTTATATTTTCAGACAGCTGTACCATGGCTGTTATTGAGGGATTGTGCAGGTAATACAGTTAGCTAAGATAGTGTCTGCATTTTATTAAACTGAGGACTGCCCATGCACTCGGGGAATGTCTTTCAGTATATGTGGGAGTATATAAGGTTATAAATCATAGAAGGAAAACACTGTAACACTTCAATAAAGCACCCTGCTCTTGAGTGTCTGGGACAGAGAACATGAGCTTTCCTCTATTTTCAGGGAGCTTAAGAAATCATCAAGAAGACAAACTGGTTGTATAATTTCTTGTTTTTACATCTACCATTCTAGGGCAGGATCCCCATCCAATGCTACTTCCTGAGGGCAAGGGCCTCATCAATTCAAGATGAAATCCCTATTCATAAAAGCACTTAAGTTAAGCACATGATTAAGTACTTTCTTGAGTCAGAGCCAAAGTCCTGTTGTTACTGTAGTGAGACACACAGGGGAGAGGGGGACAAGAATCATCTATGGGTGCTGAGAAGGATGGCTCACAGTACCTGGGGGAACTAGCTCCCATAAAGCACTTTGTTGTATCTTTGAGCCATTTTCCACCACCCTTGACTCACATTGAATAATAGCTTACTCCACAAGAAAGTCCGCTGAAATCAACAGGAATAATTGCAGAGTAAAATGCTTCTGTTCTGAATGTGATTAAAGGGTGCAGAATCTGGTTATTAATAGGAGCAGCACTTAAATTAGCCAAAGGCAGTTACTGGGTAGAGATACTCTCCTTTATTTTTTAGCCGGTATTTGCCTTTTGCCCGTACCTGTCTACATCCGAGGAAGTTTTTCCAGCATAACAATACCTCCCCCACCAATACCCCCATCCCTATGTCCCTCCATTCCAATTTCTCTTTTGTAAACCTCTCTGTGACTCTGGAGTTCAAGTGACAAGCACTGCTTGTCTCCCTGAGTGAGTCATATTTTGACATCGAGTGTACTTGATCTGGGGCTGGTAGCTTGCTTCAAACATTGTTCATGTGAATGGGTCTGGCAGTCGGGAAACTGCAGAAAAAAAGTGCATGAACAGTGATTCTTGTTTTCTGTCTTCAAATCAGATCTATTGTTTTTGTGTTCCTGCTGGCTGTTTTGAAGAGTCTTGACTTTGAGACCAGAGAGAAATCATTATCCAAGTCGCATTCATTGGAAGCTGAGTTCCAGTGGTCTCATGAGTGATCACTGAGATTAGCCTGTATGAACCTTCCACACACAGGGGCTTGTGTTTACTGTATAACACCTAAGGCAACTTTTCTAATTTTTAACAGAAAATTCAGTGCATCGCTGGATACACACAGAGTATTCTGTGTGATTTATGTATTACCATTTAGCACTCGATTATGAATCACAGCAATTTCTTTTTTCTCTTGATAGCCTTTAGTTTGTGACATTCCCTGCTGTCATCTTCTTATTCTTATTTTCCTTACTGTGTTACTATTGTCATTTTCTCATTGACTTTATGGACAGGTATTCAGCCAGCTTTTATCCTAAGTCATAGAGCTTAAACTTGGAAATTGAACTGTGCTGACTTTCTAGATAAGAATGACAGTCCGTGAGTGTTTCATTTTAAAATCTATGCCGCTGATCTTTCAATAATACTTCGCGCCTATGTAATGCTTTTCTTCCATAGAACTCAAAGGAAGGTAAGTCATCATCCCCATTTTATATTGGGGAAACTGAGGCACAGAGTGCTTGCCCAAAGTCATATGGCAGGTCAGTGGCTGAGCTGAGCTCAGCTTAATCAAGGGCATGTGCAAAATGTCACCCGCCAAGCGCAGGAATCTCACTGGCGAAGGTTGTGCATGCCCCAAGCACAATCTCTCTGGTGGTTTCCTGGGAAAGTGAGGTCTGTGCCATTTGTACTCAGGAATTAGCTGGTGGATAAATGTAGCATCCCCACCCCAGGGAATATGTTCTCCGTGTAATCAAGATTGCTCAGTTTTTACAGCTGACCCATGGAATTCCTGGTCAGCGTGTCCTCACTTACTACTAATAGTGACTCACAGGTTTAACACCATCCACAGTCAGTCACCAACTGGCTAATCCGTCACTTTTGTGCTCTCACCTGTTATGTATGCTGTGAAATGGCTGACATGTTTTACCCTAGAAGTAGCTACATTTGAGCAGGGGTATAATTTGTATATCCCCTTGTTAAATTTAGAAGGTGCTATGGATCCTTTCGGGTGACCCTATCATAATGATAATTGACATAGCTAGTGCTTAATACTTTCAGAGTTATTCAGACAGATAATCCTTGGTGCACCATTGTGATGCAGCTGCTATATGCGAGTGTTTTGCTGGTGGGGAAACTGAGGCACAGAGCTGTTAAGTGACTGGTTCAGCGAGCCAGTGTAAGTGGCAAGGATTAGAATGTAGGAGTTCCTGGCTGCCAATACTATCCTACACCCGCTAGAAACTGCTACTTCTAAATGTAAACAGATGATCATTAAGATCAGCAATATAGTTGGATAATATATAGCTCCTGGGATTTAAATGGTGAGGTATAGTACTAAAGGTTAAAGCAACACACAATTTGAATGGACAGTCAGGGCAGAGGGTAAAACCAATGCGGTAGTGGGAAAGGATGAGGTGGAAGGGTTGTGGTAATGTCACTTCAGTGCAGCATCACACCACCGGCACAGAGATTTATGGAGCATATTTGAAAGGGACAAGTGGGTATGATGGATGGGGTAAGTCAGTAACAATTAGTGAAATTGCACCTTTCTGTCATAGTCTATCACTAACTTCCTCTCTCAGCAGTTGGAGTCTTTCCCAGTTGCAGTTAGAGGGAGTGCATGGTGGTCACTTCCCCGCTCCCCTGGGTCATGTAAGCAGCTAAAGAATTCAGCCATGTTACCTGAATCATCCCAAGCGAAAGGCAGAACTCAATTCCTGCAACTCCCAGGCAATTGAAGCCAGTATTATTTAAGAGCCACTGCAAAAGTCTGGAGATTCTTAGAAACAATGAGCTGATTATTGACTTAGTTTATGACTACACCACGATAAACCAGAAGAGACAACAGAGAAAATATGAATCAGGTACTGGATGCCTTATGGTAGTGGTAGCAGTATTACAGAAGTTAGAAGAGACCCTGAATGAGCTTGGGGCACGGGTGCTAGCTGCTGTACAAACACCTACCAAGAGGTGGTGTCTGCAACAGAGCGCTTACTATCAAAATAGACAAACAGACAAAGGATGGGAGGAGAAACAGAGGCACACTGCAGGTAAGTGGCAGAGCCAGGAAGAGCACAGGACTTGCAGTCCCATGCCCTATCCATTAGACCTTGCTGCCATCCCAAATAGAGGTACAGTATACACTTTATAATACAGAGATACAAGATGTGCTTCAGGTAAAGATTATTTGAGATGGCAGAGCATGAAGTAAACCCCTATATCCCAATCCCCCCAAAGTTTGCGCTGGTTCAGATTCAGATCTGAATGTTATGATTCAGTGCCTGCTAGGATTATGATGATGTACAGAGTGATGTACGTATGGGTACCTTAGGGTTTTATTCTGACACCATCACTGTAGTCTCCGAGTGTCTTCCATGTGAAATGAATAGTGATAGTGAAGTCCTTAATGGATTTCATGGAGTCTCTGGCACGTCTTCCTTTTTGGGGTAAAAACTCGGCTTGGTGGTTTTTTTGTCGTCCCCCCCCCCGCCAGATTTTTAGAATGCATGTGATTCTCAGTTTAAAAACAAACAAACAAACATGTAGAAAGGCAGAGTCCAGGCCCAGAGGACCTTGCAGTCTAACTCAGCCAAACCCTATACATAGGATAATAGTTCAGAGTGCAAGAAGCAGTGTAGCTGGTTGGAGAGTGAAGAGAAAGGAAGAGCGAATTTGATGGAGGAAAGGGAAAGTCATTTGGTTCACAGGACCTGGGAGTCCTTTACAAATGGGGCAGAGCCTCAAAGGAGGTAATGCAAAGGCTGTGTGCATTCCATTCTAATCTTTGCGGCTGCATGTGAAGATGATTAATAATTCTACAGAATGATTTCCTTGGTTTTTAATATCCCCTAGTGATGAGTCTCAAAAGAAATAGTCTGCTTTTTTTATGTTGTTATAACAACAGTTTTTGACTCACTATATGAAGTCTGTTAAATTATGCATGAGATGTGCGTTTTACCCAGTTTGAACTGTCCACACTAATGGAAACACTAATGCTAGATGAACAGTATCTTGTAACTAATGCAATTCTTGCAATGGCAAGCAATATCCTCTCAGTATCAAAACGCAATAAACCTTTAATAGAACGCACCGAGAGTAATGTTAAAAAAATAACTACAGACCCCTCTTGGACAACTGAACAATTTATATGAACAGCCAAGTTCTAATTTGTTTGATTAATGGCTGCGTAACTATCAGAATGTAATGTAGATAGAGGTGATGCATGTCTGGTCTGAACTATGGTACGGTGCCAAGAAATGAAACCTCAAAAATCTTCTGCTCTAAGATCAAGCAGTAGAAGAGATCTGACTGAGCCCTGGAGACCTCCAGTACTCAAAGGCTTTTATTTATATGCCGTATAAAACACTTTTTTTCAATCTTGTTGGGATTTTTCTGGCTCAGCCCATATGGTGAACAGCAGCCTTTTATTTATAAACAACAACAAAAATTGTATTCCAGTGCTCAGACACACATTGGACAGCGAGGGTATGGTAGAGAGCCCAATATGGTGTTAAACAGCTGTCTAGATCCCTGTTTATAGATGAGACTAAGAACAGTTTTGCATTTTTCTATCATCTTGTTCTATGTCTGTACACAGCTTGAAATCTGCAGTATCTTTTGACAGGCAGTGCCCGTTATTTTACTCTGCTATGTGCTTGTGTACATTTCGGGACCATGTGTTTGTCTTGGCTTCTTTAGCTATACACTTGACATTTGAAGTCTCTGCTTGAGACCAGTTGTAATGCCCTTGCAGCACCACTCAGCACACTGAATGTCCTGTGCACACTGGCAAAGCAGACCTGGGAACTCTCAACTTTCCATGTGGTCACCTTATTGTGATCAGAAAAAAGAAATGGGGCTGCCTTCAGTGGTTGCATGCTGTGTGAGAAAGAAATTCCACAAGAACAACTTTCAAGCAGTTTGATGATTCACTTTTTGATTGGATATACTAAGTCTGAGACTTCTGAAAATGGAGAGCTGTAGAACAAAATAAGACAAGAATTGCTCAAGTGGTTGTCTCAGGTTAAAAAAAAAAAGAGAATTTTAAGTGGTGTTGTAAAATAGTGATCATTAGAGTTGAAACCAAAAATACTCCATTAGCTCTCTAGATTTTTCTTTCTTTCTTCCTTTTCTTAATCAGCAATTAATTTAAGTACTGTGAAATTAAAGGAATGCTTAATATGGTACCTCAAGATAATGATCCATGCTTAACTTTGACCCCAGGATATGGCATTTAGATTTTATAATCTTCTTAGAATTTATGATGAATTTCAGTCAACCAGGTTAAAAACTATATGGTCAAGGAAATGTTTTAATTTATACAAGACAATCATATTTTGGGGGTAGTAGCTTCCTGATTTGATGGTGAGGAAAGATATTTTAAAAGTTAATCAGTTGATTGATTTTTTTTTTCCTGCTCATTGCAGGAATAATTTTGGGTGTGTCAAGGGAAAATTGGAGTTTTGAGATAATACTGTAATAATAATGCTTTGTGCATCAGACAACAGTAAAGTAATTGTTTTTGACTGCAAATTGATTATATGAAACAGTGTTGCCATTCCTAAGGATTCAAAAACCACGAGTCATGCTCCAGAAAATCATGAGGGTGGATTAGAATAAAAAAAATAAAATAAAATTAGGTTCTTTTTATTTGCCTTCTATTTTTTGAGCATTTTAGAATTCACATTTTAACCCCCTGCAACCATGAGGGTTAGAGACTTATTTTTTTTCTTTAAGTGAAAACTTAGATTCTCATATAATAACATGACACCTGAAGCAAGTGGCTTTAAGAAGGAAATTGGATATTATGAGACTCCTGATAAAATCATGAGAATTGGTAACACTGTAGTATTTTTATTTTATTTTTTTTAGTTCTGTTCCCCTCCCCCCTCTTTCTGAAAACTATAAATATTGACTCTCTGTTTGTAGGGGTTTTAAACTTAGGCAATTTCATAAACCCAAACCGTGAAATTAGTATTTTTTAAATACAACAAAGCATTGTCAGGGCTTGATATTTAGAAGAGGCCTTCACTGTTTATTTTACCCAATGATGAGGATGGATTTCAGATATGCAGCAGTGCTTCTTGTGGCATAAATTCAAACCTGGACCCACATTCCGATTTTTTCCAATGACCCTTATGTCTATAATGAGCCAAAGTGAGTTTGTGGGTAGAGTTTCCCTGGTGCCGTGGCTTCGGTCGGCACAGGAGAGGGAGTTGCGGCTCAGGAAGCTGGTTATGACCATTTGAGTCTCAGGGCTGGGCCAATCCCAATGGTGCTGCCAGTGGTGTATTGCCATACTGTAATGGGCCTCTGCCATGCCCTTGTGCTAAGAGGGGGAGGAGCAAAGGCACAAGACCCAGATTCCACAAAGATTTTCCAACAGAGAGTTCCTCAATGCTAGGAGAATTTGGCATGGGTTATTTACAGCAGGATTGAGGCCCTTCCAGACCTGAATGACACAAAGAGGACAAATGTCAGAAGAAAGTCTGGTCCAGAATATCTGAACAATCTTGAGCTTTGGGATGTTCAAAATTTGATGTTCATTGAGTTTCAGTGACGCTTAGGGAAAATTTTCAAGTGTGTCTAAGTGATTTAGGAGCCTAATTCCCATTAACTTTCAATGGGCTTTTGTCTCCAAATTGTCTGTGTCACTACTGAAAATGGAGCATCGGACCCTATGTCACCTAGTCACATCTGAAAATATTGCCCTTAAGCTTAAGTTATTATTTTAGTAGTTTGACTACTCACATGCTGAAAGTTAAGCCCGTGCTTAGATGCTTTGCTGGATTGGGGCCTAATTTTGAAAATGTTCGCCAATCGGCTATTTTACCAGCATACTATATTTAATAAAATCCCTCTTTAAAAAGATCAGTGCATAAAACCTCGTCCCTATTTTAGAGATTAACAGAGAACAAACTGAAATAGCTCCTTCCTGCATCTTCTTGTTTGGGTTGTTGAAAGTAAAACTGCAAAGGGAGGTTGCAAAAGTCATAGAAATAAACTAAAGTTAAAGAAAGGGAATGATGCTCTCTTGAATCTGCTTTTTGTAACCTTAAGAGTGCACCTGTTTAGTCAGCTGCATCCTGTCAGAACTCCTGAAGTAAATAATAAGAGCTATAGTAATATCTCATACAATGAAGATAGCTGCAACAAATAAATTGTGTGAGTCAATTTCCATCTGAGAGGGTATCCTGAGAACACGGTTCAGACAACTGCAGGTTTATGCTAGTCAGGGTTTCATAATGTCTTGTGTTCATCTACACCCCTGTGTTGTGTTTCTCTTATGAATCATCACATTTATATATTGTTCAAAATTGCTTGTAATTTTACCGGAGGGCTAAACTCTAGCCTCAGATATTGAGATGTACAAACCATTGCAAGTGCAGTAGTGGTGATTTAAGGATGCTAAGATTAAAATCAGCCTCAAAGGTTGGATTCATAAACAAGACTTGCCTTTTCTCCCTCTTCTGCACCTCTGCAAATAAAATACGGAAAGCAGGGGCAAAGTGCTTTGGAAAAGGAGCAGCTGAATAAGTCAAATAGTATTTTAAATACCTGAATGATACATTTTTTTCAGAGACAGATGATAGAAGTCTGTGTTAGAGGTTGCAGTGGGGTTTCCATAAAACATAAATGGACACTGGTTTTGAATATATATTTTGAACTACTCATTTTATTGACAGACTGTCATAACTGTGAAAGGGGAAAACACACAGCCATAAATAACAGCAAACCTAAATAAATTGCTGCCAGGCAGTAGGTCAATACCAGCCATTTGGTGCTTACATTAGGTTTTTGTAAGGATGGAGAAGGGCAATGAAATTCAGAATGACTTGGTGAGACTAGGAGAACAGGCAGATAACGTGACTTATGTAATTCATTGCAGGGCAATATAAATGGTATGTATTATATTACAGCAGGACCCAGCAGCGTCCAATGTGCCATATGATACACAAGACCCCTGCCTCACAGAGCTTACGATCCCAGTGCAGGCATGATGCAATGAAGGCGATGGGCAGATGCAACAAAGCATTAGTGGAGGAAGGGACAGGGTTATGGTGGTGATAGGATTATGGGAACAATAAGGATGGGGCAGGAGGGAAATAAGATTGTAGTCTTTGCATATACAAACGCATGGGGTTATCATGATGGAGCAGGTTCAAATGAATTTTTGTTGACTCATTTCTTGTAGGCCTCCCAGTGGAGGTAGGTCCTCAGAGGGGGGATTTAAATAAGTAGAGTAGCATTAGGCAGTGGCGTAAAAAGGAATCCTAGAAATCAGAAATAGAAAAGTCCTGATAGGTTCGTTCCCCCTGCCGGTACAGGATTGCTGCTTCTGGTATGTTTGATGGCAGGTGAGTCACTTGCAAAAGGAGGAGATATGGAAAAAGAGGAGAAGCTTAGAATAGTGATTGCGAGCCTGGAACTGAGAGGGTAAGACTGCAAAAAAAAAAAAAAAAAAAAAAAGGAAGGAGATATTTAGGGTTATTAGGGTTGAAAGTAATAGCAATACTTAGTACTTTCCATCTTCAAAGTGCAGCATAAATATTGACCAGCTAATCTTCCCTACTGAGCCAGAGAAATGTTCAGTAAATCGACCAAGTCCACAAAATGAGTCACTGCAAAACCAGGATTCAAATTTAGGAATTCCTGGCTCCTGGTCCTGGTCCTGTATTCTAACTGCTACCCAAACACTCTCTCTCTGTCTCTCATTGTGAGGTAGAGAGAGATATTTCAGGATCTTGAGTGTCTAGATGAGAAACACCAACTACAGTGCTAAAGGATCCATTGCTGAGAGATCCTTTCATAGACTTAAAGGTAGAAGGGACGGTTATGGTCATCTACTCTGATTTCCTGCATAACAGAAGCCATACAATTTCACCTCAAGATTCCTGGATCATGACCAATAACTTGTGGTTGAACTAGAGGATATCATTAGAAAGACCCAGTTTTGATTTTAAAACCCCAAGTGATGGAGAATTTGCCATATATTATTTTCAAACTTATGGATGACAGGAGAGGTCCCGGAAGACTGGAGAAGGGCTAATGTAGTGCCCATCTTTAAAAAGTGGGAACTAGGGACCAGTCAGCCTGACTTTGATACCTGGGAAACTGCTAGAGCAATGTATAAAACATTCAATTTGCGAATACCTGGAGGATGAAGGGGTAATAACTAGCAGCCAGCATGGATTTACTAAGAACAAATCATGCCAAACCAACTTGATTTCCTTCTTTGACAGGGTAGCTGGTTTGGTGGATAGGAGAAATCAGGTGGACATAATATATCTGGACTTCAGCAAGGCTTTTTGACACAGTCCCACATGACATTCTGATAAATAAGCTGGAGAAACGCAGGCTTGGTGGAACTACCATTAAGTGGATAAAGTTGGTTAAACAATCACAAGCAGAGAGTAACTATTAATGGAAAGTTGTCAGATTGGAGGGAGGTCTCAAGTGGGGTTCCACAGGGATGTGTTCTGGGCCCGGTGTTGTTTAACATCTTGGCTAGTGCAGGCATAGATAGCATACTGATCAAATTTGAAGATGACACAAAGCTAGGTGGGGGGGTTGCCTACACTTTGGAGGATAGAGCTAAAATTCAAAGTGATCTTGATACATTGGAGAACTGCGCTATAGTCAACAAAATGAAATTCAACAAAATGAAATGTAATGTGCTACACTTAGGGAAGAAAAAACAAATGCACAAATACAGAATGGGGGGAAAACTGGTTTGGCAGCAGCACTGTTGAAAAGGATCTGGGAGTTGTGGATATGGGAGTTGCGATGCTGTTGCAAAAAAGCAAATGCAATTTTAGGTTGCAATTGTAGCTTGCATTAACAGAGGCATAGAATGCAAGTCAGAGGAGATGATAGTACTGCTCTACTCAACACTGGTTAGGGCTCAGTGTCCTGTGTCCAATTTTGGTCACCAATGTATAGAAAGGATGTGGAGAAACTGGAAAGGATCCAGAGGCAAGCAACAGAGTGATGGAATGCAAGCCATATGAGCAAAGGCTGAAGGAACTGGGTATGTTTAGTTTGGAAAAAAGGAGATTAAGGTGGGACATAATAGTGGTCTTCAAGTACTTGAAAGGCAACCATAAAAAAGATGGAGAAAGTTTCTCTCTTTTGCCACAGAGGACAGGACAAGAGACAATGGGTTCAAACTATAGCACAGCAGATTTAGATTAAATCTCAGGAAAAAACTTCCTAACTGTAAGAACAGTAGGACAATGGAACAAGACTGCCTCGGGAGGTGGTGGAGGTTTTCAAAAGGAGGCTGGATAACCATCTGTCTTGTATGGTTTAGACACAACAAATCCCACATCCTGGCAGGGGGTTAGACTGGATGACCCTTGTGGTCCCTTCTAGCCCTATGATTCTATATCCCTCTATAATCTGTTCCAGTGTCTAATTAAAATCTCCCCCACAAGCCCTCTCCTTTTAAGCAAACATGGGTTATACATAAGAGATTTCTAAAGTCTGAAATGGCCTGTATACTAATATGCTTAGTTCTAAAAATGGATTTTGTTTCATGTCCGATGATTGCCCTCTTAGGAAAAAGTTCTAAAAATGACATACTGTTTTGGCAAACATCTAGAACATTTCTGAAAGGTCTTTTGCACAATCCAGAATGATTCTGGTTTCTCCCAACCTTCTGGAATTACTGCATTTGTTATGCTCTGTCATCTGCAGTAAATAACAGATGTTTTGTTTGCTAAATTTCAGCATTTACTTCCTGGAGAAAAATAATTAACACTGGCAGGAGTTTGATTGTATCAATTCACAGAAAGAAACACCCAAATGATAAATCCATAGTGGGAGAACTGCCCATATGTTACAGATTGGCTTAACATGGATGAGGCATTAAATAAACTAAGTCTGAAAAATACAAACCTTATCAGCTTTATTAGCGTTGAACTCTGTGGCTTCCATTGGGGCTGACACACTTAATTAAAGATGCTCTGGTCTAATTAGGTTGCACATCAAATATACAATTACAAGTGTTTAAAAAAAAATCTAGCTGAGCTGCAGTTCCGAGTGATATGAATATTTATTTTCGTCAGGTAGGATCCATCAAGAGAAAAGCATTGTTAGGTCAGATAATACCAAAAAAAAAAAAAAAAAAAAGGACTGCAGAAGCTAGAATATTCCTTGCAATGAATGATGCATAGACCTTCAGTCTGGATGTGGCTAGAGAAGACAACTATGGACTAAGGGGAGACAATACCTTTTGTCTGTATTTTTTAATCATTATCTGATTGGATAGTTTAATTTTATTGGTGACTAGCTCATGGAGAAATCCATCGTATTCAGTTGATTTACTACCTAAATGACTGATTCTGCAGCCACTTTGTGGGCCCATACCAACCTCCACTAAGGTCAATGGGAAGACAACTATTGAGTTAGTAGAAGTTGGATCAGGCCCAGATGTCAGTGGGAGTTCTGCAGGTGGAACACCTGGAAAATGAATGGCAAACTGGGAGGAACCTATGTGTTACACTGGGATGCAGGAGTAAAAGCCTGGTTGCACCTGGATATAATTTTGCTTAGTGGCAAGAAATTGCATAAAGGACTGTGTACTCTGTGCTGTTTTACATTTAGGAGTAGATTTGGGGTTAGACTTCTGGAACCGTTTAATACTGTTTCTTGCAGAAATGGGGAGAATGACCAGAGTGATTTAGTGCTAGAAGAGGGAGCAACACAAATGGCAGGATGCTCTGAATGATTTTTAGCTTTTCTTGCTTTTTTTTCATTGTGTGTGAGTTCACAGAAGAGTTCAAACTCGTATCAGAGTTCAAGAAAGAAGCCCCATCACCTTGCTCAATAAATGAGTCACGTATGCAAACTGACTGACTTGTAAGTGGACATAATTTCCCAGAAGTTTAATGTAAGTCATTTGTGCTGAATTATGATAATACCTAGCTGTTCTGTAGTGCTTTTCATCAGTAGCTCTCAAAGCACTTTACAAGGGATGTGTCTTGTAATCAACAACACTTTCAGGACTAAATGTGCAGTGTCTCTCTTAGGGCTGGTCCACATGGCAAGTTACTGCATGACAAGCAAGGTGTGAATCTACACCGCACCAGCTTGCCACACAGTAAGGTCCCACTGCTACGCATCCAGGGCTTTATGCTGTAGCAGTGTCCACATGGGACATTACTGTGTGGCAAGCTGCTGTGCTGTAAATTCACACCCTGGCTTGCCATGCAGACAAGCCCTTATTAAGGACACGAAGCTGCTTGAGCTTTAGAACGGATACTCCAAATCAGTTCAGTAGAAACAATTCCTACTGGGCCACTTGCACAACTCTCTGCACCTGCTGTGGTCAACTACTACTTCCGGGGACTGACCAGAGCAGGGTGGATACACAGCTGGGTAGCCCTTGGGACTTGTAGCAGGGACAAGGCTGCTGACCATGCCCTCTTTGTTTGAAGGCTGGGGTATTAGTTTCCCTTCCACATTGCATTGTGTTCAATGTCATGCACTCATAGTCTGTAACTTAGTGTCTTACTTTTCTCAGCTATGTGCTACTTAATCAGCTACCTGCAGGAGCAGAAGGTTGCCTGCAAGAACATAAACTATGGCAGAAAATGTGGCCTTGTATGTTCTTCCATAAATATTGGTGAGTTCAGAATAGAGTGGCATCTTTATCAGTGACTATCCTGGCTTTTTTTTTTTTTAAGATGAAGTTAGACATTTAGGAGTAGATGCACCCTCTTTCTCTTTTCTGAACATAGATTTTGTTATGAGACCTTACAGAGGCTGCTCATTTTAAACTCTGCTTCAGGGCAAAAATATTTATGGCATACTTTAAATAAAACATAACATGTGTTTTGTACTAACATATGTATCATTGTCCCCCTAGCTGGAGCTGATATAATTTCTGACACGGTGTGCTATGCTCATGCAAAATTGATGATACAGCATTGCATAAGAATGAATGTGTTCCTTTAAAATACTGTTCTTTCACTGTCAGAACCCCACTCAGGTTTTAGTTTCAGGAACCAAAATTTTTCCTCACTATGACTGTTTCAGTAAAACACTGCGTAGGTGATGGGCAGCTTAAACCCTAGGCACTAGGTGGTTGATCCTGTTTTTCTTATGTAGCTGATACTCCATCAAACTCAATGGGATTTTTGGGTGCACACACAACATACATCTTCTGTTAGGCTACTGGAAGGGCAGGTCAATAAATACTTATCAGACTCATGGATAGATGAGCAATTCCCTGCTTCTACATCTGTATTAATGCCAAAACTTTTCAGCTTCTAAACTTCATAGGAAAAAATTCACTCCATTAGTACCTTCTTAGAGGAAGTCATTGGAGATCATACTCAGAAAATCTAGAGAACTTTTTTTTTTGCTTTTATACAGATATCATTTATTTATAATGTAATCCTTAGGGATGCTAATCATGGTTTAGGGCTCCATTGTGCAAGGTTCTGTACAAACACAACATAAAGAAAGGCCCTGCCCTGAAGAACTCACAATCTAAATAGAAAACAAGAGACAACAGGTGGTACAACAAACAGACGGGGGAGCACAAGATAACAGTGAGACAATATAGGCACCACTTTGGCTGTCCATTTGGAAAATGCCAGTTTGACAAGGCTTACAAAGAAATGTTAACACCCTGGGAAGGATGAATGATTTTTGTTTGAAAACTACAACTATCAGTGGCACTTGATGAGTGAAACACATTATTGGTTTTCTCTCTCTTGTTTGTGTTTCTATGGTTTTGGTCTGATTGACATAGGATGGACAGTTACAAATGCAAGGGGCAACATTCCCATTCATTGCAGTAGGACAGGATTTCACCCAAGATATCAAAGAACATGTTCACTTTCTGGTTGGATGGGTGCATTATACAGGTGGGATATGGTGTGTAGGTTTTCTGCTCAATCATTATAGCTTCTTAGAGCCAGACAAATTAAGAATGGAAAAGCATTTTAAAATTGATTAGTTGGAACTTTAGGTGGTGGCAAAATAATGTTTGGGTTTGTTTCCATATGAACTATAGCATTGCATAAGAATGAATGTGTTCCTTTAAAATACAGTTCTTTCACTGTCTCAGTGACAATGAACCTACGAGAGTTGTAAGCTCTTTGGGACGGGGCCAACTTTTTGATCTGTGTTCAATGACTAGCACAATGGGGTCCTGGCTCCCCAAGTAGGGCTCCTACACTCTACCTCATACAAATAATAATAAACAATAATAATAGCATAGGAGAGCAGCAGCTGAACTTAATGCAAGTATTTCCATTGTAAACATCTGTTTTCAGAAATTTATAATAAGGGGGTTAAAATGGACTGTTGGGTGAGACTTGGCAGAAAAGCAGGCACCGAACGTTTGTTTACATATTTAGCCACCATCTCAACCGCACCAGAAAGTGTGTTTGTAAGTCCCAACCATCCATACCTGTAATCTATACCAGCCAACAAAGAGGGAAATCTTCTTCAGCTCTGTTCTTAACTATTATACTGAAGGATTTGGCTATGTTTAACTGGTGAAGGTGAAAACCTGGTTTTTTCGACACTGATTTTGTCACTACCAAATCTGGCCTGTGTCATTTTACAAGATGCGTACTGAAGGAAACAAAGGTTCCTGCAGAGCATTCGCTGCTTACCACAGAAGATGCACAGTGACTGAGGCATTTGCTCCAGGCACCGTAATGAGTGTAGACTGATAGCCAAGATCCCAGATTTCTCTCTCTTCTGCAGGCTGGCACCTCTAACAGTCCATTGTCTCCTAACAGCGTGCTGGGGTATCGGCTCAACAAGAGGATCACCTCCTGAATCACCTTAGTTGGAAGGGGTGAACTGAACACGGTTGAATCTCATATTAGAGGTAAAATAATCTTGCTGTACGGGGCGTCACAACTCTGATTAATACACTTGGTTCTGTTTCCCTATTTCTGGAGACCTAATACAATGAACGGTATTTTACAATAAATATCTCTCTTTTATTAGTGTTTCTGGTCTGTTGATTTGTTTCCTGTTTTACGATGTTTAGACAGACAGATTTGGACCATTAAAACTCCACTCAGGCTTGATACATTGGGGCTGCCTGACACACAATAACACTGATATATTAGTCCAGATGAATCTCTAATTAGATTTTTGGCAGGACTGTCACAGTCAGAGAAACTTTCCCTAAGTGCTCCATTGAAATGATGCTTTTTGCAACCTCATGTAATGAAGGCCATCTTTTAATTAAGCAGGTCCTCTCAAAAGGACATCAAACTTAATGCCCTTTTTCCATTGGCCTTTGCCCTTGCAGTGTCAGCCTTCTCAAGCCTACTCCTCCATGGCATGATTTAGGCAGTATATTAAAAAGTACATAAAACGAATAAAAGTAAGTAAAAAGTGATAGCTGAAGCTTGCCATGAAAGTTACGGTGTATGTAGGATTACAGTTTTAAACCCAAATGCAACAGTTAGTTTGGGAAATTATTATTTATGTAGTCCTTGAAATGTTTAGGGCCACAAAATGACTGTATGATTGCACAATAGTACCAGTGTTGTGTAAAATCTCAAATTTTATGACTGTCTTATTGTAACTATTGAATGAAAGAGCTTGTTAAATACAGTTTCTGTTTCCAATAAAATGTATATGAAATATTTTGACCTGATTGAGGCATCTAGGAGCTACTAGAATATAAACATGAAATAATAATATATAATTGTTTATAACTACACTGAAGGTAACAGAGTTCAACAGAGCTATGCAAGTTTACACGAGCAACTTAATTTGGCCAAATTTTCAGTTGGTGGTGGACAAATATTTGTGCACGCTGATTTATGCATGCAAGATCAGATGTGCACATGCAAATAATGAATGAATACTAAGGCTTCAGTTTTGCAGTCAAGTCTTGTAGCCTGAACCTGTACACTCAGACAGAGACCCCTTGGCATCAGTGAGCCTCTGCAAGAGTTCAAGGATCCAATGTAGCAGATCCGATTGCAGGTTCCTGAGCCGTAACCAGCGAAGCAGCTAAAATGGCCACATGTGCAGGACCAAAATACCTGCTTTGTTAGGCATGGATGACTGCAATTTGTGGGGAAACAAAAGTTAAACAAATTTGTTATTGTCTAAATCCTATAAATCCTGCATTTCGCTGCTAAGGGTCTGTTTATTCCCTCATGGATTTAAGAACTCTCTCTAGTGATGTGAATGGAATTTACATGTGTTAATTGCTGTAAGTTGAGAAAAGAATACAAAAGCTGACCTATGACACAGGAGAGAGCGGCCAGAATGCCCACTCAAGGGCTCAACAGGAGAATATGAAGCTTTTCACCTTATAACAACCAGTTTGAATCTAGCTTGGGTAAGGATGTTATTGGTGAAATTACAACTGCATAATAGAAAAAGCCAGGCAAGGCTGGCATACATTAAACCTAAACCTTTGTAACTAGACACAGAGATCAAGTCTGTGATACCATATTATATTTCTTGAAGATGACAATATATGTTTGCTTCTAAGAAGTTAAAGGCAAATCAGATATACAATTAACCACCGTGTTAAAATAATCCACTTATCTCCACCATTTAAAGCAGTTTAACAATGCGTTCATTGTGCTTATGAGGTCAGTGAATAAATGAATTCTATAAATAAGATAAGATAATACGGGAGCTGGCTCAATGGAACCTGTCTTGCACAGAGTGAAGAAAGATGTTTAGAGCTTAATAAAGGGGCTCCTTTCACTTTCAAGCACAAACTTGGCACAAAAACATAATAGAAATTATTTATCAGCAGCTTTACATTTTCTCTGTGATTTTAAGAAATCACCAAAATGACCCACTAGTAACAAACGTTGTGCTGAGAGATTATAGCAATTTATTAATCTCTATGGCCCTGATCCACCAACGTACTTAGGCATGTGCCCAACTTTAAGCACCTGAGTAGTCCCATTGATTTCAATGGGACTATTCACATGTTTAAAACTAGGCATGTGCTTAAGCACCTTGTTGAAGTAGGGCCCAGATAACCAGTGTAATATGTATAAATTGTTACAAATATATTTCTCTCCACTCAGATAAGTCTGATCCTGCTTCCATTGAAATCAATAGGAATTTTGCCATTGACTTCAATGGGCTCAGGACTGGGCCTATATTTTATTCTATTTTGTACACACTCATCACAGTAGTGTTTGAGACATTTTTTAAAGGGTGATGTGCTCAAGTGATCAATCTTTCTAAAACCAAAACAGAAACAGGTAACTTCTTGTCTTATTTTGCTATAGTTTTTCATTTTATAAAATGCCTGTTTACTAGGCACAAACCTATTTGGAGGGTCTCCTATATTTTGGTTGTCAAAACTTCTGTTTTGGACTGAATTTTTCCTTATGTACCAGTTCTCATAATATTTCTTTGACCATTTGGAATGTACAAAACTTTCCTGATTGAAAATATTTTTAAAATACTTCCATTACTCAAAACTGGCTCTTATCCTTTAAAAAAAACGTGAGTTGTTGGTGGATAATCTGATCTAATATCGTCTTTCTGGACCACCAATGATGATAACATAATAATTATACATCTTTCATTTGAGGATCTCGAAATGCTTTGCAAACATTAGCTCATTAATCATTACAAAGCTTTGAGGTAAATAAGAGACATACCAGTTCAGGAATCACTTCTGCCATACAGCCAAGTCCAGAGGGAACAGAACAGCTGTTTAATAAAGCACATCAACATCACAGAACAGTGAAGAACAGGAAATAAAAATGCATGTTTTAGGTAGGTAAAATATAATTAATTGCTTTGGAATGCGGATATAATACTGGGGCTAATACTGCTCATTTTAGGAAAGTGCCCTGAGATCTTTATTAACTACAATTGGGCAGGACCATCTTTTTATGCCTCATGTAAACATTAGCATCCCTAACAGCACAGTACTACTGTACGCCATGCTGGGGCACTGGTTTGATTCTGAATGAGAAGGAAGAGTGACACCAAATGAAATACCAGTGCTATTTCCTGCCAGTGCCTAGATAGTGTATAGGAAATCTCCAAGTGAGTTCTGATTGAGCTTGTGCCTCATCTGGCTTTGCTGTGTGCTCTAATATGATCCAAATACAAGGCGGTATGGCTTTCAGCATAGTAACTAGGTCTCAGTCAGCAGACAATGCACAAGAGTGGGAGGAGGACTTGGCCAATGCCAGTAGAACAAGTAAAGAAGTTTTCTTGCTTGCTGTTAAAGTAGATGTACTCTGCACCAGTTCTCTTCATAGGGCTGTCAATGTGAACCCTGTGAATGCAGAATATGTCTTTCAATGCAGTTTGAGGTTATCGCCTCCAGTCTCTGTCTAATGATCTGTTCACCACTGTCCACTCCTTGCCTCCTCTTTGGCCTCTGAATTTGTTTGCTCAGAATTTGAAGTCCCATTAGGTAGGGCAAGGGCTTATTTTTCCCCGAAGAGCCACTAGTTAACTCAAACATTAGGTCTGAAACCTTCTCCACTGATGATACTAACTAATCAGAGGTGGTTATTGGTATTGGTACTAGTTGTATTGTGTTAGCCATTGTTAATCCCCTCTCTGAACAATGCTGATGGTTTAAGATGATTAATTGGTGCATAAATACTTAAGAAAGAAATTCAAAAATAGTGCTGATAATTTAAAGGCAGAGAGAGCGGCTCAGACTAAAGCCATGGATGGAATGGCATTCTAAACTATAGTGCAGGTCACTAGCAATTAACAACATATGAAACAGTTTCTTAAGGTCTGATGCCACATGTTTTCAGCATGATGCTGCCAGGATTTGACTCTTTACAGTTAACAAACTACATGGCATCTATGAATCAGACAAGGACTGCCACTGTAATGACTGTTACAGGACAGAATATAGTTTTGTACGGTACTTTCATATTCAAAGGAAGCCAGAGTGCTTTACAGAGCAATGAGATAGACTCCCATAATGCAGCTGTTGTGCAGACAGAGCTAGAAAATATTATGCACTCAGCAAATAGCTCAGTGCCTAGCCTTAGACATTAGAATATACGTGGTAGGACCTGTTCCTTCTAGGAAATGCTGAGCCCCCTCAAATATAAAATTGACTTCAATAGGAGCCAAGGGTTCTGTCCTGTCCTCTGCTTTTTCCAAAATATGCTCTGGAATCTTTAATTGCCACCTCAGCCACCAACAGATGTGGATAATAAGGACATTATTAATTAATAATACTATCCTATACTATACTATAATAATTAATAATATAATCCTGTATAAGATAGCACTTCTAACCGTACTAAAGCATCTTCCATTCCTGGAACTAAAGTATAGCGTCAAAAGTCAGCAAGAGTCCAAGTCCCTGTGAGAGACCCAAGCCCCCAATCATCAGTCTGAGTGTAAGTGCTGCCGGTATGAGTATATTGGCCCCAGCTGGCCACAAGATTTTTGTTGAAACTTTTTTGATTAGATGGAAAATTAGATTTTTGACTAAATGAAAAATGTTGTGGAAAATCTCTGACTTCCTCTGAAAAATGAAAATTGTTTGAGGAAAATCAAAAGCAGAGTATTTCTGGTTTTCAGTCAAAATATTTTCAGGTTGTGTTTTTTGACAAAGTAAAATTTTTCCACTGATTTTTTTCATGGTAATTCCCCCTTCTTCCCATTTTCCTCCAGCTCTAATATTGACACTGAAAAGTCTATTGCCCAGCACATTAAACTGAAACCTTTATTCTGAAACAAACCAAGAAGCAGAAAGGGTACATTCATGGAGGGTGGAGTTTGATAGAATTTAAATTATATAGAAGAAGATATGAATTAAAAAGGTGATTTGAAGGCGGGTATGCTGCAGGCAAAAGGAGCAAAGATCTATTCAAACTGATTGGCATGTTGCCTTGTCAACTGTGTAAACCTTAAACAAAATCAGTACATATGCGAGACTATCTGCAGAGCATTTTCCAAGTTCAGACAATAGAAATGTGGAAGAATCTGGTAACACTTATCTGTTCAGCAAATCTACATTTTGAGCTCTGTAGTCAAATTGGGACTCTGACAACCATGCTAATGATAGCTACCAATAAAGCGTGCAATCAAAGCATTGCATCTTTTTTGTTGGAGATAGCAGGGCCATTGTAAAGAAAATTACATATTTGGATGATAGTTGGAATACCTGTAGTGCATGCATTTTTCTCAAGAAGACACCAGTCCTATAGTACAATGTATACCAGGGGTCGGCAACGTTTGGCACGCGGCTCGCCGGGCCGGGCCAGTTTATTTACCTGCTGATGCGGCAGGTTCGACCGATCGCGGCCCCCACTTGCCGCGGTTCGCTGTCCTGGGCCAATGGGGGCGGCAAGAAGCGGTGCAGGCGAGGAATGTGTTGGCCGCGGCTTCCCACCGCCCCCATTGGCCAGGGACGGCGAACTGCGGCCAGTGGGGGCCGCAATTGGCCGAACCTGCCGCGTCAGCAGGTAAATAAACTGGCCCGGCCCGCCAGAGTGCTTACCCTGGCGAGCCGCGTGCCAAACGTTGCCGACCCCTGATGTATACAGTACTTCATTTCTGAAAGCAATAAAACATCCATTATCTGTCATATATGGAACCCACCAATAGGGTGACCAGACGTCCCAATTTTATTGGGACTGTCCCAATATTTGCTTGTTTGTCCCGCGTCCCGACCGATGTTAGGTCGGGACACTGGACAAACAAGCAAATGCTCCGGAGCCCAGAAATGCTCGCGCCCCCCTGCCCCGACTCCATTCCCTCCTTCCCCCATTGGCTCCCTCCCCGAATCCCCGCCTCTTCCCCAGGCTCACCATTCCTCCTCCCTCCACAAGCGCTGGAGGGAGGCCTGGGAGACACAGGGGGAGCGCGGGGCCTGGGTGAGTGAGAGTCCGGCCTGGCCCCGAGCAGGCAGGACTCAGTCGGGTGGTAGGGAGAGTAGGAGGGCGGCCCGCGGGGCCAGGCGGCGGCTGTTCTCCGCCCCGGGCAGCGGGACTTGGGAGCAGGTGCTGCTGCAGCTTCCACTGCCGTGGGGGGAGGAAGTGGCCCGGGTTCGGGCCCGGGCGCCAGAGCCGCAGCCGCCGAGCGCCATGGCCTCTTCCTCCCCCGCGGCAGTAGGAGCTGCAGCAGCGGCTGCTCCCGAGTCCTGCTGCCCGGGGGGGGTGGGGAGACAGGGCTGGCTCCAGGGTTTTGGCCACCCCAAGCAACCAAAACCAAAAAAAAAAAAAAAAAAGCCGCGGCGGCAATTCGGCGGGAGGTCCTTCACTCCGAGCCGGAGTGAGGGACCGTCCGCCGAATTGCCGCGGAATACCTGGATCTGCCGCCCCTCTCCGGAGGGGCCGCCCCAAGCACCTGCTTGAGAAGCTGGTGCCTGGAGCCGGCCCTGGGGGGAGAACAGCCGCCGCCTGGCCCTGCAGACCGCCCCCCTACTCTCCCTACCGTCTGACTGAGTCCTGCCTGTTCGGGGCCAGGCTGGACTCTCACTCATGGCACCCCGCTCCCTCTGCGTCTCCGGGGCCTCCATCCAGCACTTGTGGAGGAGGTTTTTTTTTTCTCTGCCACTTTTTTTTTGAACCGACCCTGTGTTTCAGTAAGGATTTGTGCCATTTGATGCATGGTAACAATTAAAGATACCCAAGCTGGCAGGTAAATGGTTTCTATTGTGTTCTTACTCATCACAGTATCGGAGAGAGACCAGCCATTTGAAAGATGTCAGTCCACAGCATACAGTGTAATGTACTTCTCCGGAAGTGGCGGTGACTTGTACGTCCTTTCAAATAGGGTTTTGTTGTTGTTGTTGTTGCTGTTGCTGTTATTATTGTGCAGTGATGATAACCACATGACACACATTAGTTTGTCTGTAATGATTTCTTTCTTCTGGCTACACTGATGCTTTCAGGATTGATAAATGACTGATTAGTCCAGAGTCTGGATTTTAAATGAATGACTTGCTGCCTTTGTTCTATTTGTGACTATACACTGACGGATATTAGGAATGGCAATATACAAAAACCTGTAGGAGAACACTTCAACCTCCCTGGACACACAATAGCAGATTTAAAGGTAGCCATCCTGCAGCAAAAAAATTCAAGACCAGACTTCAAAGAGAAACTGCTGAACTTCAGTTCATTTGCAAATTTGACACAATCAGTTCAGGATTAAACAAAGACTGTGAATGGCTAGCCAACTACAAAAGCAGTTTCTCCTCCCTTGGTGTTCACACCTCATCTTCCCTGATTGAACTAACCTCGTTATCTCTAGACTGATGCTTGCCTGCATATTTATACCTGCCTCTGGAAATTTCCACATGCATTTGACGAAGTGGATATTCACCATGAAAGCTTATGCTCCAATACGTCTGTTAGTCTATAACAGGGGTCGGCAACGTTTGGCACGCGGCTCACCAGGGTAAGCACCCTGGCGGGCCGGGCCAGTTTATTTACTGCTGACGCGGCAGGTTCGGCTGATCGGGGCCCCCACTGGCCGCGGTTCGCCGTCCCGGGCCAATGGGGGCAGTGGGAAGCTGCAGCCAGCACATCCCTCGCCCGTGCCGCTTCTCGGCACTCCCATTGGCCCGGGACGACGAACCGCGGCGAGTGTGGGCGAGTGGCGCGATCGGCCAAACCTGTCGCGTCAGCAGGTAAATAAACTGGCCCGGCCCGCCAGGGTGCTTACCCAGGCGAGCCGCGTGCCAAACGTTGCCGACCCCTGGTCTATAAGGTGCCACAGGACTCTTTGTCGCTTTTTACAGATCCAGACTAACATGGCTACCCCTCTGATACTATACACTGACAGTAAAGGTGCATGTGAGAGGAAGATGTCAGAACACTCTATAATAAATCAAGTGGCAAAGTATTATTTACATTTTAAAATAGTAATAATACTTTGCCCTTAGATAGCACCTTCCACTCAAGGCTCTCAAAGAACTTTACATTAATGGATTCAGCCTCACATTGATGCTTTGAGGCTTAGGAGAGCATTGTTATCCCTATTTTATAGACGGCTATACTGAGGCACAGAGAAGTGAAGTGACTTTTTGGAGGTTGTTCATGAAGGCTGTGTCAGAGCAGGGTAGAGAACACAGATCTCTGTTTCCCATCCTGTAGATGAATTACTGCATTTTCCATGCTCCTTGAATAGTTTTTTATGCTTTTGTTACATCTGCCTCTGTCTTTTTAGGCTGGAGATACTCCAACTCAAACTACTATCTGGGCCAGAACCCTTGCTCCATGCAGGTGAGTTGGGCAAAAGGGGCTTTAAGCCACTTTTATGCTATCATGATCATTCAGGGCTCACATGGGCAGGTTTAAGATCAAGTCTAAATTAGAGGAGCCTCCAGAGTGCTGTAATCCACACTGGCCTGTAATGGGTCCCTACCGGTCATTGCACTGGCGGGGTAATTGCAGGTACAGTGTGTTGTGACTGTGCTCCCTCCCATGCCTCTCACATCCCCTGTGCTGGAGGTGTCAGGAGAGATGGTGGAGGAGAGCTAGCCCCATACCTGGGAATCCCCAGATACCATTCTAAGGCTATGTCTACACTGCATGCTTCTTTCGGTGATGTGTAGACTATGTACTCTGGCTAGCACATCAGCATAGGTTTAAGGAGCAGTGTAGATAGTGGGGCACGGCTTAGGCAAGTAGAGTTCAGATATGCTTGAAGGTTGTGGATATGTACCTGAGTACATATCCTACATGGCTCTCTACCCCCCGAGCCATTCCTCCCCGTCTACATTGCTGTTTTTAGCCATGTATTGTCTCGCTACCTCCCAGCTGCTGGAACCTTTCCTCACTGCTGGAAAAGGTTCGGGCAGCTTCCCGCTTCTAGAACCTTCCCCTTGCCAAAGGGAAAGACTCTGGCAACTCCCTGCTGCTGGATCCATTCCCCACTCCAGCGGCAGGGGAAGGCTCTGGCAACTGACCGTGCCACCACACGTAGTGTGTAATGTAGACGTAGCCTAAGACAGTTCTATGGCTCCTGTGTGCTGCTGTGGTGGTAGAAAAGAGCCTTTTTGGAGGATAGTCCTCCATTTGTAAGGACAGTAAATGCACAGAATGGGATAGCAGTGAAGCTGTGCAATGTTCGACAGTTTCAATTCACATGGTCTCAAGTGGCCATTTTCTTTGTTTTCACTCCATATGAGCTCACAACCTCTGAGTTTTACTTTGAATTCTGGCCACTAAACTGGAGAGGAATCCTTGGATAGCCTACAGTAGGAGTCAGCAACGTTCGGCACGCGGCTCGCCAGGGTAAGCACCCTAGTGGGCCAGGCCAGTTTATTTACCTGCTGACGCGGCAGGTTCGGCCAGTCGCGGCCCCCACTGGCTGCAGTTTGCCGTCCTGGGCCAATGGGGGCGGCGGGAAGCCGCGGCCAGCACATCCCTCAACCCTCAAGTAGGGGCCGCGATCGGCCGAACCTGCCGTGTCAGCAGGTAAATAAACTGGCCCGGCCCGCTAGGGTGCTTACCCTGGCGAGCCGCATGCCGAACGTTGCTAACCCCTGGCCTAGAGGTTTCTATGCCCCACCATCCCCATGCCAACCCTTGACTGCTAACATAGAAGGTATAGCCAAAAGAAAGGGATCAATCACCAGGGCATCCCTGCAGCCAGCAGCTGGAACAAAATAAAGCAGCCACTAAGTTGCTCTAATATTCTCTGAGGGCCCGGACCCACACGGAGTGACCCTTAGACAAAAGATCAACTTTGCCCCCTCTTGCTCCCTTTGTGACCTCCGTCCTCAGGTGCACTAAGCACTCCTTAACTTCAGCTGAGGGGTTGGCCTATTATTTATCATTTGTTAAGCATTGAGTGTGTGTTTGATGCTGAGCACGACCCAAATATCGCCACAGTTTCTGCCCTTATAGAGCTTGTGCTGTAGAGGTGAGAGTGTAAGACAAGACCCAGAGCATGGCAGTCATTTGAAATTATTTGATTGTACTTTTTTCCTGTCATGGTCCGGTAATTTTTCATTTTGGAAGCAAAGAGTCTGTGGGAGGGATTTGCATGAGTAGATGGTACATGGATTTTGGGAGGGCAATTCCTGCATATGGAACAGCTTTGGAATAGGCATGAAAGATGGGAGTGGGATAAGGAAATAAGGGTTCATACGTGCAGCTGTTTCTGAGGTCAGTGGAAGTTTTGTACATGTGTATCCGAAAGCAGCCTTGATTGTGGCTCATATGTGCAGCACTGCACGTTGGACTGCATTTTATTGCTCTGACCAGAACCTTATCTTTCTTCCATAAGGGAAATACCTGCTGTGCTTTACAGATCTCAGTGACAGTCTCACTTTCTCAGCACAGAACTAATATATCAAGCTAAGTTACTCCCATGGTGTGTTGCAAAACCTATATAATATTGAGTAAACATTGTTGGCTTATACATTAACTGTCACTAACACCCTGTGCAAACTTTATTCTGGCCACATGAATTTCCTTTAAGGGGTGGCTAAGAAAAGGGTGCTTTTATTTTCCAAGGAAAGCTGGCTCTTAAACTTGACAGATCTGTTCATTTTAAGTCAGACTAGAGGGGTAGGTCTTTCATTGCTCATATTACCAGTTAAGGGATTTCTGCTTGGCTCATTTGATCGATTCCTTTCTGTTGTCAAGATTCTATAGCATTATTTAATGCTTGATTTTTTTTTTTTTTTATCCTACCTATGGTGTGAAAATCTGCCTAATCAAAGGAAGGCAGAATATAAAACATAGGGCTGGGAAGCTCTCTTGGTTTTGGAGGCTTGGTAGGGCTGGCATTCCTTCTTTCCGCTGACCCTTAAGAACAACAAAGTGCTATCAGGTTTTGGATGCTCTTCTAGGCAAGAAAACAAAATATTTAATACTTTGCATTTATGTGGGGCCAGTTCTTTGAGGATCTTAACATACTTTATAAACATGAATTATTTAAGCAACAAAATGCCCCTATAAGGGAGGCACTTAAAAAGGAACCATACCAGGATATAAACACCTCACTAGAATATTATTTATATTGGGTATAGGAAAGGATCACAGTTTGTTACTGTATATGTTAATATTGTGGTAATGCAAGTGTCTGGGTTTTTTAAGGTTATCCACACGAAGTATAATTAGACCATTTGACCGTTGGATAGGCTAGGGAGGTTAAGTGCTTGTTCCAGGATCACACAGCTGAACACTGGTAACTAGGAATATAGAAAACGTTATTACCGAGTCTCAGTTAGTTATTAGTTACTAACTCCCTGTGTGACACCTCTGATTATGGTTCCCCTGGAACAATACTGCCCTGACTGCCAAACTCACTGAGTGACACTGGGAATTTTATAGTTCTGCTGAAGGTAATTCATTTGGTACCATCAGATACTGGATACATCTAGTTCAACCACCTCTAAACAAAACACATATCTTGTTTGAGGATTGCTCAGGCAACCTGTGACTATTAAAGTAATGAGGCCTTGCTGACAGAAAGCACTAGTCCAGGAGTCGGCAACGTTTGGCACGCAGCTCGCCAGGGTAAGCACCCTAGCGGGCCGGGCCAGTTTATTTACCTGCTGATGCGGCAGGTTTGACCGCGGTTCGCCGTCCCGGGCCAATGAGGGCAGCGAGAAGCGGTGCGGGCGAGGGATGCGTTGGCCGCAGCTTCCCGCCGCCCCCATTGGCCAGGGACGGCGAACCGCAGCCAGTGGGGGCCGCGATCGGCCGAACCTGCCGTGTCAGCAGGTAAATCAACTGGCCCGGCCTGCCAGAGTGCTTACCCTGGCAAGCCGTGTGCCAAACGTTGCCGACCACTGTTCTACTGAGTAATGTTTGTTCTGTGTTTACCAGGAGCAAACAGTCTAGTGGATGAGTGTTTAGCATGGTGAACAGTGTTTGGAATTAAAAGCTGAATGAACACTATGAAAGCTGCTATTTTGCTCAAAATGAATGTTAATGTCGCTTGTTCAGTGTTTCATGATCCACTCAATCACACACAAAACTACTGGAAAAAGTCCTCTACCTTGAGAAATGCACGTGTTTTGCTAGTGAATCAGAAGATGGCACTGGCAACATCAGCATCTGTTGGGGTTTTTTTTAAGAGGCCACTTTTGTCTTTATATAAATTTCATCACAAAAGTTTTTGATTTTAAAAATATGGTCACTTTACTTTCATCCTGAATTTCTGCTGGATTCTGCAGGGTGATTGCTGCTTGGGAACCATGGTGGGAGGAGTACTTGTGAACATTCCCTGGCAATAACTGCTTCTCACCCACACTTTCTTGTTTACTCCTGGTAGCCTAACAATTATGGTTTGTCTAAATCCTTAATCATAACAACAACTTCTATTCAGGCCTAATTTGTAACAGTCAAAGCATATGTAGAACATACTGTGACCCTTCTCATGTTCACCGCAATATGGGGGATTATTTCCCATTGTTTCCTTTCTGCATGTGAAATTAGTTTTCTGGATAGTTTTCTGTGTGTTCTTCAAACAAGTTCAATTGAGTCATATTTCATTTTTATAAGGTGCAGTCAGGAGGGGATTCTCTCTTCTTGTTAGGGGAAGTATATAGTGGGGTCAGACACAATGAATAAAATCAAAAGAACAGACTAGTGATGGGCAAACAGGTTTGGACAACATAAGAGTCTATCTGTATTTCACTTGAATCAGTGTTGTTGTAGCTGTGTTGGTCCCAGAATATTAGAGAGACAAGGTGGGTGAGGTAATATCTGTTGCTGGACCAACTTCTGCTGGTGAAAGAGACAAACTTTCAAGCTCAACATGACCTGAAGAGGAGCTCTGTGTAGCTCGAAAGTTTCTCTTTCACCAACAGAAATTCGTCCAATAAAAGATATTACCTCATTCACTTTGTCTCTCAGGCTTGAATTACATAACATTGCCCCTGAATTTCAGTCTGTATGAAAACCTGGGGAAAGGGGCTTATACTTCTTTTCCTTTAATAAAAAAAAAAAAAAAAAAAAAAAAAACATTTTTGCATATGTCTAGAGTTCCTAGTCGGAGCTGGGAGGCAAAATGCTTCAGCAAGTAAATAGATTTGTTTTTCTTTTTTATGTTGACATTCAAAAAATTTGACTTCTTTAATAAAATTAGTATTGAAAGAGCAACAAACATTTTAGCTCCAAACCAGTTATATGCAATTTTGAAAGTTTCCAACTGACAAAATGAGATCTGAATATTCTGAGTTAAAGGATTCAGACCATCTCTTTCATATTATTTTTCATTCAAAGAGATTTCATTCACATTGCAAATCATTCTTCCATAGGTGACATAAGGCTTTAGATGGCTAACATGCCTTACAACTAAGTAATTTAGAATCAACAGTGATTTGAGATGGAAAAAAAACTATTAAATAATCCAGTATCTCCCTGCCAATGCAAGGTTGTTCCCTATAGTACATTTACACAATCATAGGGGTTAGAGATGAAAAAGACCCATTGCAAGGTGGAAAGGACCTCATACAACATTTATATGTTTTCTAGGTCAACTGTGAAGATTCAGTAAGGAGGCATTTAAGGAGCTGACTGACTCCTATAGAAGGTCATGTAATCAAGTGCGTGTGTGTGTGTGTGTGTGTGTGTGTGTGTGTGTGAGGGGGTAATAAATGACAACATTTTCAAAAACACCTAATTCCCATTTTCAAAAGTGACTTAGGCCCTTAGGACAAAAATTTCAAAATCACCTAAGTTACCTAGTTTAAGTCTCATTGAAAGTCAGTTGGATTTAGGCTCCTAACAAAGGCATTCAGGCCCCTAAAATGCATATGAGCACCTAGTGGGATATTTAAAAGCATATGAGTTAGGTATCTAATTCTCATTGAAACCAATGGGAATTACAGGTTTCAGAGTAACAGCCGTGTTAGTCTGTATCCGCAAAAAGAAGAACAGGAGTACTTGTGGCACCTTAGAGACTAACAAATTTATTAGAGCATAAGCTTTCGTGGACTACAGCCCACTTCTTCGGATGCATATAGAATGGAACATATATTGAGGAGATATATATACATACATACAGAGAGCATAAACAGGTGGGAGTTGTCTTACCAACTCTGAGAGGCCAATTAATTAAGAGAAAAAAAACTTTTGAAGTGATAATCAAGCTAGCCCAGTACAGACAGTGTGATATCACTAAGGTGCCACAAGTACTCCTGTTCTTCTTTTTTCAATGGGAATTAGACAACTAACCTATACACATACACACACTGCCTCCCAGGGATGCAGGGAGAGAAAGAGCATTGATTAGCCTCTGTGCATGGGACCTCCATGCCAGCTCCAAATATACCACTGTGGAGACGAGTATTTGGTAGAGGCTGGGAGCAGGCCAGGAAAGGTGTCACTGCATCCCTGCTTACTGAGAATCACTGGCCAGCACTCCTGGCACAGGGAGCACTGAGGGGAAGCACTGCTGTTATTCCAACCCCTCCACTAGAATAGTAGCTGTGTGGCAACCTCTTAGCTGCCTTCAGTTTGAGAACTAGATGTGTATTCCACTTCAGCTCTTCGTTAGTGTTTAATCCTGCAAGGAGCTGAGTGCTTTGGCCCCGATCCAGCAAAGCAGTTAAGCACATGCTTTAATTTACTGGGGCCAGATATGTGCTTTCTTTGCAGGGTCAGGGCCATAGTGCTCAGTGCACCTTGCATATTATCCTCCCCTTTCTGTCCACAAAGGGCCAAATCCTTTGCTGATGTAAATCAACATAGCTCCACTGAATTACACTGATTTACACCAGCCAAGGATCTGGCCCACTGCTGGTTTACTTGGGCTCTGCGTGTAGTGTGGTGAATTTCACCCTAAATGAATAGGATGATCAAGTGAGTGAACCCCCACCTCTCTCTCTAGATATCTCCAGCAAATACAATAGCCATGGTTGCTGAGATCCCATAGTGAGCCAAATAATGGTGGTAACTCAGAGTCCATGCCATTGCTCTGGAATGAGAAAGAGGGTATTTACAAAAAAATCTAGAAAACTTTTGATTGCTTTATGGACATAACGTATGCTATTTCCTCCCCCTTCACCCTCCCACACATAACATCAACAATGGGAACAATGATTAAGAACACATATAAGAAACAGAGCCTCAGGGAAAAGAACAAAATGACATAATAACCAAGTTGAAAAGACCAAACACGTGACAATAGCCTAGATGGGAGCAAAGGCAGGGGGGTTATTTTCCTTTCCCACCCTCAGGTTGTTTAATTGCCTTTCAGTTCTAGGAGATGTATTAGAATGAAAGCGCTGTGGCGATGGGGTGCTGGTTAGGTCAGATTAGATGAGATACCTTGCCTGGGAGGGATTTTTCAAAAGTGACTCAGTGACCTCAGAGCACAAATCCCTTTGGCTTTCAGTGGGAATGAATGAATGAATTAGTTCAGATTTAAAACAATAGCAAGGCCCTAGGTGCCCTAACAAATCCTTAAAAATACCATACATACAATGAAATCCCACCAGCATTCAAGTAATCATTTCAGAAGGACCTCAGTTAGGCAGGTACCTAGAGAAACTCAGCAGGACTCCTTCATTGTTGCGGGAAGCAATACTCTCAGCCCTCTCCAAAAACCCTATCAGCAGATGTCTATTGCAGAATGCCCTGAAGGTCATCAACTTTGAGCTATTTTGGACTTATGCTTTTAAGTCACTTAGGCACTTTTGAAAATTCTACCCACTATCAGTAAGAGTCCTGAAGAGGGAAAATCGGCTGGGATCATCACACAGATTTATGACACCTGATCCTGTGGACTCCTGGGCTCCATGGACTCCAGTCAAGGGCACTTAGCGTCTCTCAGGAGGCACCCAGTACTTCGCAGGATTGTGACCTTTGCTACTAAATTCTTGACAAGCTATAGTGGCTTCTGATGGTGCTGTGTGAAAAGGTCAGCTTTGTAAAAAGAAACATTGGAGTATGGGAAATCCTTGAATCCCCTGCACCTGTTTAGATGGCACTGACATGCCATCATGGCAAGATTCTTAATGCAAATTAGGGGAAATGAGTTGTGGACAAGCACAAGAGCAATGCATGCTGCACTCAGCTGTCAGGAATATGTCACACGAGTGATTTTTGTTTAACCAGAGGTTTTCGTTAGCAGACAGTTGAAAGAATGGGGTTAGGCTGTCCAGTGTTCACATTTTTTTTACATTTTTGAGTGGCTTTTCTCCAGCTATGTTAAATATCTGTATTAATTTTAGGATAAAGTTAAAGCATACACAGCCAGATTTTCAGATCCCTGCATGTGCAAATTCACAGGCAAAATGTGCATGATTGCAATGGGCATGTATTTTCCATCATTGCTTCCGTAGTTGTAACCACCGAATTATGCAAACTGACCTGATTACGCTTTGTGGTACTGCTATAAAAGCCACGTAATTGCATGGGTCATACTTTTCAAGGGAATTTTAGCTCTCCCCAGGCATCTGTCTGTGCAGGTGTAGTGTCTTGGAGTGGTTCCTCCCGGTCTGCATCAGAGGGAGGCCACTCAGCCTCACTGTGCCACCTAACAGCTGAGAGACGATCAACGGAGAGCAGCACCAGTAACAGTCTGTAGCCAGCCCTCTGGGCGGGGGCAGGCAGCAAAGAAATGGAGGACAGATGGCCTCAGGTGTAGACTGCCACCCCAGGGGTAGGGTTGGCAGCAGGAGTCGGGAGACCCAGACCTACCCTATTCCATTGGGTCCCAGCCCGGACAGTGGCAGGGAATCCCACCACTGGGTCAGCACGGATCTTGCCGAAACACGCTGACCATGCCTTCAGCAAATGCAATCGGACTAATGTCTGGTTTCCCTGGGCTATTTCCTATCCCTCCCTGTTCAGAGGGTGTTGTTGCTCGGAGTATTTGCTGGGTGGCAGCTCCTCAAGAGGCAGTGGTTGGTACAGCTCAGTCCTTGGTTAATGGCCAGCAACAAGGCAGCAGCATCCAACTCCTTCCCGGGCTCCCCCTTAACATAGTTGGAGGCCATGCCTTTTAGACTTCCCGCTCTGCCACTCTGCTTCCACCATAAGGGACTGCCTGGCTTGGCTCTGCCCACCAGGGGGCAGGGAGTGGTTCCTCCCTGTCTGTGTCAGAGGAAGGCCACTCCGCCTTGCTACAAGTAGGGCTTTCAATAGTGTTTAAAACACTCCAGCTCACTTTTAACTTTTTTTTATTGCAAGGGAAAAGCTAAAACTCTGCCTCCAATTTGCCAATTTATTCCTCAAAACCTAGAAGGTTAAAAGCATCCTGGCAGAAGGCAAACAGGTTTTTCTGCTTTTGCAGGTTTCATCGAAATCTGAGCCAAATGAACGTTCCAGCGTTTGAGAACTGAATTATCTGAAAAGCTAAAGTCCAATCTGAAATTGCAGCAGATGATAGAACAAATTACTAAAAATTTTTTAAAAGGCAGCCAAGTTGTCAGTAACATAATATTATTTCAGATAACCCTTCTGGGCCATTTCCTTAACAGCAACCAGTTGTGTTTATTTGGAGATAAGTGTGGGAACTTTTGATTGTACTGTACATGTTCTTGATTTTATATACACCGTTTATATATATATATATATATATATATAGAGAGAGAGAGATAATCACTTCATGTTTGATCTGAAAATCACACCTTGTGATTGTATTTTATATTTGGGTTGGGGGTGATAGTAAAAACATCTCAAATAAAGCAAAATTCTTAGGGTCTCTAGACGGCTTACATGGGAAATTCAGCTAAATGTTCAGGTCCCAGGAAATTGGCCGAGTTTGGATATTTGTAGTGTCAATTTGCAGGTACCGTACAGAGTTTAATTTTTTATCAGGCTCTTAGCTTCTTTTTTAAAAAAAAGCTTTTTGCCATTTTAGCTTTGCTCCCAAGACAAGCAGTCAGCTGAATTGGTTAGAAATAGAATCTCCCCTTGGCTGGGTGTGACTGTGGTGTTCTGCCCAATAGGAACTGCAGAATTTTCCCCAAAAGAAGGGAAGAGGGAAATTCTAATAATATAGCTTTCAGAGGGCACCTCAGCATAGCTCCGAAAGAGCCTGGGAGTGAAATGAAATGCCAGCAGTTGCAAACCACGGTTTTGTTTGGCTTCTGCTTGTTTTTATGAGAGATTTCCTTTAGTTTTAGTAAATGTTCTAGTCAAAAAGGTGAGAAAGGAAATGTCAAATGAGAATTATTAGTGTTATGTCTGATTCTGACATCCTTACCAACACTGAGACCTTGTCCAGACAGGAAAGTTGCATTAGTATAACCTAAACTGTGAATTTAAACTGAATAGTGAAACCAATGCAAACTCCTATATGTGGTGTAAAAATGGCTTTACTTTAAATCAGTTGGGAACAGGTTTAAGTTAAACTGAAATAGGGATGTTCACATAGGCATTTAGGGTGACCAGATGTCCCGATTTTGGGGTCTTTTTCTTATATAGGCTCCTATTACCCCACACCCCCATCCCGATTTTTCATGTTTGCTGTCTGGTCACCCTATAGGCATTGGCAGTGGTTTTACTATACCCGTTCAAAAACCTATTTAAATTAAGCTGGTGCAACTTTCCCTTTGTAGCCCCTTACTCCACGAGCAGTTTGACTGAAGTGAATAGGCTGACTCCTGGAGTTAGGTGCTATTCAACATGATTAAGAGTAACAGAATCTGGCCGATTATTATTGTTTACTAGAATCTACTTCTCAGTAAATTCTCCTTTTCAAATTAAGGGGTGGCTGGCTTAATAGGCCACTGGCATTGGCTCCATTGATAATTATACCATTTTTCTCCTTTCAGTAATTGTCCCAGTATGAACTGTGCTATTTTAGTGGAAAGTATTAATTATTTTATCAACAATTGGCAGACCCTGCTTGTATTTACTGGTTCCCTTTTAACCAAAACAAAGATTACAGGCCCTATTCCATGCCTCAGCTGCTAAATCTAATCTTTACTAAGAAACTTGGGAACCCCTTTTGCATGAAACACTGTGTAAAGCTTTAAGCACTCTTTGAAGCTGAGTTGTATTAAATGATAGACAAAAAAAGCCCTCTGAAGAATTGGTGCTTAATTACAACTTAATTAGCATAATTATGCATGCTAATAGCATCTCAAATGAATAGCAGTTGTCAGGAGGTTGGGACCATCTGTAAGAGTGCCGGATTAATACATCATTTTTTATTTCTAACAACACTGTAACTCTTTCCCTGAAAGTGATTTTCATTAATCAAGTTCATTTTTATTATATAGAAAATTTGGCATTTTTCATTATGGGCCATTATCCGTTTCCCCATGCAGTCCTAACACAATACTAATGAGACCCCATGTGGCTACTCCACATTGACAATGGTAGTACAGGTGTATTATTATAATTGTTACAAACAGCACATTGTACCTCAGGACTAGTAGAGTTCTAGTCTCAAGGTATCAGGGTTTCCACTTGGTTCCTTCCCTTGGGTCCAGTACAATTTCCAGAGCTTTATGAAAAACATACATGTTTGTGGTTATGAGGAAGCAGATTTAAAGCGATAGAAGCATGTTTGTTTTTGAACCAGATAACTTGGAAGCTGTTTTTCTGAGAGTCTTTTTTTTTTTCTTTTTCTGGACCTACGAAACTCTGAGCTTAAAAGAAAATACATGCTGCTCCAAAGATCTGCTGAAGGGGCCAGGGATGATGCAATGGATATGGTGAAACCATCAGTGTTTATTTAAAAAGACTTTTTGTGGAAATGAACAAATTCTAAAAGCATTACTCACTGCTAAATGCAGTAATAAAACAGCAGTGGAAAAATTGTCTTGGTATATGATGACCCCAAGAAGAAACATATGTGGCAAACTCTAATGATACACTGCATGTACATAATGCACACACACACAGACACACACACACACACTGACTTGAAAGTTTTGTGCATTTGTTGCACTGAATCAACTGGCCAAACTCCACTATCAGGTATGCAGCTGTAAATCCACAGTAATCCCATTTGAGTCTCTGGAGTTAGTTCAGATTTACACTGCAGTCGCTTAGCATAGGATATGACCCTAAAGCTTGTGTTTTAGCTTTTGGGTAATTGGTTAATGTTTGCTTTGTAAAGACAAAAACTCTGTATAAATGCTAAGGGTTATAATTATTGAGTCACATTTTTTTTCATTTTTTTCCTTCAAATGTACTATTAAAAAAAAAAAGGGCTTTTCTTGTTAGATTTTTGCTATCTTTATGAAAAACAAGGGCTGGCTTTCCTTTAGATTTTGGATTCCTTTGGTGACCTGACTATAGAGTGATCAGAGCCATTTCAATCCTGTATATTTTAAGAAGAGGTGGTGATGAAGATTCCACACAGCCACTGTCCCTGTGTTTATCAGCTGTTCTTTGCAGGTCACACTCCTTATCAACCCTAAACAAAAGAATGTTGAAAATAACTCAACTGACACAGTCCTCATCATAACTCAGGGCTTGATGGTATGCCACAGTAAATCTTGCCCTGGTATTGTTGTTCATTAATATATGTACGTATGTAAGCCCCACTTCTATATCTACTCTGGTTATGTACCTATCTGGAACAAACCTGTCAACTTTTTCTTCACTGCTCAATCAGTCGGAGCCAGCGACAAATGAAATTTATATCCAACTGTCCCGTGGCTTAAGAACAGGTGGAAGCTGAGAAGACCAGGTCAGGATCCAATGAAAATAACATGTAAATTAGCAGCATTAATATGTAAAACAAAAGCTCAGAAGAGATTAGTCGTTCAGGCATGCAGCTTGTCAATGCTTGGCATGGATCTGATTTAAAAAAAAAAAAATCAGTAGCAGCCCCAAACTAAACATCTCTCTCATCATCCAACACATCTGCATTACATTACTGAAAAGACTGAACATAAGCAGGCAAGGTGGTATTTAAAAGGGACTTTCAATTTGCTACCATATAGGAAAGCATTGTAATTTCTTTTTCTTTCATTTTGAACACCTCTGTAGAGCCCTACAAGTGAATAAAATAATAATAAAAAAAATGGCTCTATCCTAGTATGATTTTTTGTTTAGCTTGGCCTGATTACATTTATTTTATTGTTTAAAAATATGAGACTATTAAATGAATAGACTGAACGCTATCAGATGCCTTCATCGTAGTCGACTGAAAATTCCCCGTGCCTTCAGTGAAAGCAGGTTTAAACCCAGAATTGCAAACCAGTTGTAGTCTGGGCAAGTGCTGTGCTGCAGTACTGATCTGCAATGTCCTATTGTATTCCAGTATTGAGCATCTCCTGAGCAGGGATTTCAAACTGGGCTCCATTGTGTTACATTGTGCGGTGTTTTCTAACGTCATTAAACCGCTTCTGTGAACTAAGAATAGACCCCCACAAAGTTATTTCCCCTGTGACCTAAGATACATTTGAATCCAGGTCTCCACAAATAAAAGGCTAAAGGTTGTTACACCCTCCAGGTTAAATAGACTGTACAAGTCCTTAACTCCCTGATTGAGACAGAAGATGCAACACTGAGGGGAAGAAAGAAAGAAAAGAGCGAGAACTTCTAGGCACAGAAGGAAACATTAATAAAAGTATCTATATTTATAAGTTCTTTTAATTTCTATTTGCTGTGTGTTTCTTGGGTTTTATTCTTGGATTTGTTTTTTGGAAAATGCATATTTATATAAGTAGTTCCTGTTTGACTGCTGTATTTGGACAAAGCCTCCATTTCTAGCTGTACCCACTGTACATTTTAAATACTGTTTAGTAGCATATCCCTTTGCAGATTATTGGTGGTCTGATCGGAGCCTGACCTGTTTTCACAGAAAGCAATCAAAAAGATACTGTAACTCAATCTGAAGTGTAATTTACCAAGTGGAACAGTCTGTTACTGGCCTTTGAATGACTTGTATGCTGCTGTTTAAAGACAGACAGTTTGGGTTTAGTATAATGTGAGCCAGCAAAACAACTATTTTTTACACACTTTTTTTTTTGTTTTGGTAGCATTTTCTATCACAGGATGGTAGGGGCTTTGCAGGGTCTCTGGGTCAGCATGCAAGCTACAATGCTCTCCATCCACTCCTGTACCTTCTGTCTGATCCTGGTGCCAGGCTAAAGGTGACCTCAGAAGAGTTGTTGCATACTGAACCAGTGAGCTGGCTGGAAGTAATGGATGTAATCAATGGTGGAGGGAAAGGAGGAAAACTGGGTCATAAAAATACACTAGAATGATGGCTGAGTGAAAAGATTCGACCCATTTGTATTGTTGTGATAAGCAGCAATGTGTGAGAGTTCGTGCTGTGAGGCCCAAAAAAAGAGTAACAAAGAAAAGCCTGGTTCATATTTAGTGTCTTTCAGTCTTCTGCCTGTTTCCCTTTTAATTTAATCACTTTATCAGTTTTAATTATTTCCCCCCTTTTCTCACCAAATGCTATTTTCACATTTCCTTATTCGTATCCTTGAATCTAAGCAAATCCTGACTCTCAGCATCAAAAGATTAACCCTATAACATCTCTCTCTCTCTCTCTCTCTCTCTCTCTCTGTGTCCTTCCATGGTTCCTCCTAATCTGCTGCTATTACTGCAAAATCCAATTGTCCTTTATAGCACAGTAATGCACACGGGTGGTAAATATGTGGAAAAGAATGAGAAGCACAATGTTCGAGGTAGAAAAGATCATCCCGTCTAGAGTTGGTACAAGAAGACAACTTGCTCTGTATCATCTGAATGATCTAGGTTTGTTGACCAAATACCATAAGAGTAATGGCATATATAGCCCAAGTTGGTAACCAAAGTGGGCAACAACAATGGGCTGGTTATTAGGAATGATAGGGTGGAGGCCATGAATAGGAGCAAAATATGTACAGCAGATGTTGGAAAGTGTTGCCTGTTGAGAATATGTAGGAGATTATGCTTCACAGAGATGAAAGAAGAGTCATGGAAGTGGAGACCCTGCCAATCGCATGTGTATGAGGTAAGGCCAAACTGTGGGACATGTATCCACATTCTCATCTGAGCATATATTTCCCCAAAGTTTGTGGGTGCTCAGATTCAGTGTTTAGTTCACTGTAAAGATAGTTTCAAGCCAAGAAGTTTGAACCTGGATCCAAATGTCTGCAAAGTTTAAGAGATTTGGAATCTGGAGTTTCAGTATGGGCACTGTTGTATTGCATTGGTATGATTCTCAAAGAAACAAAAAGCAAGAAAGTCATGCGGTGTTCATTGCACTGCCATTGCTAGGTTTCAGAGCACATTTCTGTATGCTTATATCTGGACAGAGCACGAGGCCATTATTTGTTGTGTATATTGGAGGAGACCACAGCAAAGAGTACCTTAGCACCAATAGATTAGGACCAGAATAAGATACAGACCTGTGCGTGTGTGCTACTGGAAAAGGTAATGTGACTTTTCAAGGGTGGGGAAGGTAACTGCCTTTTCTATGACCAGGAAGAGAATGAATTTGAGGGTTTATGGGGATGGAGGGCAGACTTTTTCCAGACAAAGAAAACAGCAATGCCAAGACTCAGTTTTGTTACATCATGTCTCTGTGTCCATGCTGAGCACTGCTGATATTATGCTTTTGATAGGAAAGAGTCTCTGGAAAAGTGTCTTTTACTAAAACCAGCACACAGTGTGCAGTGCAATATTAATCCAACAACAGTGCTACAGTTTTGCCGACAGGTCCCTAGTACCAGCTCAGGTTTTAAAAACATGTCAGTTAAATATTTAAGCACATTTGAAAAGGTACTTCTTGTCCATTGAGTGCTCTACATCTGGGGAAAAGAGCACTTGATGAGATTGAATAGAGAGCTAAATCTAGCTGCTCTGGCTAACAACATTCTTATTAATACATAAAACTTCTATTGTGTCTTAATTTACTTGAAATGGTTGTTTAGGCCGTTAATTGGCCTATAACAATATAGCGATAGCAAGTTAGATTTCAATCAACATACTCATGAATTGCCAGTATTTTAGCAATAAATTGCTAGCTAATAAACTTCTTGTAGCTTCCTTTGTAAATGCCAACTAAAGGCCTAAACATTCCTTGCAGATTTAATTACACATTTAGTGCTCAAGTAATTTTGAATTAATTACATGCCAAATGGATTTATATTCTATGTACTTAATAAACCTTGGTAAGTGCCCTTTTAACAATCTATTGGTATTCAGAATCCTATTTGTTTAAAAAGAGTGTCTTACGTTGTTGCGTCATGATGCTTCCCCCTTACGTTTACAAGCTGACTGCGGTGCCTGCTCTGTTGTACCTGAGTCAGGACTGGAAGAATCAGACTTAGACAAGTGCAGGTGTAAACAGGGCAGAGGCCTATGGAGATTCAGCCATTGAATGCGGAATCAGTCCATGATGGGCTGAATTTTACAGGGGCTCTTGTTTGCAGACCTGAGCCCAAACCCATTGAAATCAGTGAAAAGGCTTCAGTTGATTTCACTGGGCTTTGGCTCAGGCTAGTGCAGTGCCTGGAACAGCTATGGGAGCTCTATGTGATATTGAGAATCAGTAGCAAAGACTTGCCTGTAATTGTAACACTCAGCCCTCTACTGGGATGGAGGAGGATGCTAGGATTCAGACTGGGTGCTGATCTTGCATGGATTTTGGGGAATTCCATTATGTTTACCAACCTGTCACTAGTAGGTGTCTGATAAATGTCACACAGCTACAGACTTAATATTTTTTTTTAAATGAAAAAGCTTTTTCTGGTGACTTGGACAACACCCTCTTCCCCATGGCCACATGTATAAATGCAGGAAGGAGGGATGAATAGACAGACAGATAGGTAACTTGCCACGGAAAGTTACTCACGGCTGGGAAGTAGATTTTCCAAGCCCTGTTTTAAAATCTTTTGATTTAAAATCTATTGCTTTTAAAACATTTTATGTACGGAAATTCACTAGGCCACTTGTTTGATGTGTTTCTATTGTCACTAAGTTGTCTGGGGTGCATTTTATCTTTGACACACCATAAGTAGCATGTGATATGTGATTGCCCAGGCAGCTTTACATAGTTTTCACATTCAGAAGTTTTAAAAAAGCCTGTCTTCCCTTTGCAGGTTTTGCCTTCTGTGAAAGCAGAGTTGGTAAGCTGAAGGCCACGAGTTTTATTTAAATTTAATTATTGACTTTTATTAGGTCTCTCTTCTCTGCACGTAGCACCTCATTTAATACATTTTAACATGTAATGAGTGTTCAGTAATAATGTTTCAGGGAGATATTGTAGCAGCAGTATTCATTCTGCAGGAATACCCCTTCAGAATGGAGCATCGAGGAGCAAGCTTTTGCCCTCTGTACATGAAGATAAAGGCGGAGTGGCTGGGGAATACAGCTGCAGGTCAGGGTGAAGCAAAAAGGGCAACAGTAAAATGAAAAAGCAGTTCCTTGGGGCCTGAAATGGAGTTCTACATAAAACAGAATTGTATAAGTTCTTCCACGACTGTGGAAATGTCTGATTTCCCTTGTTGTCAAGAGGTCGGGAAGGCAGGTTTACAAGCACTAGATAACTGATGCAGCAGTATTACTAAAGATGTTCCTTTTTTGTCCTGGTGTATGCCATTCAAATAAATTGTGATAGTACCAAACAGGATGAACTGTCTAAATAAGTAAGGAATCTTGGGTGGGGGAGGGATTAGCCAACTCTTCCTATGCTAAAAACCATAATGACAACATCACTTTAAAATATGCATTTTATTAAAATTATATTGAAAAGAAAGTTGCTTATTTTAGTAAAGGGGATGTGTATTTATCTATGAGATAGTGGTGGCTGTGAAAGGAAGCAGCAACATACCCTGTAGCAGTCATTATTGCTAGATAGTTGACTGTGCCACTAGTTAAACATCGCAAGTGAAGCAAAGATGGTTACGGGCTGATAAAGTCAATCATCACTTATTAATGATGTTTCAGGCCATAGCCTGGATGTTAGGAGTTGAGTTTTAAATTAAAAATCTCTCTGTTTATATAGTGTCGAGTATCAGAGGGGTAGCCGTGTTAATCTGAATCTGTAAAAAGCAACAGAGGGATGTGAGACTCCAACAAGGGTGAGTGCAGGAAGTGGTTGGACATGAATGATCTCAAAGGATATATTTTGGTACGATGGAGAATCTAGGGCATTTATAGTGATGCATTCACAACAATATCTTGTATTTAAGACATCTTCAATTCAGAAACAGAAAGGTGTCTCTAAAGCCTTTCTATATCATTCCATTTTTGTTTGTATGCTACAGTTCCCAGCAACCCTGTTTTAAAGAGCTGTAACCCTGTGTTACATGTGCTGGGCACACCGGCTCTTTCAGACCAGTGCTCTGTTATTCATCTATCCGGCAAACTGTAGCACCAAATACTCTAGGGTGAAATTCACATGGTACAGCAAGCACACACAAGGCTTATACATTACTTAAAGCCCACTTAAGATGAAGTGGTGCATAGTCCTTATGTGGATCCTCTGCAGAGAATGAATTTTATTCCTGTAGAGTTAACACCATCGTAAAGTTCAAATGATAAATATTGCAGAGGGAAGTTTGGGCAAGGAATGAGATGGAGGATAGTCAATAAGATAGAGAGCTCCAGGAAGGCTGTTCCAAGAAAAATCTCACACCAGCATTAGCTAGGTTCATATGAAAGGATTTAAAGATTGCTGTGCTAGATAGAGAAAGGGAACAAGTGGAGACATGGTCCATGAGGTTGTAGCAATTATGAGGAGAGGGTGAATAATTATTTGGAAGATATAAACCAGGTGGGTAATTTTGAACTGAATCCTGAAAAAGGATGTTAGCTGATAATTAGGCATAATGCTACATTGTCACCTGGAAGAAGACAGAGGACTGGACTTCTCGTGGGATTTCAGTTCTTGAATGGCAGAAGAGCCATGAGAATGGCAGCTCTTGGGTTACTGTTGGCTCCAGAGTCAAGCATCAGAAGAGCCCAAGGAAAGACAGCGACTGAAATACCTAGCTATCAGGTTCAGCTCAACACTGCCATTTTTGCCTCTATTTAGGTTTCTGCAGAGCCAAGTTAGAGGGAAACACAGCTCCTCTGCCAGTGAGTGCAGGGACCTTGGATGCCTCTGCAGCTCTGTGGCTCGACTACTACCCCGTGTGAGTTGGGGGGAGAGGGAGGATTTCTAGTGTCTCCCTGAACTACCTGGAGATCTCCAGTGCAAAGCCCTAGTCTCTTTGAGCAAGGATTGGCATTTACTATGTGATTTTCCTTTGCTAAATGCCCTAGAACTGTAACATATAGCATTTACAAAAGTGTAATACCCTCACACCCCCAGCAATTAAGGACACTCACAACTACTGCAAATGCTAACCCTGGACCCGATCCTGGAAACCCATATGCTACTCAAAGTAGTTACTTGCGAGAGTGGGAATTACGAATGTGATTAAGCATTTGCAAGAACATACTCTGTACTCTATTCATCATCAGCCTTTACAATGCTGTTAAACCTGACCCCTGGAGGTCACTGGGATTGCTTCCTGCCTTTTAAGGTGCCAGGCTCAGTTGTTTGTCAGACACTGAAGGACACATCAGCAAATTTTTCCAACTCGGTGTCCTAGCTTTTCCAAGCTGAATGCATGCAGTCGCATGTCTCAGGATGGCCAAGGTGTGGAGCAACTTTGGTGTTTTGCACATTGAAGATTTTCTTGTATAAGTTCTGCATTTAGGGCCTGATCCAGTGCTCCTGAAGACTCCAACGAAAGACTCCAGTTGACATAATTTGGCTTTGGATCAGGGACTTCCTCTCTGGCATTGCTACCTGTAAGGTGGGTACCTGGTGCAGAGGTGTAAGGAGTTTTATGCTCTCTTGCCATCCTTCACAGCCACACACTGTTTGGTCTTATATTTGTGATTGCACGAGAATACCACAAACACAAGCATGAGATGATGCCTTTATGCCCTCGGAAACAAAAAGATATGACTAGATATGGGACTGATCCTATATTCCAAATCCGAACATCTACAGAAATTCAGATACAGTCGCAGACAGACTCAGCGTCTGCTTCAAAACCCACAGAATGGGAACGTTTCTACTGACTTTGGACCAAGCCCTTCATGACTGGCACCTCATCCAATGATGGGCCTGACCAAATTGCCAGATGTGAAAATCCATGCAGAGGGCTTTAGGGAATTTTGAATGTAGATCTCCAGGGTTTCTGAACTCGGCAGTTTGGGCCCATCTCTCATGAAGAAATCTCTAATGGCCACTTGAGTTTGTAGACCTGTCAATATCCACTGACTCAGTAGGGAAGAGATGACATCTTCACCCTAACTTCTATTTTCTGAACTAGCTTTAAACCAACAGAATCCTTATTTATTGTTCACACCTCTATACCCTCATCATAATGTAACACAGTCTTTTTTGGAGTTAAGCCCACTCGAGTTCTAAAATGGTCTTGTGAGGTGAACAGTGGCCAGAACAGAGGAATAAAATGTCAGAACTTCTGGGCTTTGGTCTCAGATATGTGAGTGTGTTAATTTGGACAGTCATTTAACTTTCTGTGCCTCAGTTTATCAAACTGTAAAATGGGGCTAATAACACTTGCCTGTCTTACCAGGAGATTCCCTATGCTGGGAGAATCCCCATCTGTCTGGTTCAATTGGTTTTCCATCTCTTTTGTGCTGCCATAACCAATCAAAGCATGCAGAAGGGTGCCAAGATCTGGCTCTCAGTTTAGAAATGCATTAATTAATAATAACTTTTTCACTGGTGTCACTGACGAGCTTTGAGATCATTTGATGAAAGGTGTTATGGAAGCACAAGGCATAATTATAATAATACTTTTTTGTTTATTGTTAGTGTTGCTTGGCCAACACTTGCTAGCCTTGCTCGCACAAGTAATCCCACTGAAATTAATGGGATTATTTGTGTGAGCAGGATTTGGCCCATTCTTATTTATTAATATAATTTATAAGACTATTGGTGCACTCCGGGTAAGTCCAGATGGTAATGTATTTGCAATGCATGATGAGACCATTGTAAGGAAGTACCTGTGTAATGAAGCTGGAGTGTATATTGCACCCAGTTGTGGACAATGCCGTTCAGAAATGGTGCTGCAGACCCAGCAATGACGGCAACATTGGTTATTCACTGTCTTGCCCTGAAATACAACAGGCTGCTTCTCAATTTACCGTTTTTGGTGGTGGGAGATGTTTTTCTGGCTTTGCTGAGAGAGAGAAAACTTAATTCAGATTCACTAAGGACAGCTCCATTCCATGCTTCTGACATCTAACCCTGTGCTTTGGGGCCCAGGGCACTGGTAAATCTACAGTCCCTGCTGTTAGTGATCACATATTGTATCAAAATTCTTCACTCCTGGCAACAAGGGATTAAAGTGAAACGAAAGTTGGAAAGAAAGAGTTTCTCACTGCCTCCTCCCCTCCATTCTATTAAAGCCACACTTCTTACCTCCACTATAAATATTTATAGCGACAGTAGCCAACGTTTAAAAATTGGGACGGAAACAGAAATCTAACTGTGTCTGCGTCTTCCTTTTCAGCATACAGCAGCACAGTGCAGCACATTCATCTAGAGGTCATTTGCATTCTTAATGAGGTCATCTGCCCTCTATTTACAGAGAAAGGAATATGAAACTTCAATGAGAGTTCTAATCGCTAAGCGAGGTGTATAGTCCTGATGAGTTGGATAAAGCTTTATGATATTATACTTCTGGGTTTACCAGGCAACAGTGGTTATATAAATGGTTGCAATTAGTAAAAAGTCTCCCTTCGCACATGTTTTCTAATCCCACACAATCAAGTCCTAATCCCACACAGTCTGTGAATGGGAAGTTTAAGGCCCTTCTCTGTGTTGTGGGTGTATATTACCTTTCGGGAACAGTAGAGTTAAAGAGAGAAGAAAGAAAATGTTAAGACTCAGGAAATTAAGAGTTATAGTTCAATTTAGATGAATCCTAAACTTTTGAAAATGTGGAAATTCACAGTTAAGGTGCCCAAACGAACTGTATTCTGCCCTCTTTATGGGACAACTCTCCCATTTTCCTTCCTTTGTTTCTTTTTACAGCTACTTTCTATGAAGTGTTATTTTTGAATCTGGAATTTTTTTAAAGGACTTTAAAGAGTCCACAGTCTTCGACATAAATCCTGAACGGCCACTATACTGGCAAGAAGAGTTTCAAAGGTACCCCACAGAGCACCGGTTTGTGTGTTGAATGACACTTGACTCATTGGTTGCTACCTGGAATCACACCGGTCCAATCCTGTGAGTTGCTGGGCACTTCCAGCAAGCCGAACCTCCTAGTTCAGGCCCCTGACAAGAAGTGGGAATGATTGCCTCATTGTGGTATTTATATAGTTGGGAATTTGTAAGAATCTGTCAACTTTTCCTCTAACTCAGCCTCCCACACACCAAGTAAACATCCCCTCTGACACACAAACATGACAATCCCGATCAACCGATTATAGCATTTTTTCCTTCAATAGATCCTTTGGGCTTAAATCAGTTCTGTGCATTTTGGTTTTAAACCAGAAATCCTTCAGTCATTTGTTTCCTCTCTTTACAGGTCAATTATTGTGTTTCATTCTGGGGTATGGAGGAAGCTTGCTGAGGGTGAAAGAGTATTGTTTTCATGTACATGGCAGCTGGTGCAAAAAAAAAACCAAACCACTGCTAGACTTTAAAGGCATTTTCCTTTCTTTACTGTACATATAAATGCAGAATCAAAACCATTTAAACTTGAGCTCTGGCTACAGAGAATGCGAGGTACGAAATGGAGTTGTTTATGCTCAGAGAGTGATACAGATTAAACTAATTTCCACAAGCCAACCCCTTGCTAAGAAAGGCATTTGGTAGTGTACTTTCCAGCCACACCACATACTTAATAAGTGGTTTCCCTTGGAACTGGAAGGGCTTACATTTGGACAGCATATGATGTCAAGGGTCTTAAAGACTAATCAATGTGGAGTCTTGCTCTTGGAAGATTATATTGAACTGCATGGTGAACAAGTTTGTCACTGTGATTTTATTCTGGGTAACTGAGCCATCTGTAGTAACTCAATACAGCCTGAGAGAGGCTCCTTAGGACTTTGGAAGATGACATTTGATTTGCAGGCAGAATAATATAGAGGTCCATAAAAATGATCCTCAATTCTTTCCTGGCAACGAGAGATTGTGTCATAGATGGTTTGAAACATTTCCTTGGGCATTCAACAGCATCCTAAGAGCCTGATCCAAACCCCCGTGAGGTCAGTGGGAGTTTTTCCTTTGACTTCAGAGGGTTTTGGATAAGGCTGTAAATGTGCATTTCTTTTCCACTTCTTTAAAAAACAAAATCCTCGTAATTAGTGTTTGTTGTTCCTCCTTCCATTTCTGCTGCTCAGCTCCTGATTCATATTAGCCTTTGAATGTCTGTTGTAAAAAAATAAATGCTGATAGGTGGAGAAAGGAAAATTACTATATCAGCTGTGTGATTGCCTTGCTATATTTGGATATTGAAACTGATAAGTTGCTGCCAGTCCACGGGTACCATTGAACTCTGTCATTGATTCAATGTTTGCTCTTCAGTCCATTGTTCACTAGTTGCTTTCTGTCTCTTGGACCTGCCATACTCCAAGCCAATAACTGAAAGGCTAGTGTGGACATGCAGTTTCTCTGCACTTCTCAAGTCAGTAGCAGAGGTTACATGGTATTAATCATCTACCATTACTTAACCATTACTTAACTGATTAATCTGGACCACACTCTGTTGAAATACACACTTTTCTCAGTTGCCCTACCTGGCAGGCAGGATTCGTTACACTGTATTTTTAATCAGTGCATTGATTTTCCAAAACCAAGTGACTCTTCCTTAAAATAAAAACGGAGACATACACCCTACCCAAGGAAAGGCTTTGCCCGTAGCCCCACAGCTGTCTCACTGCAGAATGATGTAAATCACACGACGTACTTAGCCTTTATTACAGCTGATGTGCTGCAATACACCATCGCAAAAGGAAATCATCCTTACTGCAACCTACAGAGGGCTCAAGCTGCGGAATTCAAATCTGGATCCGGATATTTGATTTACACAGTTCAGATGTGGGAACTCAACCCGTTATCAAGGTTCATTTGCAGAACTCTGCTCTGGATTAGGATTCAGAACACCTCAAAGTTCAGGGCTGTTTAGATCCAGAGTTTTGGCTCAGGCCCATCTTAACTTACAATCATAAATATTACGGACTAGAATAAGGGTCTGTGCATAGGTGCAGACCAGGAACTGAATGAGGATTCAGAGTCACAGTTCAGTCTCTGGTTTCCCTTTGCTCCAGGAGAGAAGTGAGCTATGCCATCCAACATCTGGTATAGAGTGCTCCTTTCTCTGTGCGAGATCATCTGGCTAGTTGGAGTCACGGCTCCATCTGTTCCTCACCCCAGACTGCTCATTCCCTGCCCTCCTCTACAGGAAGGGCCATAGAGACGGTGCAGCAATGGTGACCTGCAATGTGGGTAACCCAAATTACAGTCTTTCCCTAGAGTGCCAACCTAAGATCCTCTCACTCACATGAATTAGGCTTGGTCTACACTACAGAGTTAGGTTGACCTAAGGTAGCTTATGTCGACCTAACTATGTCAGTATCTACACTACAGCCTTGCTCCCTCCAATGTAAGTTCCTTACTACAAAGATATAATAACTCCACCTCCACAAGAGGCGTGGGGCTTGTGTCGGTGTAGATAGGGCGACACAGTGTCTACGCAGACACTGCGTTCCTTACATTGGCTGTTGGCTATCATGTGAGTTTCACGGCTCCGCTGGAGCTGTGAAATTGACAAGAAAGCTGGCTCCCCAGCCAGGCTGCTGCTGGGTCTCTACTCCAAGCTGGGCTGCCACCCAAGCTCCCAGCTTGTGCTGCCCCGTGGACTCCCTGCTGGGAGCCCTGCTGCCCCTGGGGTCTCTGCTCTCTGCCGGGAGCATGGAAGCCAATCAGGCTCCGGGTGCAAATCTCCCTGTCAGAGGCCAGAAACTCTGGAAGCTTCCCCCCCACTCCCAGCTGGGACCAGGGAGGCGAGAAGCCCTGGGGGTCAGCTGAGTTCCTGGTGGGGAGCTGAGAACCCTGGCTCTCAGCCCCCAACACTGTCCCTCTTCAGTCAGTGTAATTACTGCAGTGTCTGTAAATCGACCTAACATAGGTCAGTTTAAGACTGTAGTGTGGACATGCCCTTAGTCCCACTGACTTCAAAGGCCTTTCTCAGGCAAATAAGACTATGACAATTTGACCCAAAGACCCTTTGAAGGATTGTATACCCTGCTCTAGTTTTAAATGGATCTATCAAAGACTATTGATGAGACGTGTCGCTTTCCTTAGGAAAAGCACTTGCCTAGCACTATATGCAAAGTTGATTGAATTAAGTCTGAGCCCTTTCATACTGGCTGGTACCAGTTGTTAATGAACTGTTGCTTGGGATGGTTAATGCTGTGTGAAATCAGTCATTAATTGTAGAAACAACTGATTTCAGGGAGATCATGGCAATTATGAACAGTTTGTAATAGCAATGGCATAGTAAAGCAAAACAAAAAGGCTTGCATTAGTCACCAAGGAAAAGCCAGGAACACAGTTCGGAAGGTTGGCTTAGAGGGAAAACATGTTAGGCTCTTCCCTGCCAATCACCGCAATCAAAATCCGAGTATTGAAAAACAACTCTGGGATGTAGTAATCATTCCTGAATTGTCACGAATACAGTTAATATAAAAAGGCGGCACACTGTATTGTCTAGCTAACCCTTCCTCGCAGTTTATCCTTTCGACTTATTTGGTGACATTGCAAAATACTAACCTGACCACGGGGAACTGGGGTGTGCGTGTTAATTTCCATTCCTTTATGAATCAATCCATAAACAAACTATAAAGGTGCTATAAATCTTAGAAAAATTGCCTGCTATGAAAGTATGTTAAGCATTTTTATGCAGCTCTTACCTTCCAAGACTTGAATAGAAGACAGCCCTGAAATATGCGAACTCTGAATGCTAAGGTTAAATCAGATACATAATCAGTCAAACTGGCTTTGCTTTCAAAATACAATTCATACAATAAATATAATCATATGATCTGTCCTTCTTAGCACTGTTCCATGCTGACAACATCTGAGGGAAGGCAGCCAGACAATAAACACTACCTGAGCTCTGTGTGGTACCCTAGGCGTGTCTGTTTGATACAGATTTACCGCATTTACGGGGTAAATCTCCTTAAGCTATAGAGAGCTTTTAAGACAATTATACTGCAGTGTCTCCTTTCTACAAGAGTCACTGTCATAATCTTGCTAAGAAGCAGTGGAAGAGCAGGCTGGGTAATTAATCTGTAGTTTTTTGCCTTTCATTCATAATGAGTTACTCGTTTTTAAAAAAAACATGTAATGCCTCTCTCAGGCAGCCTGCGTTGTTCTTGGAGTAAAATCCTTGTTAGGGTGTAACTTTCCTCCTGGTCACAAAAATACCCACCCCAATGCTCATCGGGCTGGTTCAGGCTGACTGCCTGTACAATGGTGTGGATACGTAAAAAGCTCAAATATTAGTCAAATTTGGGTTGCACAATAACAGTTGAGGTATTTATCCTTCAGCTTTCTGCTATGGTGGTGTTCACAAGACGGAAAAGGAATGGAGATGTAGATCACAAAGGGATGGAAAAAGCATTCACTCTGGTTCACGCGTCCTCATAATCACCAAAGGGTTGGCTGGAAAATAAGCTCATGGCAGGACGCAACCTTAAGGAGTCGTGGTAAGATCACAGTGTTAAATGTGATTTTGCAATCAGTATAGAGAGGGGCAAGTCATGGTCTGGCATGTTAGGGGGATGTAGTTAACCCAATGGTTCCAGTAGTATTTGCACACCATCAGCTGACATGATGTTAAGCATGACTTCTCTTGACTGTCCTGTTTACAAAGTCGTACTTAACATCCTGTTAGTTATTTTCTGGTCAACATCAGCCCAGAGATCAACTGTAATCAGATCCCCATACAGTGCAACCCAATTTTGTTTAAATCGCATAAGATGGGAAGAATTCATTTGTGAATTCATTCACACCGAGACACAACCTAAAGACAGTTATGTGGTGGAAGATCTCTGTCAATCTCCCGGACTAGGGATTTATATCCTATTCAATGTTATGAAAATCAAGAAGGGGGAAAAAATCAGTTAACAATAATGGGAAGCTGTAGTGTCCTCTGCTATTTATATTCTCAGCCTCCTTTCATGACTATATTTCACTGGCTTGTACACTGATATGGTTAGTTGTGCTGTGTTTGTAACCTTCCTTGGGGCAGATCTTCAACTGTTGTAAATTGAAGTAGCTGCTATGGTTTCTATAGAGCGATAGCAATTTATACCGGCTAAGGATTCTGTGGCGTTGAGATTTTAGAGTGGAAAGTGTTCCACACTGATTGCAACATTAACTTATTTCTAAGTTTTTTTTCTCCCAGATTCATTTATGCAAAGGAGAAAAAAAATCATTATTTGTATCTTTCAGTGATTTATTTTAGCACCCAGATGATACAATCAAAGCCTACTTCAGAGAATATTGTATTCAATCTATGCAAAGTTGATTTTAGAATAGTGTTTTGTTTTTAAGGCCAAACACCCTCTTTTAGAATGCTAATGTCCATTGTGTTTTTGATTCCTCTTTGCTTGAAATTATAGTAGGTCTGAGTCACTTGCAATATTGGCAGCTCCAGGCATCAGTGAATGTTTTCAAGGCACCATTTATCCATGTCACTGTAATTTTTAGTAGATTTCCTGTAAAAATATGATTGCTCAAGAAATGTAAAAAAAAAATATGTCTTCTTGATGGTATACCTTATTAAGCACAAGTTTTTTTAAAGCCCTAAATCTATAGAGCTAGATCATGGCTTTTAAAACTTGAGCCATATTGGGCAAAGATTCATTTAGCCAGCTGAAATGGCAGAGAGCATTCTGCCTGCTGAGTGTTGAGGCAGGCAGAAGATTTAAGGGACATCTTGGTATGGGGCCCACACTAAAGCGGTTCTTACCCCTTCTCTTTGGGATGAGTTATATATCCAGTGTCAGGCTAGGATAACCAGACAGCGTGTACAGGGGATAAGGGAACAAAGCCATGGCTTTGCAAGACCAAGCATGACCTTTGGGGATGTGTGGCACTTCTAGCCAGGTGTACTAAGGTGGCTTTCTCTTGGGCTGGAGAGCCTGGAGAGAGTAAGGGCACGGCAACCCTAACTACATAGTGAGCTTCATCTGAGGAGAATCAGACAATTTTCTCTGAAGGACAGAAAGTGGCTGCAGTAAGGGGGAAGCTCAGGAGGCTGTAGTGAGACTGTAGAGAGTGAGAGAGGCTCCTGCAGGAAAGACTCAGAGAGCAGGGGAATTGCTCCAGCTAAGAAGGGCTGGGAGTAGCCTGCTAAGGCAGGAAGGACTGTGACCAGACAAGAGCATTTGGACTGTACCTAGCTGGAGGGAAGGCTTGTGTTTAGTTTGGAACTTGGTTAATAAATCAGACCCTAAGGAGGGCTGTTGTGACTGGACTGGAAAAACCCTGCGTGGAGTTCATTTGGTGATCCAAGAAGGGAAACTGAGTTGAGGGGCTGCCCAAGGCCACCAGGGGGCTCCATGATGCAGCCACTCATCTGCACCAGGCTGCAGCTAGAGAGGAGGGATCGTTTTGTGGTTAAGGGACTGGATACAGATTTAGGAGACTGGGATTCAGTTCCTGGCTCTGCCCAAGACTTCCTGTGTGACTTTGGTGCAGTCACTTAATCGCTCTGTGCTTCGGTCCCCAACTGTACTTTGGGGATAATGATGCTTCCTTTGTCTGTCTTGTCTATTCAGATTGGGGCAAAGACTGTCTCTTACTATGTCTGTGTACAGCATCTAGCATAATGGGACCTTGATATTAACTGGGGTCTCTTGGTGCTACTGTAATTCAGATAATAACAATGTTCCCCTGCACTTTGCATTGTACAAAGGTTAACACAAGGACTGGACACTACTTAAACCTTCAAGATACTTGTGTTGAATATAAGTGGTGTATAGGACTTGTGCTTGATGATTACCTTGTCACTTGATGGTACCTGTTCTGTTCATTCCCTCTGAAGCACCTGGCATTGACCGCTGAAGGAAGACAGGATACTGGGCTAGATGGACCATTGGTCTGACCCAGTATGGCCGTTCTTATGTGCTGACTCTCTGCACAGATGTGAATTTCACCCTAGGGGGTGGAAATGCTGTGGGTGAATACCTGGCTCTATTGAAATCAAAGGCAAAACTGCCACTGATTTCAATGGGGCTGTGATTTCACCCGAGGATACTGGTTGCCCTGTGCACAGGTGTGCACATGGGGCGAAGAGTTGTGCTCTCACAGATATTCAACCAGACCTCTGGCCTAGAATATGTAATTGTGGGCTAGCATTGGAACCATTTACCTGTTCTTCACCTTCCTCCTGAACTTTGGGGATTTGGATAAGATGAATCCTGGCTCTCACTGACCCCTGCATTTGGATTTTGTTTTACTAAACAAAGCTTTGAGTGGGGAGGTTTTGCAAAACTGAAGCCACCCCTTGGTTTTGCCAGGCTCTCTGGTTTGTGCTGTTTCGAAAGTCCTTTTTTAAAATGTCTAAAGTTCAACTTGATTTAAAACAAACAACTAGGTTACAGTATTAATTAACTAAACCCTACAGAATGATTTCAGCAACACACTAATCGGCCTTTTGCTATTTGGGATGAACTGGCTTGACAAAAACTATTATTTTGTGACTGTAAATACTGTTGGAACTTAAGCCTATGTAAATATTTTGGAATGGTTATGACGTAGACAAAATGCAATGCAAGGTTTGGGCTGATTTTGATTTAGATTGGATCTGCTAGACTGAGCTGTGATGGAGTCTATGGTAATTGTGTCTGAAGTGTGGCTAAAAATGGACTGTTTTCATTATTTTGCTTAGTACTGTGCATAAAGGAAAAATGTACCCCTATTCAAAAGGCCAAGACAAGGCCTATGCATCATGGACTTCCAGTTAAACCCTCAGAACAGGGCTTAAGGGAGAATTATTCAAAGAAATCAATGGAAGGCCAAACGATGTTTGCTTGCCCCTAACTAGACTGGGGGACAGATTCATCCCTTGTGTAGCTCTACTGATGTCAGTGGACTCTTCTGACTTCTGGGATGACTTTGGTCTGGGATCCAAAGGAATAGCAAGTACCTGTTTATCCAGAAAGATAACGAAATTGAACAGGGTTTGAGTGACCGTCCCTATGTTTCATGATGTAGGAAAAACATAAATGTAGGCTCAGAATCACCTTTTGATTTTGCATCATGATGCCATTCAGCCCATCATACTGAATAAGCTGATTTATTCCGATACCACTATGCATGTGCATATTGTTTTCCGATAAAACAGCGGAGCTGTTTCATTGTAAACCTAGACTGACCGAAGCAGGGCAAATTTTCACCCACGGAAAGGCAGCTGACCTCAGTGTGGCTGCACACTAGACATTTTAAGACCTGCTCCTGCTCCCACTGAAGTCAGTGGTGAAACTCCCATCAACTTTAATGGTGCCGATTGAGCCCAGAGTTAATTCTGAAGAGGGTGAACTACATTTTAATATGGAAAATAAACTGTATTTTGCTGGATTTAAAACTGCATGTGGCTGTTAATCTGTGGATTAATCCCGCACACAGCATCACTACATTGCAAGGACAATTTACAGTTAAAGGTCCTACATATGGATATATACTTATAATATATGCGTGTCCACACACAAACCTAGTCCGCTAAGAATCTGACAGTTCTACTGCATCTCTTGGAACTTCACACAAATAGTAGGAGTAGAAAGCCCTCTTGCTCCAAAAGCAGTTCAGCGAAAGGAGTATCAGATAAACATAGCGGTGAGATATTTAATGGATAATAGAGTAAATTATGAGCCATCTTCAGTCTTAGCAACTCTGTTAAGTTTCAAGTTGGTGTGAATTTCTGTGTGTGTGTACTCTGTAATAATAATTAGTTCTTTCTATTTTATATATAGACATAAGTGAGCACACACATCTAGATACTGCAATGAATACAGTGCAGTAAAAATGCCTCAAGTTAAGACATAGGCTCAACGCACAACCCTTGTATACAGATTTGGAATTTCAAACATTCCAAAGTTGGTTGTGTTTGGATCTAGCCCATTACAAAGGGTACGACCAGACTACCCGCCAAATCGGCGGGTAGTAATCAATCTGTCAGGGATCGATATATCGCATCTCATCTAGACGCGATATATCGATCCCCAAACGCGCTCCCGTTGACTCCAGAACTCCACCAGGGTGAGCCGCGGCTGTTGATCCCGCGCCGTGAGGACCTGAGGTAAGTCGAAATAAGATACATTGACTTCAGCTACGCTATTCCCGTAGCTGAAGTTGCGTATCTTATATCGAACCTCCCCCCCCCCCCAGTGTAGACCAGCCCAAAGATAGGGGCTGGGAGCAATGTGCCAATGGATGGATAGATCGACAGAGTCCTCATTCATTACATTAAATAAAAAGTGACTTGAAATCTGAAAAAGCTTTTACTGAGTATATGGTTTTGAAGTTTGGAATTCCTCCTTTTTCTTCTATTATCCGAATGCTTCTAATAAATTAATAAGCATAGGGTTGCCTTAATGCCAAACAAACCCTTAATTTTGAATTTAAATTCTTTTGTACATTTAGTTTGCCGCCTATCAGGCTAGTTGTGGTCAGAACGTACTTTAGCTCTTTACCGCGGTATGCTTTCCCCCGGGATATTTAAGGTCTTTGATTATTTTCAAATCTTTCATAAGTAGATGTATCAAACATTTATATTTAGTGTCCAATAAGAGGGTTGGATTGGAGGGAAGAGTGATATAATATCCTGTCTTCAAGTCTTTGTGGATTTGTCTGTAGAGTTTGTGGATTCATTGGTTTGGAATTTTTGCAAGCTGCCTGGTGATGAAATGAGAAATAGTTCTTCACGTTGTAGTTCATTTTCACTCTAAATGTTAGCTTGCTGATTTTTTTTTTTTTTTTTTAAACCAAAGCCCATGCTAGGGACATCTTTTTGACTTGGGTTGGCAGGCGTTTTTTTATATTCCAGAAATCTTGGAAACTTTGGAATTATTATTTTTAAAACAGTTTTTATATATTTTTCTGGTAGTGCTGCGATGGACTCACATTTTGATTGTGTTGCAGCTTGTTCTGTCATTTACACTTGGGCAAAGCAGCTGTGAACTGGCACCTTTGGACTAGTTAGTAGTCTATCTCCCCTTTGTATTTGCAGAGGTGTAATTGATGACACATGCGACAAAGCAGTGGAAAATAAGGCCTGCTTCTATGCACATGTACAGTACAAGGTCTGGATCCCATAAACCCCTCACTCAGATAAGGAATCTTGACTTCACTAGTCCCGTTGAAGTAAAGGGGTGAATGAAATACTGACACCTTTGAAGTGATTGGGAGTTTTGCCACTGATTTAAACAAGGCCACGATTTCACTCACAGACTATTCCCATGAGTAAGGATTACTCATGTGAGTTAGGGATAGCTGGATTGATTTGTGAATGTACCTTTAGATTTCCCCTCAGTACCATGGAATTGTCACAAGAAGTGAAATAAATCCTACTGATTCCTTTGCATCTTTTTTGATTATTTGTGTAACACAAAAACAATAGTTTTTACATTTATTGTGTGATTTATGTTTTCATAATGCACAATGGGTGCTTTGACATGCTGCAGAAGAGAATTTGTTGGACAAGGTAAAAGTGATAGAAAAATGTTCTCTCTATTTTGATGTCATAACTCTTTTCTTTTTCATGTGAAAATTCTGGTATCAGATACAAATGTTACTTTCCCCCCCAACTATTTTGTATAAAGCTAATAGTTTTAGAATAGATGCAGATTTTTTTAATGCAATGCTATGGTTCTGGTTTATAGAAAAATGGATCAGTTACGAAGGCCGGCTTCAAAGAGGGAGATTGCCCTAAATTATAAATGGCTCAGTCCCTTAATTCTGTCATAATCCTATTTGATATATAGTTCTCAATGCTGCTGAATCCTTTTAGGGCTCTTTGATCAAGTGAGCACTTCCAAATGTGATACCTCCTGTCATCTAACCCCCTAAATATAACACAACTTGCCATTTAATTTCTGGAAACATCTGTTTCCCCCTCCTGTCCCCCCCCCTGCTTTTTTTTAGTGGAGAAAACAAAAAGCCTGAGTTTCATATCAGCTGATTTAAGGGAAGATGGGAAAGTCCTGGCGGAGGCATGGAATTAACAATGAATTCTATCCTTACCAGTCCTACTGCCACTGAAGCCTATGGGAGTTTTGCAACTGACTTCAGTGGGACCAGGATCAAGCCCCACCATCTATACATCATCCGTCTTGGCATTGATCTGCATCCCTCACTCAGGCATTGTCTTCAATGAGAATATTGGATATTGAAGGCCTGCAGGAGCAGGCCCATATGCCACAATTTTCAAGACTGACTTTGGCTGCCCAACTTGGAACCGCCTAAACGAGGCCTGATTTGCAGAAAGTGCTGAACACTCACTCTCTGAAAACCAAGCCTCTCGCTAAGGTGTCTCAGGTGTGGCATCCATAAATGAAGGCACCCCAAAGCATAAGCCACTCATGAATATGTTGGAGTGTATTAGCACATTATCAGAGTCCTCGTTCTAATAACTCCCAGGATTTGCTGTGTATGTTTGCTGGTTTCCCTGGTTTTCCTCTGTGCTCCTGAAAAGTTAACCCAAGAAGCATATGAAATTGTGTATTGGTTAAGCCAGGGTTAATTTTCACTACAGATGGAACATGGAGAATAAACTCCCGCTTTTCTGTTCGTTACTGAAACCAACTTGAACTGTTAGGCCAAGCCCAGCACTATAAGAAGAACAAGGTATCCATGAGAATGGGCAGTTCCGTGTTTAGCATCTCAAAAGGTCTCTGATTTCATTCTTTTTCAAATATTGCCATGGCTTGTAATAGCAACAATGAAGCCTGGGGTAGGTATTCCTTGAGCCTGATTTCACACATCCTTACTCATGTCACTGGACCCTACTTATATGAGAAGCCCCATTGACTTCATTGGATCACTCGTAGCAGTAAGGGTTTTCAGGAGTAAGTCTTTAATGTCCATCTTGGTTAAAGGGACCTGGCTTCAGCTGAGCGTCTCAATTTCTCCAGTGGGAAATGCACAGATAAGTACTGTAGCTTAGTGGTTCGCAGTTTCCTGACTCTGGACTTGGTATCTTCATGTGTTTCCATAGAACAATCAAAATTGACTAACTGCAACCATAGAGAAAAACTAGTCAGTCTCAATTCACCAATTCCCAGCTCAGCTGCTTCTTCCTCATTCATCCCTTATCCCTCGAGGGGAAAAGGCTTGTGGAAACACCCAGGAGGTGAACCTTACAGACTTTCCATTCCGTTCACTCCCCCATGGGGAAGGGTTTCTAACTTTGCATTCTGGGAAAGAATGCTGGCCTGGAAACCACATGGCGTTCTAGCCCCCAGGGGTTATTCAGGCTACAGCCATAGAGAGGCTGGTTCTTCTTGCCCACTTCTTCAGCAGAGCTCAGGAACAATGTTACCCATGGCTGTCCCTCACACATCTCTGCCCAATCTGAAGGTTCAGTGGGAGAGTTAATGCTGCCCAAAGGCAGATTTCTCCTCAGAAACTCTTTACGCTTAGATGGGAGCATATCATATACAGTGTTTTTGTTCCTTGGGTTCCACTCTGTCCTATCACGGACCTTCTGGGTCCACAGCTGAGGAGTCACAGCCCTCTGTGATGATTTTAGAGGAGCTTCTGTGGGCTTGAGAGAGACAGAATGCCACAGAGAAGAGGGCACCCTCCTTCCACACACTGCTACCCAGCTCCACAGCTCCTAGCTCCCCTCCACTAGTGCAAGTAGAAGACAGCATTCTATCCCTAGGCACGGCCTGCTGGGACTGCTGAGACATTATTCAGCTTCTGCCTTAGATGGAAACCTGAGAATTGTGAACTCCTGAACCGCCATCTGCTCAGTCTATACAGTATGTTGATCAATGCACTGTACAGTCCAAACCATTTTCTGGAGTCCTGCCAGCTGTGATGAAATATTAGTAGCCATGTATTTTGAAAACCTGTGGTTCTGTGGGCCAAAAGCGCTCTGAGATCCCAGCTGATAATCCAAGAGCAGCATCACATTTTTTCGTGGTCAGGGGCTCCATTTGTTTATTAGAATGTGGTGCTGGATTTTTCCAGGTTCATTACAAAGATAACTGATGAATTAACCAATTAAATTGAGATCTGAATTAAATCCAAAGCTCCATCACTGAATTCCTGTTCCATCATAAATAACGAGCACAGCATAAATCAAAGCTACTAAAAATAAATACATAAAGCAATCAAACAGGATGTTTTGTTTTGCTTTAAATAAAACCCATTTGGGGGAAAAAATTAGTTGTGAACTATACTGTGATCCTGCAAACACTTATTACATGAGCAGATGAGGCCTAACCTAGCACCCTGAGAGAATGGGGTTATGCCATTAATCCTAGTGGGTTAGATTGTGACACCCTTACACTAAGTAGTACCTTACTTCACAAGTAGTCCCACTGACTTCCATATCTTCTGGTGTAAGGTACTATTTTGTGTGAGTAAGTGTATCGCTATTTGACCTGGGTGGGAGTGGGATTGGTCTTTATGGGCAAGATCCTGGATTGTCCTATATGCCAAGTAGCAGATTAGGAAAACTGAAGGCACTCCCTGACTCCCGAGTGCGGAATACTCACTCTGCAATTCACAGCGCTGGGGTTAAGGCAGCCTTTCCTGGGCTGCTATTTCTCATCCACAAAGGTGGGTTGGGATTAGGCCTGACTCTCTGTCCTCTGGCTAGCTAGCACATCTGAGACAGCATGGTGGGGGTGTAACCTGATCCTGGTATGGACCCTGAGCCCTGGAACAAGGAGTGGGAGGAACCAAAGAAGAAACTGTGTCACAATTCATTCCCTGGTCTGCTCCCGGGGCAAGATAGCAATGTGCTGCGCCTTGCTGTAAGTGGAGAGTAAACTCCCAAGCTAGCCCGAAGTGTGTACTGCTTACTGCTGTGAGTGATTCCTTCCACTTCAGCGCTACTCCTGGTGGTAGGCATGACACTGTTGCAAGTGTCTGCAAGATCAGGCACCAGAGTGGGAGGTGGGAGAGAGTCAGGATTACTTCTCAAAGGAGCTCAGAACCTGCAGCTATCCTAGCCGAGGCACTCGCCAGCCTTCTATAATAAACCCACTCAAGCCACTCATTCTCCTTTCTGATCAAAGAATGAAATGGCATAAGCTGGATAAAGCCTGTACTGGTGACAGACTTCACAGCTAGGGCCAGCCTGTTCATTTCCTTCATTTAGCAGTGGCTTTTAGGGAACTTGATTTAATTCTTTAGGCCTTAAACATAAGCAGAACATTCTTATGATTAATCATTAATTTTTGTTTTAATTATGAAGTTTGGCAGCTTTTAACAGACCATTTTACGAAACACTGTACATACAGTATTATTTTTAAAACATTGTTCTATATTGCTTTCACATTTTCTTGCATAGGATTTTAATGCAGGATTGCTAAAAGACCACCACTAAGAACAGTTTGCATATTACATCTCAAGGAGAAATTCTGTTTCGACAAAATATATAACCTTTAAAGCCCCAGGACACATCTGATTTCCACTCACCTCTGTTGTAACTTTTCCTGTGCCATGAGACTATTGATAATGTATGTATCTTCTTAGTATACTGATTGGTACATTCTCCTATAGGTAGATCTGGCTTGCAAGCACTTGAAGTTTCTTTACACATCTCCACTTCCCCAAGGGATCAATGTCTTGATGGATCACATTCAAACACATTCAACATCTCACTGAGAGAGTGTGAAAAGGACAACAGAATCCGTTTCATTCTATCCATATCCATTTCCTATCGCACTCCCAGTTCTACAAGTATTGGCATGCCCAAAGGGAACAGTGCTTATCAAGGTCACAGGAGCTGGGAAACAGCTATTATCAAGGTTCAGAAACTTTTGGAATTATCACAGCAAATGTGTGATTTCTTCCTCTGTTCAAGGGGGTTTTACTGTTTTGTGTGTGTGTGTGTGTGTGTGTGTGTGTGTAGGGGTGTCTGTGTTTTCATATTTTTTTTTGGCTTTTTTACTTGTTTGCTCATTTTTAAAAGATCATGACCATGTCTGAATTTTACAAGAATTTTTCTTGAGTCTGCTGCTGCTGGGATGAAGGAGAATACTGGATTCTAATTGGCAAAGGACAGTCAAATTGACAAAGTGGGATTAATAAAGTGGTGTTGGTTACTAGGGATGAAATCCTGGCCCCATTGAAATCAATGACAAAACTCCATTGACTTCAGTGGGGCCAAGATTTCACCCTAGGAATATAAATGCAGTGGGCGTGAATCAGCATTGTTTATCACCTGGTGTAATCATTACACCAGTGCAAAGTGAGTATAACACATTGCCAGCCAGAACGGTAGCATTTCATACCAATTTCAGAGCACTGATGAAGCAGGCCTGGTATGTTGATAAAGAACATACCCACTTAGGTAATACAAAAATAGAAGGATATATGAATTTGTATAAACGAGTGAGTTCATACATTCCAGAGTGTCTAGAGTAGGATAAAGCAAAAAATCTCACTAGAGTTGCTCAGGAACTTTCTGTCAAAATGTTTTTTATGGAAAATGATGTTTCCACAAATAGGAAATTTCCTGAAGGCAAATTTTGATTCTGCCATTTTTTTTTTCTATTTTTTGTTGGGAAAAAGAAATAGTTGTTCAAAATAAAAACATTTTGTTTTGGGTCAGTTCAACATGAATGGTAGAACGTTTGATAATTGAAATTGCTACCAGACAAAAGACCTGTGGTCCAAAGACTCTTTGAGTCATTTATGTTTATGGAATCTGCTTTTTCAAAATTTGATTTAAGCAACCACTGCAAAGGTCCAGGAGTGATGCAGGCTGCTCGAACTAGGGCTTTGCATAAGGCGGTCTCCACCACCACTGACGTTCCCATTTTATGCATGGCAAAGCCAAGGATCAGAATCGTCATTGTAATAGGTCACGTAGAGGATATTTGTGGCAGATCTACGTTTAGAACCCAGGATACTGGAAATTGCCATCAGCGTGTGATAGACAATATAGGTTGGAATCACACAAGCATGTAAGCTATATAGTATGTGGTAGGTATAAAGAAGTTAATGGAATTATGACAAACCACATTTTACCTCACAGTACTTATCATTAACGATCTCTCTAGACAAGTGGCTAGTGAGCCAGTACTGCAGCAAAAACTTCTCCATCCATTCTTGCATCGAGGTCACTTTTAGATGTAGCCTCCACTCCTGGACATGAACCAGAGGCAAAATTATCAAAGGTGACGTAGCCAGCTAAAGAAAAGGGATTTAATTGCCCTGTGTGCTTTGAAAATCAATGCCTAAGTGCCTGCCTGTGGATTCCAGTGCTTAACATTAGGTACCGAAATGTGAACATCTGGAGCAGTTTGCAGCTGTCAGCAGGGCTGGTGCTACCGTTTAGGCAAACTAGGTGGTTGCCTAGGGCGCCAAGATTTGGGGGCCCCAAAAAGTGGTGCACCAATTATTTTTTTACAGCGTTCCTACGCCCCCTCCCCGAGCGCGCGGTCGCCGCTCCACTTTTCCCGCCTCCCAGGCTTGCAGTGCCAATCAGCTGTTTGGCGCTGCAAGCCTGGGAGGGTAGGAGAATTAGAGCGGGAGGAGGCTCAGGGAGGAGGCGGAGCAGAGGTGAGCCCAGGGGGGAGCCTCAGGGCCGGGGGGGGGGGGAGCTGCCACAGGGCTGGGGTGGGGAGTGCAAGGTGGAAGTTTCGCCTAGGGCATGAAACTTCCTTGCACCGGCCCTGGCTGTCAGACCACACTGACATGTAGGTGCCTTTCCCAGCCTAAAGCCTCCCCTCTCTCTTTCCACCCACTGGTCTCAGAACAAAAATCAGAAAAACATATTCCTTCCTTTAATAAACTGTACCAAACACTATAATTATCTGGCAGAATATAATGAATTGTCTAATCCCAATTCAGTATGATAGGTCGGGTGTATTCAGTAGTACTTCGTGCAATACTTCGTGAATTCAGTAATACTTCATATCTGTTAAAGCAGGTATGCCACACTTAGTCTGCCATTTATACTGCCAGTAAATCCTTTACTCTCTGCAGTAAGCCACTCATGGAAGGCCAGGCTCTTCTCATCTTCTAACACAAAGCAGGTTGGAATTACACAGGCATCTGTTTGCCAAGAGAGCCGTATAAAATATCTGCTGGACAGCCCCCCCAAATTGCCTGGTTTCAGCTACTTACCAACTCAGAGCCTAATCCTACAAAGTGCTGAGGAACCTCAACTCCACTGGATTTCAATAAGAGGAGTGAGGGCTCAGCATGTCTGAAAATCTCTCTCTGAAATGTTGAGCACCCAGAAACTCTGGCACTCCAGACACCTTTCCTCCCTCCTTCTCCCAGCTGTGCCAAACAGAGCTCTGGCTCAGCTGAGAATTGGGGCCACAAGTAGATACCTGCACACCCACAGTTGTGTAAATACCTATCTATGTATCAGAGAGTCAAGGTAGGTGAGGTAATATCTTTTATTGGACCAAGATCTGACAGTGGAAGGTACAAGCTTTCAAGCTACACTGAGCTCTTCAGGTCTGGGGAAGGAATTGGATTGTCTGAGCTAAATACAAGTTGAGCCGGATAGATCTATTCTAACATTATTTAAATATTTGCAATTATACTGAATCTTGAAAAGATTTATAAAGTTCATAATTATTTATAAACTTAATACTTATAATGAAATGGTTGCACTTTGATGCCGGTGTATGTTTTCTAAGCCGGGATGACCTATATTGCAGAGGTATTATGTATACGAGGTGATGCAGGGATTGGCTTGGGAATTACCCATGTTTAATGAACACTAAAATTAGAATTTGACTGAAATCCACATAAATGGCTCGACAGCAAGTTCGAGCTGCCACTGGGGAGCTGTGGGCAGCTCAAATTTACCCACAGGCATTTTTGAAAAACATTTTTTTCTTTTTGAATCAGCATAGTTTGCTTTTTCGAGCAGAGAGTGCTGCTTGCTCTTTAAACTCACTCCTCTCCGCCTGCTCCCATTTTGGTGTTGAAAGGCCCTCTCTGCAGAGGTTGACATTATAGAAGTATATAGTGCAGGCAGGGGATGACATATTGTGGACTGAGATGCCTTGCACAGAACGTACCACGGAAAGTCCATGGCATTCTCTATTACGTACTTTGCTGGTGGAGTTCCTGGTATCTGGAACATCTTCTGATGTCGTTTCAGTGTGCATTGATGGGAAAAGATATTCTTAAAAGTTAATACACAATGCCTCCTACTCTCAAGCCAGGATAGAAATATGAGCCTAGTGCATACTGAAGGTAAACCATGATCACTCTTGATCCCCTGAGAAATTAGAATCAGCAAAACCATCATCTCTCTTTTTTAGTAGGATCACATAAGCACAGTGGTTTTGTGCTCCCTCTGCTGGCTGTGTAGCAGCAGTTAACCAGCAAAACAGAGCTGTGCTGTGTTAACATCATCAGCAGCAGCATGCGTGGGATGTATGTGGCAGGAAAATAGACCTTTGTCTCTCAGTGCAAACAGCCAATTGGAAGTGATTAGAGCTACACGCTTTGTTATATTCACAGCCCAGTTTATTTAATTGTGCTACTTTCTGGTGAAAAGGTATTGCAATTCTAGAGTTATCTTGATAACAGAAATGAGTGCAAAAATTCTTCATGTCAGAATAGTTTAAGAATAAAACTATTGACTTAAGAAACTAATGTTCATCCAGAGAAAACCTACAGGAGAATGAATACCCAGAGTCATAAAGAAAATTCATTGTTCCCTTCATGGATGTGTATTATTCCCAATAACATTTGTGGGAGTTATGTTTGCCTTAAGAGGGAAATATTCCTATGGTATGAGTATTTGAGGACAAGGGATCTTTAGGTGATGGAACAAGGATTAATACTGATTTTTGAGCCCCTCTTTTATTAGTGGGACATGGCATTGTAGAATTTTATAAAAAATGAATTTTACAGATTTATGTTCCCAAGCTGGAAATGGATCCCAGCCCTTTGAAATGTATTTGCACATCATGCCTTTATTTATGTATTAATTTATTTATTTAGGTTGTCTTGCCTAAGAGCTGCAGGATGTTGACTTGCCTGGAAATAGACAAGGCTTTTTATTTCTTTTGACCGCTTTTGTAAAGCTTAATGCTGAATTTACATAATCAATGAGCTAACCCTGTCACCCCAAACGTGGAGTCTTTAAAGAGAATAGTTCTATGCAAATTAGATATTGATGGTGTAATGATTAATTGGCCCCAACTCTTTGTTAATATGCAGTTGTAGTATAACATGCATTTGTAATTATTTTGGTTTAGTTGTTCAAACAAGTGGTGGGCACCTATTTGCTTACAGAAATTGAAGAGATAAAAGGGGGTCGTCAACTAGTGTGATTTTCTGATACAGTGCTAGATTCTTTAGACTGTATATTGGATTATAGGGGTCAGATTCCTAACCAGTGTAAATCAGTCCAACTCCATCAAAGTCACTAGAGCCAGGTGGATTTACACCAGTTGAGGGTCTGGCCCAATGGTTTCTGGGATCCAGGTTTCTTTGCATTATTGGTGTTCTCCACCCCGATGTCATGCTGATGAGTGATATTGTTTGCTACTTGCTGTTTATTCTCTTTGTGACATTTTAAAACAATATTTCCAGGGGGAATGAAATTTTCTCAAAGATTCATTATTGAGAATTCTGTTTGGAAGGTTGAATCTGTTACAAGCCAACAAGCAAGTGTATGAAACACTTTATTCTGTCTTGCTTTCTCCAGCTTCCTAGATGCCTGTTCTGGTACTAGTGTTTCAGTCCTTACAGCTCTAGAGCGCCTTTTGCTCAAATGGCAAAGGCCTGTGGATGTGGAGTAGTATCATAAAGGTTGTGATCCCACCTTTCCATGTTAGCGCATAGATTTACTGAACATTGTCTTATGGACTGAGTCTGAAGTTGCAGGTCTCCTTTCACATGCACTCGGGTTGCAAATATTGGAGTAGATTATGTTGCAATGTTGAAACCTCCGCAGTTTTAGCTGGAACTTTGAGATGAAGGGGAATGCAGATCAGGGGGCTCTAGAAAGGGGGGGGGGGAAATGCACCTGAACAAAGAGAGAATTTGATGTGATTCATTCCCCAGCTTTTCAAACAAATGAGGAACAACTGAGGAAAGAGCAAGCAAAGTTGTGGGGTTGAATCCTGAAGCATTTGAGAGGTATGGCACCTTAGGTTCAGAAAAACACAGAAGTGCTTCTGGGCTGCAGACATTTGTAAGTGTTGGATATAGAGGCTTGAACCAAGATAGGAGCTGAGACTTAGGTGGAAAGGCACCAACAGCAGCACAAAAAGGGGTGGCGGGACAAGGGGGGATTATAATTAGCAGCAATGTTAGTATTTTGCACTTGTTCGAGCCAAGATGTCTGCCTGGGATGAATTGGCCCAGTTCCACTGAAGTCAATGGCACTGCATCGATTTACATTGGCGAAGAATTTGGCCTGGTTTTTTATTTTGGACTGTGTAGGTGGGACTGTTTTGCTGGATGAGACCAGATTAAGATTGTACTGTTACCCAAAGGAAAATAAACGGATGGTTCTCTCCTTGTCATAGCTCTGCTGAGTGGGGTAAAGCATGGGGGAAGCACCCCATTTCTTCTTTTTGTGCTTGGATTTCCATTCTTTATCATTCTCAAAGCCAGAGAGATGTGTTTCTGATTTGTCCAACAAGAAGAGAGCCTCATGTATCATGCTCCTGATGAGAGCCTCCATGTGACCAGAATCCCATGGGAGTCAGCTGAGGTCATTCAATTAGGGTGAACTGCAAAGAACGGGGCAGACAATCCCCCAAACGGGTGGATATTCCAATACTTAGATTTGCCAAGCCAGCATAAAACAGCGTCTTTATTACCACACTGGTTATTCAGAAGTCAAGTACATAGTTCCCTTAAAGTAACCCAGCCTCAGGCCTCCACCTAGACACCCAAGTCAGATGTGATGAGGATTAATGAAAATCTTATTCATCATATAAAAGAGTTCTTCTAATCCCAAAGGATCAGACACATTACCTCCCAGGTTAATGAATATTCCAGATCTTACCCAAATACATGCCTACGGCCAATTCTTATTAACTAAACTAAAATGTATTAAACAAAAGAAAAGAGAGAGAGTATGGCTAAAAGGTCAATATACATACAGACATGAGTTCAATTCTTGAGATTCAGATTCATAGCAGAGATGGTGAGCTTTGTAGTTGCAAAGAGTTCTTTTAGAATTTAGTTCATAGGTTATAGTGCAATGTCCAATATCATATTCAGGGTGTTCCATTTTAGGATTGGGATCTCAATCTTGCGTCTCAAATTTCCTCTGATGAAGCTTCAGCAGATCTGTGATGACAGGATCAGGACCCAAGGATCTTTTATACAGTGTTCTAGCATCCACTTGACCATACAGTCCTGGGTAAACAATAGGCTTTCGATGTAACCGTCTCTTTCCTAAACACCACCAGTAATTAGTTACACAAATTAACATAGGGCAATTTATCCACTAGGCAGTCTATCACAAACTTCAAAGAAACATATAGACAATGACCTTATTTCACCCAAGATTAATCTAAATGGTAATATTCCCTTTTGATCTCTGAATTAATAGTTATAGTGACAGACAGGAACTGTCTGTTTACATGGCTAGCATCTAAGATACAGTACACACAACTAGTATCACCTCTAATTCTCTAACAATACAGGTTTGAACTTCAAAGTTCTAGCCTATCTAGCATCGAATGGTCCTAATTACCATTCACATACTTTTCTAACATGACTTTAAAGGTTGGCTCTGGGTTATTTAGCCTGCAAGCTACTTAACCCTTTCTGGCCGTGTGTTACACTTTGTATAAGATTTGTTGCAATTATATAACAGTGGTAGCATGAGTATATTTTAATTAGATAATGTCATACTTCATCAGACTGAACACTGGTTCAGTTACTTATGAGGGGTGATTTGTACACTGATCTCTGCTTATGCATTTCCTGCTTTAAATAAAATTGGAAGAGTATAGATCGATTACAATATTAATCCTTGGGAATGGTGCACTGTTGATTGGAGCCCCCCAGACAGTTTCGAATTGGCTTCTCTGCTTGCCCTGGCTGATTCACAGTTGTCTTCCCTCTTGTGCGATTAAAAACCGAAAAAGATTCTGATGACTTGCTTGAGCTCTCAAGCCAGCTAAAGGAAACTGCTGGGAGCCACAGTCTCCGATTAGATTTACCCTTCTTGTCACTTTAAAATCCTGTTTTCTTTCCACCTTCTCTCTTTCTGTTTCTGTTCTAGAAGGAGAATACTTCCCAAGCTCCCTTGTTCATATTATGCATTGAAAAACTTCCCTAAAGCAGCCATAGGATTTTTGTTTTAAAAAATTGAACATTCTAGAGCATTATTTTCCCTTGTTTTTGTGCCCTCTTTCGTCATTCTTCATCCACCATGTGGCACTTTAGAAGGCCTGATGCATAATCAGATTGCTTTAAAGCAACCTTCATTGACAGCTGGTTGAGCTGTGCTTTTGCACTATGGCAATGTGCTCTCTCCACTCACCAGCTGTGTTAGGAAATTGAGTGCATCATCTCCATTGGAGAAGATACTGTTAGCTACTTTGGGATGTTCTCCATCTCAGTCCCCCGATGCCCATGAAAGGATAATAGGTTGCTGTTTGACTTGTCAGGCAGATCACACACTAGAATTCTACAAAGTGCCTGGATCCGTTTAATTGAGGCATTTCCCTGAAGTGCCTTTCCAGTAGCTGGTTACAAATTGGACTTGGGTCCTCTATTGTACCCATCCAATTAAGGGGGACATAATCATCTACTGAAAGGTTTCCTAAAAGGTATGCACCAGAGATGGGACTGACCAGCAAAATTCTTATCTGGATGCTGACAATCTTGAGTTTGTGAGTGTTCAGATCCTTGCTGAAATTATGGTCCCTATGAAGTCAGGGGAAATTTTGCCATTGACCTTAGTGGGGTCAGGATTTCACTCCTGGGTTTAGTTCAAGGCTCATCTTTCTTTTTAAACACTAAAGAAGACAACAAATAATTCAGGACGGTCCAGCTAGGAATAATGGACTAAAAATGAGCAAAGGAAAGTGTAGACTGAGTATCAAGAAGATTTCTGAGCCGTGAGGACTTATAGGTAATTAGATTCCTTAGTGGCATGTCTGGCATAAAACCATAGCATAGAATACAGGGTAAAATATAAATGATGGGAGAGGGTGACATCAGGGAGGTTGTAATTCTAGTTGGATTGCAAAAATGGGACTAACTAGAGATGTTTGTTCTCCCCTCAGTTCAGCAAATGAGAATTTGAAGTTGGAAGTGCAGTATATGTACCTGGGTAGAACTTGGCTTAGTGATAATGTGCTGTTGAGGTCATGGGTGCTGCTTCTGGTACCCTCAATAGTGCCTCCAATAAGAGCAGCTGGCTGTAACCTGTTATATCCCTAAAGTGCTGGTCCATATTCATATTCATCTCGCTCTTGGTCAGTTGAATGGAGCGACGTGCAAGGTGGAGTTGCAGACCATGCACACCTCCTTTAATAGGGTATGTTGCAATATGTCTGTGTTACCCTGAAGTGATGGTAGCTGGTTGGTATTGGAATGTTAAACGGAATGGGTTCTTCTTATGGGTCATTTCACTTTACAAGGTGAAAGTTGACCTACACAATTCTCCCAAAACAGCTCTCACTGCAGAATTGCTGATGAGAAGTAAATTTAATAAAATACTGATTTAAAAAAAATAAATAAACCTCATATCACCTTTATAGCCTTGTTTTCACTGGCACACGAATTTTCTTTCCTCACTCTTGTTTAGGCAACTGAATCTACTGCATTACATTTATTTTTGAGGTCTATGGATAGCTGTACTGTAATTTGCATTTCTGGCCTTCAATCTGATATTCAGGTATAAAATGAAACCACCTTCCTAGTTATTGCCATGTGGTTGCTGCCCTATCTCCCATGTATAAAAGAGCTTTAAATCTTGTCTCAAATGCACATGTAGAGATACTTCTATATATCCTGGTAGCTAAAACATAGTGTGGAAGGCAGCAATGAACTATCACCTGTCTTTCATCTAGACAACTTGAAGTGCTCATTTTAGCCTTTTGATTCACTGAGAAGCATTGGTGGCAAGGGGTTTTCATTTAAAATTAAGTGTGTTATAAAGCTATTTAGAACCGATGAGCTCAATCATTAACTTGCCCAACAACATCCCAGTTAGAATCCCTGGAAGAGAGGCAGTATCTCTTGTATTTGATGGCATTAATGGTTGCAACACAAATGCACAAAACCTAGAAATTCAATGCTAAGGCTGACAGCCTGTCCTTAACTCACCTCACTGAAAGAAAAAGCATGGAGGGCATCAAATTCTTAACCAATGTGCTGTACTAACCGTTCTGGAAGTGGTGGTCCATGCTAGACCATGTCTGCAATTTCTCTTGTATAAAATGGTATAACTCTTCTCTCATGTTAATCTATCCTCTTTGTGCAAGCACATTGACTAATCTACTGTAGTCAAGGAACATCGTATGTCTCAAACTTTCTGTTTTGATGTAAGAGAACGATAGCACCATTTTCCACACATGCTTGAAAACTGACCCATTTAAAACTGGGTGACATTAAACTTTTACCAACTCAGGTGGTAAACTCAGGACCAGTTCCAAAGGGTTTTCATAATTGGCATTTCCATATTACTATATTATTGCTGTACTAACCATTTTTAGCTGTGGTAGCTACATTTAAGCTAGCATGGGTTTGCCAACCTGAGCTACAATCAAACTTCTGATTGCATACCCCTAGACACAGTTGTCAAACTTAGGATGCATTGTCTCCCATCTCTTGTTTGGCATTGCCATTGTCTTCATTAATAAAAAAGTGGTAGACGGATACAACATAGACATTGCATGACTTAACAACAGTCAGGAGCGCCGCCAGCTTTTTTGCTGCCCTAGGCGGCAGAAGGTCCCGCCCCCGAAATACCGCCCCTGACAGAGGCGGCGGAAGGTCCCGCTCCGAAAATACCACCGATGACCGGGGCGGCCGAAGATCCAGCCGCCGCGGTCGCTGCCCCCCAAATGTTAGTGCCCTAGGTAACCGCCTAGGTCATTTAATGGGTTGCGCCAGCCCTGACAACAGTACGCTAGAAGATTTAGATTTTATTGATGTCATAGCTCTTCTAAGATTATGTCTACACTGCAATTGGAGATGTGATTGGCTATGACTGTGTGGTGGCACAGACTTCACTGTGAACTGTACAAGTCTGCCCGGAACCCTGGACACGTACTCACGTTGCTAGGCTTTGCCAGGGTCCATGCTGCCACATCTTCGCTGCTATTTTTAGCTGTGCTAGCTAGATTAAAACTATCCTGGGTCTGCCTGCCTAAGCTGTGATCACACCTCCAATTGCAGTATAGACATGCAGCTGGAACCTGGTCACAAATCAGAGAATTCCAAGCAGGGAATTCCCCTTTGAGAAGGAAGCCCCTGCTGGTGTAGAGGGTATGTTGCTGCCAGGCCTGTGTCTTCTGCCCCATCCCATCTAGTGTAAGGGGTATGTCAGAATTGGGAAGGTGATGTGGCTAAGTTCTGCTACCACCTTCACTGGTGTAAGGTTCATTAAGGATCCCACACCAGCAGTGCAGGAGAGAATCTCTATTTTATGGTTGCTTTACTGCAGGATTTGTTATACATATTTCAAAATTACATCTTGCAAAGGCTGTAGTTTACACCTGTCTCTTGGTTAATGTGTATGGTGTCCACAGTACCTGTGTAAATCTGGAGTAATTTCATCAAAGTGAATGAAGCCACTCCCAGATTTGCACTGTTGTAATCAGGATCAGAATCTGGGCCATATTTTTTAGAAAGTTTAATGTTGCACGTATATTTACAGCATAATAATTTTTAAATATATAGTAGAACAAGGGTGGCCAGCCAGAGAAGGAGCCAGAATTTACCAATGTACATTGCCAAAGAGCCACGGTAGGACGTCAGCAGCTCCCAATCAGTTCCCCCCCCACCTTGCTCCTAGTGCCTCCTGCCCACCGGCAGCCCCGCCGATCAGCGCATCTCCCTCCCTTCCCGCACCTCCCGATCAGCTGTTTCATGGTGTGCAGGAGGGGAGGAATGAGGGCATAGCAGGCTCAGGGGAGGGGGCTGGAAGGGCTGGAGTGCAGGTAGGGCCTGTGGCAGAGCCAGGGGTTGAGCAGTGAGCACGCCCCAGCACATTGGAAAGTTGGCGCCTGTCGCTCCAGCCCCGAAGTCAGAGCCTATACAAGGAGTCGCATATTAACTTCTGAAGAGCCTCATGTGGCTCTGGAGCTACAGGTTGGCCACCCCTGCAGTAGAACCTCAGAATTACAAACCCCTCGGGAATAGCGGTTGTTTGTAACTCTGAAATGTTCCTAACTCTGAACAAAACGTTACGGTGGTTCTTTCAAAAGTTTACAACTGAACATTGACTTAATTCAACTTTGAAACGTTGGCATGCAGAAGTAAAATGCTGCTTTTAACCATCTTAATTTAAATGAAGCAAGCACAGAAACGGTTTCCTTACCTTGTCAAATCTTTTTTTAAACTTTCCCTTCATTTTTTTTTTAGTAGTTTACGTTTAACACAGTACTGTCCTGTATTTGCCTCTGCTACTGCCTGATTGTGTACTTCCGGTTCCAAGTGAGGTATGTGATTGACAGGTCAGGTTGTAACTCTGATGTTTGTGACTCTGAAATTCTACTGCATGTTATTTATCCCTGAGACTGGAATATTTGTGGGATAAATAAAACATTTGCATGATAAAGCAGAAAGCAATTCAGAGATATTCTGGCCTCTTGGGTAAATTTGAATTTAAGCAGGTATTGTTATGCAGTTTGCGTAAGTGTACATTAAAAAAGAAGTAAGTATTATTCAGCCGATATCATAAAATGGTTATAAAAAAATTAAGCTTCATAAACTGCTTAACTTCTGCTTTCTTAATACTCTTGTAGTTTAAAGGAGCTGAAATATTTTATTATTACTATTTGAAAATAACATTCTCTTCTACTTCTGTACCAACGCCAGCCAAATTTTTATAGGCAAGATGAAGAGTAAATTCCTGAAGTAGTATGTGTTAATGGAACTATGGGCACAAACTTTACCATGGCAATATGAACACAACTAATCCATTACCACTTATTTAATCAAAATTTGAACTACCTTGGTCACAAGAAAGGAAAACACAAATTCTTCCATAAATCCCTTGGTTATGTTTCATCAGAGGAAAACAATTGCCAATGCTTTGGCTAGGCCATTGGACTAAAATAATAATTAAAAAAATCCCATCTGATAATCTGCTTTCTGATAAAAGAGTAGTTTCATGGCTTTGTGTAAAATCAATCTCTTGACTCCAAAAATCATTATTTCAAAAGAAAGATACGGTGAATAAATTATGACCTGAAAATGGATACAGAAAAAAATAAACATGTGGTTAAAATATTTAAAACGCTATACTGAAAAAGAGAGACAAGGTAGGTGAGTTAATACATTTTACTGGAGCCACTTCTTTTTGATGAAAGAGACAAGCTTTTGAGCTACTCTGAAGAACTACCCGTACTCTGTAGCTCAAAAGCTTGTCTCTTTCACCAAAAGAAGTTGGTCCAATAAAATATATTACTTCATCCACTTTCTCTCCAATAGCCTGGGACCAACACAGCTACAACAACTCTGCAAACAATGCTGGAAAAGTGCAGTCTCTTCATTTGCTCGGCATGTTGTTTGTATCTTTATCATTGCTGTCATTAAAAAAAAAAACCTCATCTAATTCTGTCTTCTATTTTTTATAAATTATTGTGCATAAGTTCAAGCTGCCTGCAGACAGATTCTGCAATGTAACAGATTCCTGCTAGTCCTAGTGACTGATGCAATGTATTACACTGCATGTGGACACTGTAAGATACTTTCTACAGTATGTTAAAGAGTGAATTCTCTGTATCCTCCTTACTATATCTCAGGGCTGTGATAGCGGTACATTTTGTGTCTCTTTGTGGAGGTACTCTCTTTGGAATGGTTGTACCACAGGGGGCACTTGGTGGTGTTCAGAATCCTTTCCCAGTAAGAGTTGTTATCATTCACTTGCAGCTTCAGCATACGTAGACTGTGTTATTTTAGCAATTTCCCATCAGTCTGAGACGTTCCCTCTCATAGAGGCTGCCTTTCAGCAAGGCCAGCTCTAGGCACCAGCGAAGGAAGCAGGTGCCTGGGGAGGCCAATAGACAGGGGCGGCACTTATTCCCTGTCTTCCTCTTCGGCGGCACTTTGGCGGCAGCTCAATCGGGTTTTTCTTTTTTTCTTTTTTTTTCTGCCGCTTTGGGGCGGCAAAAAAGCTGGAGTTGGCCCTGCCTTTCAGAAACAGAACAGGATGGAAAGCAGGCACCCTGTGCTAAGATTTGCTTTGTCCTCTCATATGCTCCTAAAATAGAGAATTCTTGTGGCCATATTAGAAGGTCCTCTAGTGGGCCAAATTCGAAGGTGATATCTAAGGAGGTATAAATGTATATGTTGGTGAATATGTGTAAGGGAATCTGAACTAATCTACCTTATGTGGGAGAAGGTGTAATTTTAAGCAGCTGTAGCAGAGACCCATTTTAACATATAACTTACACTCCTCTGGTAGCTGCTTTTTGTGCTGTTCCTCTCTCTTATGCAGTGGCAGACCAGAAGATAGACCGTTCAGTTCCCTTAGATTTATACCCACTCTCTGCTTTATAACTGACACAGTCATATACATCACTTTTGACTACATCCCAATGTTTCTGCATCAGGCAAGCTTCACTACCCCTTTCTACCTGTCTGGCAATTTTTTAACATTAAAAGGGAAGCCTTCAGTGCAGTAATGCTTACTTGTTGAATTGCAGAGCTGATCTCACTAGTGAAAGAGGAGATGGACATATCAATGCAAAAAGTCACAGTAGGACCCTTGCTGTAATGATTTTCTCTGTGGGGGAAAAACATGTTACTGGCTCCATTAAGGTGAACATAGAGTAGAAGACTAAGCATTTAGTTCCTGACTGATGACTGCACAGGTGTGATAAATATTAGAATGGTTGCAGCTGTAATGACTCTATGCCGGACTGTGTTGTCCAAGAAGTTGCATTAATTTAATTAGCTCTGGCTGGAATCAGAGCTGACGGGCATCTACTGGGTGTCTTAAAAGAAGCAGTTGACACACATTGGGGTTGTAATGTAGAGTAAGAATGTTCTGTCGTGTTTTCTTTTTTCTTTTTAACTTTTACTTCATAGACAATAAAGCCTAGATCAAAACAAAAATGAGCAATGATGTGTGTAATTTTTTAACAGGAGCTCTTTATAAATATTCAATTCTGCTGTTTGGCAACATTAAGAAATCACTGAAAATGCAGTTATTGCTAAATGTGTTCATTTGAGAGGTTTGCTGTTACAAATGTGAATCTTCAAAGGCCATGAAACTTAACAATAGCCTTAGTATTAGACAGAGAGTTAATTATAACATCTTTCACACAAGCAAAGTAACTAAACAAATCTATGTATCTCTTTGTTTCTGGCTTGTTTGACTGAATGCTGTCAAAAGGAATTTGCCTCAATGCATTTGCTTGTTAGTCTTATCAAAGTATCTGTCAGGGAGAGTGCTTTAATATTGTTCAGAGGCCTGAGTGAGTGCATTGGGATTGGCAGAGACAGTGACAGAGGTGGCTAGGGTAGGTCCTGACAGTTTGAATACAGAATTATACAGTGCAGTGACAAAAGTGTTCAGTTTATTTAGATGGGGGAACAGGACAAGTCTGAGATAAAGGAGAAGCAAAGAATAGGTAAAGTTACCAAAACTTTAATTGAGTTCTGAGTGACTGGTTTTGAGTAATTGGTTGGGTCAAAAACTTAATGGTCACTGGCTTGGAACTCCAACCTTTCACCTTTAGGTCATTGGTTCAAATTTGGCCTATGCTGGTCTTAGTAATGGATGTTCAATAATGGCTAATATGAAATGAATTAGTCGTCTCAGTCCAGTTCCTAGTGAAGTATCTGCATCACATTTGGCACTAATTGGAACCCTTGTTGGCAATCGCCGAAGAGGCAGAAACCTGAATGAACCTTTCTACTGTCATCTATAAACCCTGTAGAACATTGGTAGACCAGAGCATGAGATCTTGCTGCAGGCGCTTTACTTAATCAGTGGAGAGAGAACTTTACTCTTCCATGTTATCAGTCTGGCATCTTCTGTGCGCACTCAATGAAATCTTTACTGACTAAGGGCCTGTCACTCCAAACCACATGACTGCCGTAACCAGCACGGAAAAAGAATTCTTTAGGGAATGGGTACAGAAGCCTCACTCCATATTTGGAAAAAAATATTTTTAATTATTATGTTTTTAGAGCATAATTATACAAATATATATTTTGAGTTGTATGCACAGTATTAACCCACACCATCCTTCCCATACATACACGGTGAACCCAGTCTTGCTGCCATTGGAGTCAGTGGCTTATCATCGAATTTAGCTGGAATAACCTCAGGCTCAATGTCAGTGGATAAACACAAAAGACTGCAACAGGTAAACCCAAGATGTATTTATAGACTCCAGCCCACAAACCATTCCAACCAAAATCATCCCATTCCTTCTCCCACAGAAACAGGCAGGGGGTATGGGCACCTAGGCAGCTAGTCAGAACTGTAGGCTGGCTGATGCTCTAATGATTACATAGATCGCATCCTGTCGCTATTCTGCAGAAGATTTTCTTAAAGGAATGCAGGCTGAATAGCTGCCATGTCACTCAGCACACACACTGCTGATGGGCTGCTCTGCTAGCAATAGGACTTGACAGGTTTTGAAAATGTCACCTCCTCCAGTTTATTCCCGTCCACCCCACGACTAACCAGAAACAACTATTGTGGGGCTGCTTGAGTTTTATTATAAATGTAGACTGGGATTTTAATGGGAGCTGGTAGCCTAACTCCCTTTGGCTGCTTTGAAAATCCCAGCCTGAGTCTAATGATAAGCAAGCCAGTTTAAAAGACTAATACCCCTCTGAACCAATGCCCATTGTTCCTGAAGAAACCAGCTAAGCGTATTGAGATGGACTTACGATACCTAAAGAGGGGCCAACATTTCACTCCAAATACATAAGTCAATAGCGGTTTTTGCCATTGACTTCATTGGAATCTGGATTTCACCCTTGGACTCAGAAGCTCTGTATCAGACTATAACTTAGCATCCTTGGTCTGAATTTTATGAGCTAATGGAGTCGTTTTTGCTATGCTCTGAACGATTTGGAGGGGATTTGTTCTGTAGCTTTCAATGAGAAACTAGGAATGGGCAAGGACCTGCATTATAGTAGTTCCTGTTCAGCTGCATTATCCAGACAGCTGGGTCTTCATGCAGTCTCTCATAGGAATAATGAAAGTTATGAACCAGGCTCTTTCACTGGTTTTGTTGGCCCTTTCTGGATATATTCTAGATGAGAGTGCTGGCATTTGACCATTTGCAGTCCGCAGATTTTCAAAGTCCAATGTTTTTCCTCTGCATATGACTTTGATTACAGGCATGTAAATGTATATTATGATTCTTGATATGTGTTTGACTTCATCCTTTTCTGATTCAATCTGTGGTGTGTTTTCTGGATTGAGTTTAGTGATTGAGGCATGCACAAGACAATTATTTCCCCCCACCCCTTTATTTAGTATCTTTCACTATGGTAAGCTCTAAAAGCTAGTAGAGGTCTATTGGAGAAGATATTGCCTTCTCTGTCACTTATAAATTTGTCACAGGTGAGAGGGCAATGTTTGGTAGAATGGTATGTTTGTAATATACTGGAAATCCCTTTATCTTTAGGGTTTGCGTGGTGCTATATAATATGCCCCATTACACTTACAAAATGCTACAGTATTATACATGCTATTAGCCCCAAGCACTCCAATTCCACTGTGGTAAGATATATCTTGAATCATTACTGTATAATACAGTTGTGCTTTTTTAAAATAGGGATTATGTTCATATCGGGAAGAATCCACCACTGGCTTGCTATATGACCTTGGACAAGTCACTTCCCCTCTCTGGGCCTCAGTTTCCCCATCTATAAGATGGGAATAATGATACTTAACTTCCTTCCTTTCCTTGGTATCTATGGATGAAAATAGCTAGTTAAGAGCTAAGCAATACTATTATTTATTACTTCTGAAATGCCAAGGAAAACATTTCAAAACTTGCAAAACATAAGGAAAAAAAACAATAGCCAGAAAAGGGTTTTGAGAAGTTCTTTCTCAATGTCTGACTAGTGGGTATCACTCCTTATGCAAATAGAATTTCTTAGGGTTTGAGTCAGTAACATATGTCCAGCCCTCGCACTGCAGAAGCCCAAGGGAAAGGGCAAGTGCACTTTGAAAGCCAAACATGTTTTCTGATTAATTGGACCCTTGAGGCTTTGGGTGACATTAAAGAATCTGCCAGTCATTTCTCTCCCCCCTTTTGAATGATAAACCACAAAAAACAAAACCTGCTTTTGGGGGTTCAGTACAATAAAAATGCTTCATTTCAGAGGATTTGTACCTAACCTGGGACTCATGATGGTAAGAAGTGGGGTGGGCAGGCTAAAGACTTGCTCTGGCAATTATAGAAATAAAAGTCATCTCCAGCTCTCTCCAGTCAGAGGAACCTGAATTATTCAGTACCCACCACATAACTTATTATCTATTCTTTATCCACACTGGTCCCAGGCGATGGATTTTTGGAACATGAATAAGGGGGTGCCCTTTGCGAGGGACACAAAATACTTTCCTGCAGTACTATGGAGTTACTAAAAACAGTGTTAGCCCTGCAAGGACTTGCTCTTGCCCCCGGTGAAGTTCATGACAACACCCCCACTGATTTCAATGGAGGCAGGAGTGTGTTCTGAGTGCCTTCACACACCCAGAGGAGAAAGGCACCCGTCTGATATGCAGGGTCCTATGTAAATTTTGTCCTCTATGGACCTACTGCAAACAACAGCACATGTATGAGGCATGGCCCGAGGAGTATCCCACATTTGGCTCAGGGGGATTGTATTAAATATTCATAATAAAGAAATGGCACAGTCTGTAAATATGCAAAACCTACCATTTTTTGTTATTTGCTTGAATAGTCAGCTAATTTCCCCAGCAAGGCCAGTCCCAATAGGATTGACTGTCTGGCTATACTTTTTCTTTAAAAGGAAGTTCTGTCTGGTATTTTTTTTTAATTAGTAAGTGTAATGTAATTAATTACTCTGGTCATATATATCAGAAATTCTGCCACTTTCTACCTTTATTTGCTAGGGGCTGCTGCATCATCTTGATCCTGCAGGAAACTCTGTCTGATTCATAATTTCCCTGGAGAAATTGCCTACTTTCTTTCTACTGACAAGCAGGATTCAACCCACGATCTTGTGCCCCTTTTCCACCTGAAATAAGAGGGAAAAGACCAATGTTGCATCAGACACGATGGCCATTCATTCCATAGGATTGTGCAGCAAGGGGCATAAAATATTTTTTACATAGAGGAGGTAGGTGAGCGCTAGTAAAGAATACACACACACTCACACACTCTCTCTCTCTCGTGTGTGCTGACAGTCTGTTGGTATCCTTGTAAAATTCCACCACAGTTAAAGGGAACCTGAGAGAAGATATATGGCTATTAAAGTAAAACATAACTGCCTGTCAAAGAAAAGTAGTGGCAACATGCACCAAAACCTCCACCATCTAATGTCTGTCAGCAGGAGCTGGTAGTTTTTAACATTGTTCGTATTCCTGAGTGAACGCAGTTGGATTGGCAGAGACAAGGCTAGAGCTGACACTGGCAGGTCCTGTCAGCTGAAATCCAGAGGTGAAATGTGTGCATCTGAAATCAGGCCCTGACAGCTGCATTGAGACATAGACATGTTTAGGAAGCAGGGAGTAAGTGGCGGGGGGGAAGGGAGCAGTGAGTAATGAAGGGAAAGGATGCAACATACAATGCCTCTTGTTATCCCATGGAGGCAATGTCCTCTTCTTTTGTTAAAAACAAAAAACAAAAAATAATGCCTATTATGTTTCATGTCAATGTTGCTGTCATTAGGTAGTCGGAAAGATTTCAAACAGATAAACTCCCCTTTGGGATGGCAGATCGCCTTGGCAGCCAATTTTAGGCCTTGATTTGATTGATAAACCCTTTGTGACAAGGGAGGATAAAAGAGGCCCCTAGTTTGGTACATATAAATAGGAAATTAGCTGGCAAAGTTGTCAAAGATAATTAACTCTCTGATTCTGTGTGTCTATTCAGGTTGACATACTGAAATTATTTAGAAATGCACATGTCAACGCTCTGACAGAATTTGGTGCTGATCAGATAAACAGTTTTTGAGATGCCTGATTGTAAAATGATGTAAGAGCTTAGCTGGTGGTTTTATCATTATGCATTCTCTTTAGCAGCAGCAGGTATCAAACGGTCACACCGTGCTTTAATGTGAGAGATTCAGGCATCGGAAGATAAAGTCAAGCACTGTGCTTTATAGTAACATACTTTTTTTGTTCCTAGCCTTTAGGATAATAATAATAATAATAATAATTAATGATGTGCTAAGTTCCTGGGTGTTCATCTGCTCCTCATCCTTTCCCCGGGCACATTTGGAAGTTGGAGAGATAAGAGTCTATGAGATAAAAGGTCTGAAAGCCACAGAATTTGTTACTGTTTGAGAAGAGATAAACTATTCACTGTTATAATCCAAGCTCAAAGATTGGCAAGGTTAGGTGAGTGCAACACAGAAATTCAGGGACTAGGCCAACCATCTTTATAATGGCTTCTATCAATGCAGTCGCAACTGGCAATCACTAGAGTTAGGGTTGAAAAATCCAGCGTCCTGACCACTGTCCTGAATTTGTATTTTGTCTAGAGTGGTGTATGTAGCTATACAATGTGATGGCTTTGTGTATTGTATATTCCACCTTTTAAGGCTGAGATTTTCAAAGCTACTATTTTAATGGGAATTGAGCCTACAAATCCCATCAGCATCTTCGAAAATCTCAGACTAAATTTCTCACCCTTCATAGGTGCTGCAGCTTGTATGGAAGAGGGACACACTCTCTTGAAGACTTGAGTTTAGTTGTTTCTTGTTGCTTTCCTTCATCTAAACTAGGTAATTGAGCCTGAAAACAATATGGCTGCTCTTTGTGTACATGAAAGTACAACTGCCATAATATCTACCTTGATTGCAATATCCATGGAGCAGGAACTTGGTGTCCCTATCAGTCTATAGAACCCCTAGCATGTCATATGGGTTGCATGGCTCTTTCCATTGTGATCATCAGTGTCACAGTAGTTCTGACTTTGGATGCACTTGCTAGGCTCCCACTGGTCTCCTTTCCACAAATTTGTAATTCTTGTATTGCATATTCTACACTCATCATGGGCATGGGACACTCTTCTCTCTTATCTTCATAGGCTTTTCTATCATGCTCATCACTGTATTTATGGGTTTTATCCTCATAGCATCCCTGTGAGGTAAGAAAATATTATTTCCCCATTTTACAGATGAGGAAACCATTAAGTGACTTTCTGGAAACCACACTGGAAGTCTATGACAGAGCTAAGGAAAAAAAAAACTCAGCACCCAGTAGCTATCACTGAGAACATAAGGTGAAAACAGAATGTGCAAACAGAGAAGTACCCTGAGGATCAGAAAAGAGAATTTTGTGTGTAGCTCCCATGAGGGAAAACTATGGTTTTCCCATGAGGTTTCTGGGTGCTGAACAAAATTGAAAATCTGGCTATTTCTTCTAAAGGCCTAAATGGGAGCTGAGCTCTTTTGAAAATCTGGATGCAAGGTCCCCTGAGTCCAAGTACACTGCCTCAATCACAAGACTGTTTTTCCTTTCTTTGGAATCAGATGAGACCTGTAACCAGGATACTTATGGGTACCGAGACAGGTTAATTATTTGAGTTCTCATCCATCTTTCCTGCAGGGATAATTCCTCAAAAACTATGCTATGTTACTTCAGCAAAGGGAAGTTTAGTAACTAACCACACCAACTATAGTATCATCGGCTTTGGTTTTTCAGTCGGTATGAGAAGCCCTCTTCAAGACTATAATGAGTACTTCAAATTTCCTCTCTGTGAGCTTCTTTCTATCAGCATGAGCAACTAGCTGGAGTCAGGAATTTCATTTAATAAGGTCCTAAATTTTCCATTTCATACTTCTCACGCTAATGGGAGAATTACAGTGTGATCCTAGCATCGGAAAGCATCTTGATCCTTAAAAGGTGAATGGTCCATTAGAAGGTGCCAGGCTGTGACTATCTTTTCTGGATGCAGGGAAGGGAGAATGTCTTAGAAAAGCCCCCCAAACATGGATATTTTGCCTTTATTGTGTCATCAAGTCTAATTCTTGTAACCTCCCAACCAACTGCAGTGCCGTCTAGTCGCTCCTCATGGAGAACCTGATATCCCCATGTCTAATGCAGCATTATCTAATCTGTGTATATCGCTGTTTTAGGATTAGTTATCTTAGAGCTGTAATATACTGGTGCTGTACAGTGTCTGTCTTAAAATATATTTGTTACAAATTGCAACTGGAATAAAGGAATAAACTAGGAGGAGGTGCTCTGGGATGCTGTTTCCTTTGAGTGGCTCTTGTTAGCGCTAAGTTGAAATGTAGCTTCTTATGGAGATTTTGTTTAGACACAATTTGGTGATGGAGATTCTGCCTTGGGCAGCCTGCATTCATGAAAAAGGCTTTAATCACAACACTTCCCCTTTCTCCATTGGGAGATGTAGCTGCTTAGCACCTTGGAAAATCAGGCTACTTTTATTTAAGTGCCTAAATGTGAATTTATATGCCTAGGTGTGGGCACTCAGGTTTGAAAAAATTGTCCATGTATGTAAGAACTGCTCTGAAGTATAAGAATTATACAATATTTCCTATGTGACATAATGAACCCCATAGTATGGAATATTCTTTTCTTAAAAGATAAGCTTTTTCTAAAGTGAGGTACATAGGTTATTATGTCCTGGAGCAGGAGTAACTTCCTTGTAACTTGTTGGCAGATGCTTCACACATCTGTTTGCTCTAGACTTCAACTGGAAATACATTCCTGTTCCTGCATCATGTGTCAGATACTGCTTCTGGGATATTAGACAGATGTTTGTACAGAAGAAAAAAATCCACAAGTGTGTGACATGGGCTTCAGTATGTTTTCCAGTGTATTAATGAGGAAAAATAAGTTACTTTTAATTAACATATTTCCCTATATTTAAAACATGTTCTGATTTCTACAGGCTGTCTTTCTTTTATGTAAGTGTGTGTGAATGCTGAGTTATATTTGGTTTACAGCATGTGTATGTGTGTGTAACGCCAACAGACCCCAGTCGTTGGCAGGCAGGATCGAACTGGGGACTTCTGGAGCTTAGTGCACGAGTCTCTACAGCATAAGCTAAAAGCCAATTGGCTGTTAGCTAAGGTTATAGAGCAAACTCATTAATCTCTCTCTCTCTTTAAGTGGTCTTGGTGCCACTAGATGGGACAGAACACCACACCCAGGAGGTGTGGGGTTACATGTACATGCATGCACCTGCATATTATACTCTTGCTACATGGATATAAGGATGCACTCAAGACACTTGTTTTCAAGGTGGTTGTTGGTGGTTATGATGTTGCTGCTGCTGTGCATGGTTCTTAGAAAATCGGGTGTCAGTGATTCTACTGAATTAGACTCATAGACTTTAAGGCCAGAAGGGTCCATCATGATCATCTAGGCTGACCTTCTGCACATTGAAAGCCACAGAACCTCACCCACCCACTCCTGAAAGATCCATAACCTCTGGCTGAGTCACTGAAGTCCTCAAATCATGATTTAAAGACTTCAAGTTACAGAAAATCCACCATTTACACTGCAAGTGACCCGTGACCCATGCTGCAGAGGAAGGCACCCCCCCAGGTCATTCCCTTTCCCTCTGCTCCCCTACCCCTTTACTGATTTATTAATGGGAAATTAATTACAGCAGCTGTAGAGCCAGCTGCAGCTTCCTAGGAAGAAAACTGGCAGTTATATAAATGACAGGGCAAACTCTACCCATGCAGCAACCACTGTGGAGGGGAAGGTGCCCTGGGGAAGCAAATAGGGTGTGAAAGGTGTCTCTTGCTGTTCATCAATTCATTACTCTTGTGGAAATTAGAAAACAGTAGCTATTCCTACATTTGAAAGAACGATTTAAATTCTGTATGTTAGCCATAGGATCCAGCCAGCTGTGCATATCCTATTTCCATTTGCTCATCTTTGATTTCCAGACACAATTCCATAGATTGTAAAGGGTCAGTGCATTTCACTTTTTGCGGGGATGGAGGCTTGAGTCTCTTCATGTGGTGTGTATAAGTTTTACTCACTTGCTGACCTGGCAAGCTTTCCCTACCTGTTCTTCCATTCCTCTTGCGATGACAATTCTTCCTCCTCCACCAAGAGTGGGTGGGTCAGCTTTTGTGGCCTGCATCATGCGGGAGGTCAGACTAGATGATCATAATGGTCCCTTCTGACCTTAAAGTCTATGAGTCTATGAGTCAATAAGAAGGATGAAATATGTTGGCTGCAGTGATCCCTAAGCCAGTCGCAGATTTTCCTGCTTCACAGATCACACAGTCATTTGAAGTGGAAACGGGATCATCTAGTTCCTCACTACGCATGCAGTGTTCAAAAAATCAGAGCTATTGCTAGCTCATTCCTGCATTCTCCAGCAGCACCAAGTGCATCCCAGGGGTGACAGAATCTTTATCCGACAGCGAGGGGAGAGTGTCCCAACGCCAGCTCCAGAATCAGAGTCCAGTCCTGAAACTGCTCCCTGACAGGTGTAGTGGTTGCTAGCCTGTGCAGTCTCACATTATGTCATAATAATAATATATTGTGGTTGCCATTTAAAAGTCAATATTTCCCAACACTTCCCACATCACAGTACACGAGATACCGCAGTTAACTGGAGTTTCAAGCACAGAGAAATACTGCTGTGTTTCAGATACCACAATTTGGTAACTGTTGGCAAATGTATTTGTCTACGATTCAGAATCAAAATAAAGGTCTCAACAAACATTAAGGGTAGAAATCTTGCTGAATCTAAGACCCAGTCCTGCGCTGCTTGACGTCAATGGCAAAGCTTTCCTTGGCTTCAGTGGTGCAGGGTAGGTCTCTTGAGCAGCTATTCTCAACCTGGGGATTATGACAAGCCTAACCTCCCCAGATTGATTAATGGGGGGTCCTGGGTATACTTCAGCTAAATAGGAGGGAGATCCTGATATAGAAAAGGGATCCCACTATGGAATACTATACTAGAGGATAAGTCAATAATAATCATTAGTAGCAAGGGTGTATATAGAATAGTTATACAGTAACTCCTTACTTAAAGTCGTCCCGGTTAACATTGTTTCATTATTAGGTTGCTGATCCATTAGAAAAAATACTCCTTTAAAGTCGTGCAACGTTCCGTTATAAGGTTGTTTGGCTTGCTGCATTCCGCCTGCCTGGCGCTCCTGCTGGGGAGCAAGGGTCAGGGTGCAGGGGCTTACCCCACTCCACCCGCCCGGCATTCCAGCCAGGGAGTGGCAAGCCCCTGACCCCGCTCCCCAGCCGGAGCGCCGGGTGGGTGAAATGGGGCAAGCTCCCATGCCCCGACCCTGCTCCCCGGCTGGAACGCTGGGCGAGTGGAGCAAGGCAAGCACCCGCGTCCTGACCCCACTACACCCCTGCCTCAACCAAGCTTCACAACCATCACTGGGGAGTCCAGTATTAAATTGTTTGTTTAAAATTATTTAAAACTTATATTGTATATGTATATAAGGTCTTTTGTTTGGCAAAAAAAAAATTCCCTGGAACCTAGCCCCTCCAATTTACATGAATTCTTATGGGGAAATTGGATTCGCTTAACATCGTTTTGCTTAAATTAGCATTTTTCAGGAACTAAACTACAACTTTAAGTGAGGGGTTACTGTATAGAACACATCTTGCAAGACAAATGATCTCTTTTGGACAGAATTACAAAACAAATGGATAAAAGATACAATAATAGAGTTGAATTTTAGGAAAACACTTGCTGCGGCATCTCACAAGATCTCATTTGCAAAACTAATTCAAATTGGTTTTGATACAAACACTGTGTATAAACACAGGATTGAAAACTGCCTGCAAAGTAATTCTAAGCAGCAATGTATTGTGTTGTGTGGGGAGGTGTCTAGCAGAGTGCTGCACTGGGATGGTATTAGGTCCATTCTTAACCACTTTAGTAATGATCTGGAAGAGGGTTTCACTAACGAAATCCACAGATGATACTAAATTGGGCGGTAGGGTGAAAAAGAATGAGGACAGAGAGATAATAAAAAGGAACCTATAGGGGATGGAAATATGGACAGAAAACAACAGTGTGAGATGCAATCTGGGGAACTGTAAGATAAATATGTCTGGAGATAATTAGACCAAACCCCACTGCATGGGAGAAATCTGGAAAGCAGTTTTGTTAAAAAAGAGGATCAGGGTGATGTAGGGGAACAAATGAAATATGAGTTTGTATTGCAGTGATGTGGCAGCAAGAAAGGCCAAATTGATATGGGGTGGTAGAGGCATCCGTTTATAGAAGTTCTCTCTGCGTCTCTGATGAGATTGTGTCTGGGACAGTGCATTCCGTTCTGGACACCTCAGAGCCAGGATGATGTTAATAAATGGGAGGAAGTTCAGAGGAAATCATTGATGAGGAAAGATAAAAAGACCTTTGGAGGGAGGGACATGGTAACTGTCTACAGGTATTGGAGAGGTGTGACCATTATGGAGGTAGAAACTTTATTTTGGATTTTATAAAAGGGATAGCTAGGAGTAATGGGATGAAAGTGGGATTAAAGGGAAAATTGAGGTTGGATATTAGTTAAAATGTCTTGAATAAGTGAAATGCTTTAGGCTGAAACTTTATCTGTTGGGATGTTTAAAACGAGACTGGAGAAAACACTAGGCAGTATTTGACAGGCAATGATTCTGCATTGGAAGAGGGGAATGTTGGCTACTTGAACTAACTTCAGTGATTGTGTGAACAAATCAAGTTTGCAAGATGTAGCACTTTTTTGGATTCCACTGTTTAAAGCTCTTTCACACAGGGCCTTACCAGTTCTGAATGAAATATGAAAATTACTATTCACACTTCACCATGAGGCCTGAACAAACTATTTAGTGATCAGTCCTGTCATATGCTGATGTAGATTTCGGTGGCCAGATTTTCAAAGGCCAGTGTAATGGATGAGTTTTGCAAACGATACATGAATGCAAAGCTCCACAAAACCTGTCATCTACACAGACAGACACACATGTATTAGCATGATAGTTGCACATGCACACACGTTTGTGAGGGTGCACAACAGATGAATTTGTATTTTGTGCCAATTGTTGGTTGTGCAGAGCTTTGAATATTTGGTCCCAGATCAAATCCCTTCTTTTCACTCCATTAACTCGGTTGCTTATGATAAAATCCCAGTTACGTTATTCAATACCCTTTAATCTCCAGGATTGTAATGATATCGTAAAATTAGACCAATCAACATTAACAATTCCATTTTCCATTGTTTTACATCATGCAGCCTGGTAAAAGCAATAAGCAATGTTGGTTTAAAGAGATCAAAATAAATAAGTGAATAAATACACAAGCCCATGGGTTTACAGAGTGAGTCAAAGAGCAAGAGATTATTGCTGGCACTGCATTCAAAAAATTTTTTTTCCTTTTGAAAATACCAGATACTGACAGTTTTGCATCAGAATAAAATAAGGTTGAGACTAAATCTATCTGCTCAAGTTGTGCCAATACAGAAGTAGAATCAGACAATTCTGGAAGGTAAAGAGAAATGAACAGAGAATAAAAGTTTAAAAAGTCCTATGAGAGAGAGATTAGATTTTTGACTCCTAAATTGGATTTATTTCTAATGGGGCAGGGTTAGCTAAGCATTTACATTGCATTTAAACTAGCACTTGTATTGTGCTTTTTGTCCAAAGACCTCAAACCATGTTATAATAGAGGACAAGTATTCTAATTTTATAGGTGGGGAAATTGAGGCATGGAGAAGTTACAATACCTGCCCAAGTCTATACCACAAGTGAATAGCAAAGTTGTGTGCTATTTACGCAGCCTTTCCTTTTAAATGTACATATGTTTTGGATTCAGTCCAGTCATCAAATCAAGAGACTTTAGAAAAAAAATCATCAGAATGTGAAAATTAAAATCCAAACATATGATTAAAAACTTTCTAAGAACTAATTATAATGGTAATGGTCTTTGCAATACAAATCTACTCTTCCATAGTTATGTAGACCATAAACCATGCCCATCCACATTTCAAAATCAGCTCCCCTCGAAAAAAACTATTGAGAAGAACTACTCAGTAAAAATAGAAGTGATTGTTTTAACATCTCATATTCTTTTACAAAAACAAAATAACATGAGCTTGGGAACTGATTGACTTCCATCATAAACTCTTGCCCACTCCAATCAGACCTCTTGAGAACTGCTAGAAACCAAAATATTTTGTCTCCACATAGATTTTTCTCTAATGGATTTTCCATCCACCACTTGTTTCAGCTTCTCTTAGCGGGTGTTGGACTCAGACACTCATCGCTGTTCTGGGCTATATCAATTGCTGTCACTTCAGAAACATCAAGAAGCTGATTGAGCGTAACATATTTATTATGCACAGTGTATTTTTCAGGGGAGGAAGGGGCATTCTTTTCCACCAGTTCAGCTTGGTTTTCTAAGTGAAATTAAAATCAAACTGGGAAAGGGGGAGACTTTCTTATATCTCAAACTACCATTTGCCAGCCAGATGCATGTTGCACATGCACTGATAATTTGTGCATATCTGCTCTTTTATTATTATTATTATTATTTTATTTATTTATTCTATTGGTATTGCAGTGCCACCAGAGAGCCCCAGTCATTGACCCCAGTGAGCTAGGTACTGTACAAACAGAGAGTAAAATGATGGTCTCTTCTCCAAAGAAATTAGTCTGACTATCAACGTTGTCACTACAGTGGAGACACATTCACACGTTACCTTGCCGCTTTTTAAAGTTTCAACTGATCACTTTAAAAATTAAGCACCCTACCCAACCTGTACACTCCTACCCAACCAATCCAGATGTAAGCCAACTCTTTGGTGCCACATTAGGTGAAATTCTGGTTTTTTCCTAACATTTAGATTATAATAATTTTGGGGTCTGATTTTTCTCTCATGTTCAACCCTTTGGCTCCATTTACTTCTGTGGCGCTACTCCTGATTTTCACCAATGTAAATGAGAAGAGAATCTCCTCTATCATCAATATGGGCAGCCATTGTAATCTCTAGTATTCCTACCTCTTGCTTTCAGGGATAATGACGAAGGCAATTTAAAAAAAAAAACAACCAAAAAACAGTTTTTTATTTACTCCATTTGCATTTACAGAACTGCTGATCTCTGATGTTCAGAAACCAGGAGTCAGGCCACACAAAAATCATGGGATTAGTTTAAAAATGATGAGATCTTTTCAATTAGCATTTTGGGGTTTTTTTTTCCTTTCCTTGCTGGTTTCTGAGCTTTTAGGGTGTACTCGCTTCAGATTTTCAAGATTTTCTCACAACCCTGATGCCAAGACACCTACTTAAAAAAAAGTGTATGTGTGTGTGTGTGTGCGTGTGGGGGGGAGGATTCTCATGCAACCTCATAATTCCAGCAGTTGGAGCTTTAAGAAAAACACCAAGTATTGTGAAACTCCTGATTAAAATCATGACAGTTGGCAACACTGATGTGGCGTAAATTGGCCTACCTCCATTGAAGTCAATGCAACTAGATCAATTTGCATCAGCTAATGGTCCAGTCCACTATGTTTTGACTTACAGTTTTTTTGTATTTAAAGGAAAGGGTTAAAATGTAGCCATCTGATTCATACTAACATCTGGAAAGAGAGATTCACATTGGCTTTGTTTCCCTTGCAAATAAGTCAATCCCTGAAGCTTGTTAAAAACATTTTAAAAACAACATTCAGACAAATGCAATGAAATCATAATTATTATAGAACAGGACCCTAAAAAAGTTGCTTAATGAAGTGAAGCACACAAGGCACAGTTATTATGTGTATTAGAGAAACATGTATCTGCCAGGTAGAAAGACAGGGTCTGAGCCCATGTTCAGCACACTCCATTCCCATTGCCGGAGCCCTCTCCTGAATCATACCAACAAGTAGTGTTGGTTATAAAAATGGAAAAGATTTTTTAACATTTTTTTAACATCTCAAACTCATTTACATTCCACAGGTCTGGAAAAGCTATGATTCTGTGTTCAGTCATAGTTTTTCCATGAAAATTTTTATTGAAAATGTTCAGGTTTTCATGTACCCTTCCTCTCTTTCTTTCCCCCTTTACTTTTATTTTTTTGTCAGTGAGAAAGGAAAACAAACAGAAAAGAGAAAGGGGAAGAACAAAGGAAAAGCTGACACCTGAATATGTTTAATTTTCCAGTTTTGTCAGAAAAATGGAAACATTTAAAAATAAATTAATTATTTTCACACAAAGTTTTCATTTTTGGGGGGGGGGGAAAGGCCATTTTTTTATTTGAAAAAAATATTTTTTTTTCGCAGCTGTATCGTCCAGTGTAGGAGGAGGGCAGGCAGGGTTTTGAGGTGTCCAGAGTCCTTCCAAGGTTGAGAAGGCTAGTTTACCCCCTCACACCTTTCTCCGTGACCACATGACAATGGATTCTGCACAAAGCTATTCTGAACGTTGATTTTCCTTGGGCCCATTTTGGATTGAGCATCTCTGACAGTCCAACAGTGTGTCCAACAAAGGGGAAAACCTCTCACTAATCCCTGCATCTCATTGTCTCACACTGACCAGAGTGGTACTGCTGGTGTGACATTCGGCAGCCACATTGATCAGTTCCCCTGATGGTCCAGTTTGGAGCCACACCTTTCATTTTCACTTTCCCTTTGAACAAAACACTCAAGTTGATGGTGTTTTAAACAGGCTTGTAAAACCATTGTACATCACATAAATGAACAGCAGGGCTGGGAATCTGGCCTCGTACTTCCACAGCCTTACAGGTGGAAGTCTGGGCAACATATTTTGTGTGTGGTGGTGCAATTACTGCATCCTAGTTTTAGCCTTTTGTATTTTATTTATATTATCATCAGAATATACAGCACTCTGCTTTACCATATCATCTTAGCCTGTGTCGCTTAACCTCTCTCCATTAGCTTCCCTGCCTTTCAAATGGGGAAACCAAAACTTACTTAAGTGTGAGGGGTGTGGTGATGAATAACATGTTTATATAGCACGTTGAAAATAGAAGTGTGATATACAGATTCTGCCACTCTTACTTATCTCAAAGGTTCCCTTACAGTCCCACTTGAATAAATGAGGGTACTCTTGGAGTATGGTACTACTCAACATGAGTAAGAATGACAGAATCTGGTGCTAAATACTGAGAGCTAGATTTTGATATTCTTACTGATGTTGAATAACACCTTGTTGTGTGAGAAGACCCATTTATTCCAAAAGGCTATGCAATTAGATGCTATTCAGTATCAGTAAGGGTATGAGAATCTACCTCTAAGTATTATTACTAGATGAAGTGCAATATATTCTCAGTATTCTCATCATTGTAGGCAGCTGCGCACCTGGTTCTTGGATCTCTGGGAAGAAAGTTGCTCTACTTTTTTGCTGTTTTCGTGTTTTTGCCCTGAATGAGGTCTGAGCTTCCCCCTAGACATCCAAGCAGAGCACTGTAGTACCATTTTCGTTGCTGCCTTGCAAGCGTTCATTGTGTGTGCAATGAACAAAAGCCAATAAGCAGTGATGACAGCCATGTAATCCAGTGTTTTGCAGCCCTCTATATCAGGGGAAAAGCTGCCTTCTAGTGCCACTCGAATATAGTGAGTACCTGACCCAGTCTGAAACTCTGCAGGAGGCAAGGATCTTTCCATTTCTCCCCTTGCCCCTCCCTTAGTACACTGAGATGTTAAAGATCATTAGTCTTGAAATCAGAGCAACATTCCTCCATTCAGACAAGCATGAGGACTTGCCTTCCAGGGAGAAAATAAACAGGGGGAGTACAGACTGATGTTTCTGAAGAATGGGGACCTGGTTTCTCCACAGCCTTGCATATACATTTACTCCCTGTGCAAAGCGAGTGTAAAATACAGTAGTCTAAATATTGTCCAATATTGTCAATAATACGAAACACTCGGGAGTAAGGAATACTGGATTTAAAAGGGAGCTGGGGGAGTGAGCCAGTGGGCTAGTGACAGGACAGCATGCGGGAGATAAGCCAAGGACTAAACACACTCACATCTGGCCCTTGCTGCCAAAGGCATATGTTCTTTATTCATTACCCAATCCAAAAGAACTATTCCCAGCTCAAAAAGGAAGCTGTGATAACAAGGCTGCAGTTTGGTTTGGATGTATTGTATTTTCTCCTTCTAGGAGAACTGAATCATCCAAACCAGCGTCTGCAATGCTTTTGGTCTGTATTATAACAGTACCCTCTGCTCCACACTTAAACAATATACCATTTCTCTTATCTTGTCATCAGTCCAGAACATGGTTATTATTCTGCAAGACTGCTTCCTTAGGGTAGAGATATCTGATCGTTCTCTATCACCATGCTATTGGCTTTCATAATTCCTAAAGGTGCTTCCTACTTTTCTCCAAAGCTAATGCCAAGAGCAGCAGTGCAACACAATGAGTCAACGGGTGAAAGCCGGAGACCCCGGGATTTAATAACCTGTATTTGTTTCTTTCTTGCTTCTTTCCCAGAGATCAAAGACACATGTTCTTTCCTCCTGTGTGTGAAAATGGGATAGCAAAAGCTCTGATTTTCTTGCAGACATTGGAGCCTAGCTTACATTTCTTTAGCTGTCTTCATTACCCAAGTAAGCACTTCACTATATGTCATTCTCTACATCCCCTCCAAATGGCAGTGCATGCATCTCCAGTCATCATTCTCACTGTTTCCAAACTTTTCCTCTCCTCATCACCACCCCAGACAGACAAAATGCCAACACTGAGTATTATCCAGAAATGATCTAATCCATTTTTATAGTTCCAGGCCTTTAATACGATGATGCTGTTTGGTCTTCCAACTTTGGTTCTACATGTTAATGCAATGAATGATGCACAGGAAAAATGTTCGGTTTAGCAATTGTAGTAAAGGTTATTTCAGTAAAGACTCAGCTTAACTAAGGATGAATGCACTGCATGAGATCTAGCGAATCCTAGCGTTTGAGACAGAGATCCCAAATTATCTCCAGTCTCTCTGTTACTGAATTGCTGTTAGTACTAACAGAGCTTCTTTGTAACAAGCTATAAATACAGCTGTGTCTACTTGATATTGCCCAAGGGGTTGTACATCATAGTTTGCTAAATTTTAATCATGCTAATGTTTGCATTTGTGTGAGTTCACATGTCCCATAAAGCCCTTAATCCTCAGTTTGCCTTCCCAGGCAAAATGCCCAGTCTCGGTTGGGGCCTTCCTAGCAAACAGTGCTGATTCCATTGACTTCTCACCACATTCTCTAATGCATTTATGGATCTGATAAGAGCTTTGCTAGAGATCTGCATGCCTTATACCAGGGATATAATCTGCTGCTGTTGATGATACTGGTTGTTAAAAAATACTATGCAAACATTCAGTCAAATAAAAATGAAATTCATCCATCTCTCTTGGTTATATAAAAAAAAGTTTATTCATATAAAAGTACAGACAAAACTGACAGCTGGAAAAGACTACATGGAGACACTGTATTTATTCTAAGTGGTTTGAAAAGCAAGTTATAATTATTGTTATATAATCCTCTGCATATAGTACCGCCAGACTGCCCCGAATTTAAAACAAGTTAGGTGTTCAATTTTGTGCCTAATTTCTGCATGCAATTACCATGATTGCATGTGCAAATCACATAATTGCACATACAAATGATCAAAAATATCCAATTTGCATATAGTTGTGGTAATTGCATATGCAAATTGGAGATGCAGTTACACACACATTTAAGCATGCACTTGTACACTTAACTAGTTTACAAATCTGGCCCTATCCATGTATGGCCTGATTTTCAGAGGTAAGTACCTATCACTCCAAGTAAAGTGAAGAGCAGCTGAGGAAAATCAGGCTTTTAGATCCCAAATGATAGATGCAGGTAGATTTGCTTGTCAAGAACAGATTTCCCCTGAAAAAGTCCAAGAAATTCACCTATGCATACGTGGAGCAAAGGGCATCATTCATTTTAGCTTATAGTAGTGCAGCAGAACCTGGAACTTGACAGGTAAGAAAAGGGAGACTTGATTTACATTTGATTCAATTTGAAATGTACCAAACTCACTTACAGGGTTTCATTTAAATGTAGGGCTTCATCCTGACTTCCACTTGCTGCCCACACAGTTGTGTGTGCACTTTTCATGCGTGAACTGCTCTGCATGTGGGTGTTAGATTCTACTTGCACATGTGTTCACTAGGACTTATGTGTGCCAAGCCCAATAGGCAAATGGGTCATGTTTTGAAGTTCTAATCCCTGTGTGCATGAATGTTAAAATTTATTGCTTGCATGCACAGTGTTAGTAGGGTGAAAGCATATGCAAAAAATATGTGCACAAGCCAGGATCTGATTCTGAAAGCCAGGCTGTTCTTTTCTTACTGTTGAATCTTAAGAAGTTAAAAAAGACCTTTACAGTGCCCTCTTCACTTATTATCTTTATTACAGTCATACCTACAGGCCCCAACAGAGATTGGGGGCCCTACTGGTCTAGGCACTGTATGCAAACATAGTGAGAGACTACTTCTGCCTCAGAAAGCTTTACATTGTAAATTAACAAGACAGGCACAAGGTGTGAGGGGAAACAGAGGCACAGACAGAGGAAGCAACTTGCCCAAGGTCACACACAGCAGGTCAGTGCAGAGCCAGGAATAGATCCCTTAAGTCTTGTGACCCCAGTTGTGGTGCCCTGCCCTCTAGGCCTGGCCACATTCATGCTCCTTTATTTCTATATTCCCTTTTCTCTACATACAGGCTCTGGTAAGCAAGGGGAATGGTTAGTTCTTGCTTGAATTTCATAAGTGGCCTTCTTCCCAGCTGTACATACACCAGCACCTTTTATGCTGGCATCCTCTGGTCTATATAAACTCCACTTTACCTTCTTCTAAAGCTCCGGAGGAAAAGACTGTTAATCTTTTGTTTCCTTAATATGTTCTTCTGTCAACAGCAGACAGATTTATTCTGCTTTCCTTTATCGTCAGCTAGATTCAGATAGGTCTGTAGCTTCAGAGAGAAGGTAGGTCAGCTGGACAGAGGTGGTGTGCTTGACTTCAATTGCTTAGAGATGGCGCTACTGAATGAGGCCATGTAACTGAAGGTGGTGATGACCCTGCAATGGCTTAGAAGTGCCCCATGTTTCATGTGAGCTGGCTGAACAGCACTGGCCCATAAGGGTGTACAGCCTGGTTTCTTTCACTAATTAGTTAACAAAAGATGGCACTGGGGAGGGGAGGCTTTGGCTAGGGGGATTCAAGGCCAGATGGGACCATCAGATCATCTATTCTGACCGCCTGTATATCTTCAGCCACCAACCCCACACAGCACCCGCACATTAAACCCAACAACCAACATTAGCCCAAAGTATTACAGCCCTCAGGAGACAAAACTATTATGTGCCACAGGCATAGAACAGGAAGGACTGAGGTCCCCAAGCCCTGAGACTCCCACAATAGCAGGGAAATGATTAAGTGAGGGAAGGGAGATAAATAGCAGTGCCACCTCCTCAAAAATTCCAGTGTGACTATATTTTCTCGGTAGCTAAAACAAAGTATAAAGCCCCTGAAGAAAATATTTATTAAGCCACAGATGGCAACGCTGAGCCTCTGATTTCCCTAAATCCTTAAGAGGATTGTTGTACGGCTTATAGGAGCGTCTTAGTGGCTGGATGCTCAGCTTCTTATTAGAGATGTCAGACGTATATCCACCACAGTAACTTGAGTAGGGAAGGTGCTTTGCTAATTACTCACCTTAAATTAGGGTAACAGATAATGAGGTTCTCTCTCTCTTTTTTTCACTTGCATGAGCTCCTAGGGCTTCATATGCATTCTCATGAGTTACAAACCTATTCTTTCTTATTTATTTAACTACGAAATCCAGAGTAGCCAGAAATATAAATGTAAATACTCAAAACAGATGTCCCCTCACTTTTGGCAAAGCTTACAGAAGTTGATGACACCTGCCAGGTCAATACAATAAAGTCAAGGAACACATATAGATGAAATTGCATTCACTAAAAGTGGGATGTGTGTCTTCTCTTGGTGATTACCTTTAATTTCTTATTCCTTTGTCTTTCTCTCCAGTCTCTCTTTTCTATCCTTCATGCTTGCATTCCTTCTTCATTCTTCTCATTTTACCAATAGGAAAACTAAGGCTGAAAGTTTAAGTGATCTGACCCTGGTCACAGGAATCTATGTCAGAGCCAGGAGTAGAACTTGCTCCAGTTCCATTTTAGTCATCTGCACCATGCTGCTTTGCACGCTAGTGAGGTCCTCGCACTTCTGTGTTGATCTGGATGACAATGGCTGCTCAGCAAAGAACCTAGATTAGATGCAGACAGCTCTCCAGGAGCCCTAATTGTGTCAAAGGCAGCCTGGGTGGCACCCCTTCCCTAGACATTAATTGGTCCGGGTTTCCTTCAAAACTCAAGGCATCTACATCTCTGTATTTCCTAGATCCAGAAGGCCATCTCTTAGCTGTAGGGAGGACCATGAAAAAGGTGTGATTCTTAAAGGTAAAGTCAATGGGACAAACGTTCAGCTCTAGTGATGTGTTGATATTCCCATAGTTCCTTGAGATGAGAGAAGCATGGGATTTATTTTGTTTTTTAAATGAAAGCTGAGATTAATCTTGACCCTTCTAAAGTAACAAATATCGGGGGGGATACACAGACCAGTTCTGACTATTCCATCAAATTTAGGAGAAACTAGATGTCCCTTACGCTGTATGTACCCAGGTTATTTCCCAACTTAGATCTCTTGTTTGGCATTGCCATTGGGCTAGAATGTTGTAGATAGGTATTTGATATGGGTATAGTATCACTCTGCATATTTTAGTGTGTCACATTACAGTATGAGACTTGAATAACTTCTACTCCAGGAGTCAATGGCATAGAGGATATTTCCATACTTGCGTACATTTGCTGTAAGAAGTCCTAGGGTTGGATATACTTGCCGTAAACTAAGAAACACTTTTTGATGGTCTTTGCATATGTGTATACTTTCTTGCATGGCTTGCCAGAGTTTTTGTATGTGACTGTGTTTTGCTAGGAAATTTTGTTTAGTGAATTTTTAGATTTTGAAATTAGGCTTCATTCTGAATTGGAATGAAACCTGAAAAATTCAAAATTCTCCGCAAAAGAAAATTCTGAATATTTTTTTCATTCTGGATCTTTTCAAATGTTTTGCTTTGATTTTTGACTTGTTTATTTTATGTTATGGAAATACAAAATATTGAAATATTCAAAATTAAAAGTGATTTCAAAATGGAAAATTAAAATGTTTCACTCTGAAAATGTCAAAATGGGACATTTCAACATTGTTGAAACATTTTCACATTGTTTTCCAAAAAAAACCAAATTTTGGTGGAATTCTGATGATTTTTGTGAAGCATCTCTATTTTGAAGGAACTGCATTCCCCAATGGAAGATGGTTCAGTTGAAGTTACTCCAACCAGCTGTAATTACAAGCTAAACAATTAATTTTATCTTGGGCACCAAGGTCCATGATCAAGTGACACATGTTCACTTAAAAAAAAGTGTACCCTGGATGTTGACATCCTGCAATTGGCTAGCTAACCTCAGTTAAGAGGCCAGATTCTCAGCTGGTGTGAATCAGCTTAGCTTGATTCCAGGGGAGCATGGGCAAGTTACCTCATTTGTGAATCTGAGTTTATAATTGGCCGCAGTATGGAGAAAATGAATTCAGCAATACCATTGATCACCTTTGAATTGCCACAACACTAAAGAATTGAAGAAAATACTTCTAAATGTAATGATAAACAGAAGAATGTAGCTCAATTGCTGTGAAAATAAAGTAGATACATATATGTGATTTTTCCACTCTAATAATGGAAACATGGTAGCGAATTCATAGTGCTACAAAAGAGTACAACATTAATTCACAGAATTAATGATCTTTTTCTCCACTGATATCTCAGACTTCCCAATTCATGCAAAACACACTGTTTGTTTTTCTTGTGTTGACTTTAAAAGGATAATTTTTTTTTAAATCAGGAAATCTACTGGAAAATGAATCTAATTGCTCTTCCTGAGATACTAGTTATGATACTTTGGTTGTTACGAGGGAAAGAAAGTGCAGCATATTTGTGAATGGTAAAAGAATTTTGAGGTTTCTGGTTAGCTCTAAATAGGCCATCAAGGATGAGTTGTTCCTTAATAGCATGATTGATTGTGTCATGAAAAAATATACTTTACCAGACGGATAAAGCAACCATGCAATTACTGAATTGAACTGTGCTGAGAATGTATTCTTTCTTGCCAACTAAAAGGGAAAGCTGGTAAAGATGTCCTGGAATTTAAAGCTGCATTATGTAAGACTGAATTCTGTTTGCCAGTGCAAACCCATTTTGTTGGATAATTTGTACTGTAAATGTATCAATAGTAACAATGTTCTAATGACATTTCTTAGAAGGAGAGTTCCTAAGTCAACTGCTTCTCTTGCTTGATTTAATTTTATAGGACAGTTTGGGACAATTATTTTCCAGGAAAAGCAAGATGAAACTTTGTGGTGTTTGCTTACCTACACTGTGCTACAGGCACATGAATTTCAGCCCACAGCAGAGATAGTCAGACATTTTCTAGAAATGATATAAGACTCTTTCCTCTCATTACTTTCTTGACTTTGATTTAATGAGTAATTCATCTAGAAACTACTTATTCTTAGATGTCTTGAGAAATATAAGTCCTGCAATTTATTCAGCCTTGTATGATATAGTGATAACTTGATGATTTAGGGATGTCTCCAGCTCCCATCAAAGTCAATGGGAGACTTTCCATTGACCTCTATGGGAGGTGATTCAGGTGCTCAGTCCAACCAACTGGTAAAAACTTTCTTTTCTATTTACATACAGTTTACATCTCCACAAAAATATATAATGTTGTTATCAAAGGGTACGTCTATACCCAGCCGCTAGTTCGGCGGCTGGCAATCGAACTTCTGGGTTCGACTTATCGCGTCTTGTCTGGACGCGATAAGTCAAACCCGGAAGTGCTCGCCGTCGACTGCGGTACTCCAGCTAGATGAGAGGAGTACCGCGGAGTCGACGGGGGAGCCTGCCTGCCGCGTGTGGACCGAGGTAAGATCGAACTAAGGTACTTCGAACTTCAGCTATGTTATTCACGTAGCTGAAGTTGCATACCTTAGTTCGATTTGGGGGGTTAGTGTAGACCAAGCCTAATACCTTGGATTCAGGGCCTTTTATAGATTATTATTGTGTAAATCATCAATCCTTATTTTAAACAATATTTTATGTTAGGAATGGAACAAAAACAAAGACTCCAATTCAGTGGGATTCTAGGCAGGGGGGCTGGGACAATTTGTATAGTGGGGGTGCTGAGAGCCATTGAACCAAACTGTAAAGCCTGGATATGATGGAAACCACTTCAAGCCAGGGGGTGCGGCAGCACCCCCAGCACTCTTAGGCTTGGTCTACACTACCCCCCCCAATTCGAACTAAGGTACGCAACTTCAGCTACGTGAATAACGTAGCTGAAGTCGAAGTACCTTAGTTCGAACTTACCTTGGTCCACACGCGGCAGGCAGGCTCCCCCGTCGACTCCGCGGTACTCCTCTCGCCGAGCTGGAGTACCGCAGTCGACGGCAAGCACTTCCGGGTTCGACTTATCGCGTCCAGACTAGACGCGATAAGTCGAACCCAGAACTTCGATTTCCAGCCGTCGAACTAGCTGGTAAGTGTAGCCAAGGCCATAGTTCCAGCACCTATGATTCCAGGTTCTTAATACTTAGCTCCAAACTGCATCCTCTGACTTTGGATCCAGATTTGGCTGCAAGTATATGGGCCCTAATTCCAATTTGAATATAGTGTAATTTTTATACGACACTTAGACACCCAAATGGGGGAAATATAATAAAATCTAGTTCCCTTGAAATCTCTTCAGTGTTGCAGAGATGAAATCAAGCAGATATTGTGGTGATATTTCAGGCAGTCCATTTTCTAGTGACAGAAGGAGAATTCTGCCAGCTAATCCCTCTCTCTTTTAGCAAAGAAATCTATATTTAGCCATTGACTCCAACAGTCATATGAGGAATGAGTAGCCAGAGGGTATGTCTACATTGCAGCCAGGAACAAGCTTTCTAGTCTGGGTAGACAGACGTGCGCTAGCAGGGCTCAAGCTAGTGTGCCAAAAATAGCTGTTTGGACATTGCAGCTCTGGCAGAGACTGGGGCTAGCCACCCTAGCTCAGACCTATGGCGGTGGTGGTCACTATTTTTAGTGCTCCAGTTGAGCCCTGCTAGCGCAAGTCTGTCTACCCATTCAGGGAAGCTCACTCCCAGTGGCAGTGTAGACGTGCTGAAAGTACACCAGTTACTTCAAGAATTTTCTCTTTGGTTTGGGACTCCAGCACGTAGAGAATTCTGTCCATCACTTATAAACTCCACCACTATACCATTATTGGTGTCAGTCATGATCCAAGAGCAGTGACAAGGGAGGGAACCTGTCCAGGAACTTGGGGAAAATGCAAACAAGATATTTTTGTGGGGGTGACAGGTTTATTTGGCTGAAGAGCTCTTGAATGTTACTGAGGCATCCAGTCCCATCAGCCTGGTTACTCAGTCTTCATGTAACACTTGGAAGAGATCATCAACACAATTAGCCTGTGCACCAGGCACAGTTTGGTGATTAGGTACCACAGATGGTGCCACAACCTTTTCACAATAATCATAAGCACAAAGGAAAGATGAGAACATAAAAAAGCAAATGATCGCATTGTCCTTTACCGCCTGGTATTCTAAAAGGATATTGTAATTGCGTTGTGAAAATATATGGTAATATTTCTTGGATGTGTGCAAATCCCAATGGAGATTCCTGCCATGTGAAATGGTGCTACTCGGAATATAACACATTTCGTGTAATGTTCCTCTGACTAAGGCGATGCTGATTTATCACTCAACTCATACGTTTGATTACAAAACAAACTTCCTGACATATTTTAACTTTCAGATAAAAACAAGTAATACAAATAAATAAAATAATACCTTGAATTTATAAATGGTCTTTCTCCCAAAGATCTGAAAGTGCTTTACAGTGGTAAATTTAAACCACATTTTGCTGAAGGGAAACCCAGGGCTCAGAGAAAATGAGGCCTACTGCATGTGCAAAGTCTGTGACTGATGGCACTCGTATACATGCCAACATCTAGTTAGAGACAAACCTGATAATTATAAATGACCAATTATTATTTATGTTATCCAGAGCACCCACCATGTGCCAGATACCACACAAACATAAGGGGAGGCATGGTCCCTGGCCCCAAAAGCACACAATTTAAAAGATTATCTGCCTAATGGGCTGTAAACATCAGCCACACAGTGGAGACAAAAGAGAGTTTCCCCTCCCTTGGGCCGATAGGAGCTGAGCTAAGCTTGCTTCACCTGTAATTTGCAGCCCATGGTAAATTACTAGCCAGGCTGCAATAAAAGTGAAATTGAAATAATAGTGAAGTGGGATGAAGTGGTTAATGTTTGTTAAATTTCCTGATCCTGGACTTTGGTCCTTTTGTCAACACCCGCTATTTTACAGGTTGCATTCCTGATAACTGATTTTATTCAGTGAGATAAACAAGTAGTAAAAACACTGTCCATGGAGTCCAATGTGCTCTAGGCAGCTTGGAGATTAGAAAGCAATTTTATTAGTTAATTACAGTTTGAAGAGATTGGTTTATAGCTGTAGAAATCAGGCCCAGTAGGAATAAAGCATCAGTTGACCTGGGCTCTGACACTCACTGCCACAGCTTTGGGTTTTGCTTAGCAGTGTGGACATAGCCTCAGTTTTTGTGAACTCTCTGGGTCTGTATTATTTTATCTGGGATTGCATCATTGGCCAAGAATTGACATGGCATATCTCAGTGACCTGGCTTTTGTAGGTTAGGTTAGGTAAGGTTTAGGGAGTACAAGGAGCTGACATTTACACAGTACAGGTTGTATAAAGTCCTCCATTATCAACCACTAGTACTTCTGTAACATAAGTGGTTTTTCACTACCGGTGTTCTTACTGAGGGTTCTTATTGGGTTAGTGGCATTACCATCAAACTAGAATTTTTAAAGAATCAAGTGTAATAGTCACCCTGACCTAACTGCCAGCTAGGGACCACCACAGATTTGTCTGCCAGTTGATTAGGGAGACTGTCAGAAAGTAATAGCCTGAAAAGTAAACTGCATTATGTTCAAAGAGACACAGATTGTCATAAGAGCAGTGGCAGTGCGGATAAATCCTTAGTGATGCTAATAGCTGCCAGCTCTCAGTTAAGTGGGAATCGCTTTATTAACAGTATCTTGTCCTAGCTTTTTAAGCAAGCAAGCGTGTCAGTGGCACAGCAAATACTGGACATACGTAGTGCTGCTCACAGGGTGCAGCCTGTGCTGTGTGTAACACTAACTGGGGAACACTAACAGAAGAGAAAATATCTGATATATTCTACTGATGGTTGAGGTGGCAGCTGTATCTCTGCACAGAGACCAGAGAAAATAAATGTGATTGACTGAAATCAGACTGCTGCCATGGCCCTCCCCTGAGTGCAAGGAGGGAATGGAGGGGTAATTGAAATGGATAACCATGGTCTACAGCCCAAAAAGGGTATGTCTGGTTGCCGTGACAGTAGGGCCACTACCCTGGGCAACCTGCAAGCCTGCTAACATCTGGCAACAGGTATACAAGGATGTGAGGAGCACAAGCTAAACCATTAAAAAGAAGTGCAATGAAAACTAGGGTTCCTTCTCTTCCCTGATAGGGTCTGTATTGCATAGGCAGAATGCCTCAATCCACCACTCAGTCACTGCAGCTGGGCACTCCTTTCCCCACAAAGTGTGCCTAACATGCACAGACATAATTTAGGGGTGGGTGGGTGGGTGCGTGCGCATGGGGCAGGCTGGTTTGAAGCATAATCTAAATAAGCTTCACAGGTCTTTTCCCAAGAATCGAATCAAAATATTTGCTTTCCATCCCAAACATGCTCTCAGAACATACATGGTACTTTATATACCCAGGACAGCTCATTAATATCATTTAAAATCAAAATGTGGTTACAGTAAATGTAACCGATTTAGCACAAATCCCATGGAGTATCTGAATTTTAAAAAGAGAGTCCTGTGGCACCTTTAAGACTAACAGAAGTATTGGGAGCATAAGCTTTCGTGGGTAAGAACCTCACTTCTTCAGATGCAAGTAATGGAAATTTCCAGAGGCAGGTATAAATCAGTATGGAGATAACGAGGTTAGTTCAGTCAGGGAGGGTGAGGTGCTCTGCTAGCAGTTGAGGTG
>NC_048310.1:12855568-13056591 GCF_013100865.1 Trachemys scripta elegans
ACCATCAGATCAGGAGTAAACAAAGACTGTGAATGGCTATCCAACTACAGAAGCAGTTTCTCCTCCCTTGGTGTTCACACCTCAACTGCTAGCAGAGCACCTCACCCTCCCTGACTGAACTAACCTCGTTATCTCCATACTGATTTATACCTGCCTCTGGAAATTTCCATTACTTGCATCTGAAGAAGTGAGGTTCTTACCCCCGAAAGCTTATGCTCCCAATACTTCTGTTAGTCTTAAAGGTGCCACAGGACCCTCTGTTGCTTTTTACAGATTCAGACTAACATGGCTACCCCTCTGATTCTTGAATTTTAAACGTAACCAATAATTATTAATACCAGAGAGAAAGGAAAAACTATGATGCAGTCACCTATACATAGGACATGGGGTATAACTTGTTTCTAGAGACAGACCCTGTGAACTCTCGGCAAATACTTTCAGTAAAATTTCTTTCCTTGTATGAAAGTCACATCTACTAAATCTCTCTCATGAATGTTTTATCTAATTCCAGTTTTGCAAACACTTTAAAGGGTTGTATTTCAGGTAGGTTTCCAGTTGTCTGGTACAAATCCAGTTGTTCATTCATGGATGAAATCTGAACAAGATGGAGGATACTGCAATGAGTGGGATTACAATTGGCTTTAATGCACTGGTCTATAACTACAGGGACAAAGTAAATTCTATTCCAGATAGTTTTCCCCCACCCTGTTTTTTATTTTTCCTCTCCCTCATTCTATGTTTCTTTGGGCACTTGGCAAATCCACAACTGCTACTAAACCTGTTCCTTGTCTGAACAGTAAATGCATGTTTCTGCACAAGCTGCTAATTCCTCTCTACCCTGCACTTGGGTGATATGCCCATATTATGCTGGCCTAATGCCTGGGTTTGTGCATGTTCCTGGAACATCCCAAAGGAAATCCCACACAGCTTTTCCTTTCTGTATCATCCAATGGTTGTTAAAAACTTGGGTTGTTTTCCAACTTTTCCTTTACAATGTCTGTGAGATCCTAGTTAAACATGATATTGATATAGTATTCAGTTCATAAAAGCACCATCTGTGGTCTGAAGAGTGCTGAACAATATGTAGAAAACCCATACATAACTTCATGACCAAAAACAACACCGGAAGACTTACATCTGCCATTATCTTCTACATCATCTCCATAATTACCCTTTCAGGCAAAAGTGTGCCAGTATAGCTAGGACCTTCAGCATGCTCATGCACTATCCCACACCCAGTTCACATCCTGCCCCAGTCACAGAGATCTGATAATGGAAGTACGTAATGTGCCATTTCTTTAGGTATAGAGGGGACTCCCATAGAGTAGCTGCAGCAAGGCTGGGAACTGCTGCCCCCATTGAAGAGAGGCAACACTTCTGGGTCAGCCAGAGCAGAGAGGAATGGGGAGGTGATATCATCTTCGGAATGCAGAAAGTAAATACCTATCTGGTAGATAGCTGGTAGACATAAATTGTTCCATTGCAAGCCAGTTAGCACAGTGGAATATGCTTCTAATGGGATCAATCTTTATTTGAAGTAGAGTGACATTTCTATAAAAAGACTAACACTTAATTGAAATAACTGAAGATGTCTGCGACTTTCACACCATTGATTATTTATTAGTTAGCAAATGCCCCTTGTGCTGGACATATATGTGGCATTTCAAAACGTAAAATATGATACGCGCCCTCTCCCAGTGATCTTACGAATCTAACCACCAGTGGAGATTCACATTTTATGTAAGGTTGTACTGTATTTATATGGAGATTTTACAATTTGGAGATTTGGACTATTTCCTGATTTGAACCTGTTTCTTGATGACATTTGAATTACTGAATTCAAACTCAACATCAATTTCTTAGTGTTTGAGCCTGCTTGGTAGCTGTAGCCACTGTTTATCGTCTGTCAAAGAGATCCTTCACATCTTTCTATATAGGAGAGAAGTTGGACATCAGATCTAAGATGATTTCAACCTTAATAAAAGTTTCCAGGTTTTCTTGACTCTCAGCAAAATTAGAGCAGTACATTTTTTGTTGGCCAGGGATTAACAAGTAAAAGAAAAGTAATATGACAAGAAATGTCATAGCCTAGAGCTAGGTACATGAGAAGAGGAGAAATCCAGCAATTAATTTGCTAAGGACATCAAATAACTCCTAGATAGATAGATAGATAGTGGAGAGTGGGAAAGGAAGGAATTTGTTGTTGTTAAATAAGAAAAGGGGAGAAAAAGGCAATCTCTGTTGTGCTATATGTTAAATGAATAAGCAAAAAACCTTAAATCCACAGATAGTTTCTTGAAGACTAAAGTTGTGAGAGTGTGAATAAAGTATTGAGATAACATATGACAAATTATAGAAAAAATGCTGAGTTTAACTAATGCAATTTTCCGTTTCCCCTTCCACTTTTTGTCTATCTTGTCTCCTTAGACTGAGCTCTTGTCTCTTACTCTATGTTTGTGCAATGCCTACCCAATGGAGTCCCAGTCTTGTTTGGGGCCACTAGACGCTACTGGAATAACAATAAATAATACTTCCACCAACTTCATGCAATCATCTAGTGCAGGGGTCAGCAATCTTTCAGAAGTGGTGTGCCAAGTCTTCATTTATTCACTCTAATTTAAGGTTTTGCATGCCAGTAATACATTTTAACATTTTTAGAAGGTCTCTTTCTATAAGTCTATAATATATAACTAAACTATTGTTGTATGTAAAGTAAATAAAGGGTTTTTTTAAAGGTTTAAGAAGCTTCATTTAAAATTAAATTAAAATGCAGAGCTCCCTGACATGTGTAGGTAAGAAAAAGCCTTGTATTACTGCTTCTTACACTCTCTACCCTGTGCATATCCCTTCTGTACACTAGATGCTCACTCGAATTTGATGGAACTTCTCAGAATTAAATGGGAGCAGGAACAAAATTCAGTCTGTCACTTTGACTTTGGCAAGGGAAGGTAATTATTTCCCCTGCATTTGGTTTTTCCCCTAATAGTTTTTCAAACGTCATATTTAGCTCCTTTTGCAGTGAGATAACTGTAGTAATCAGACATTAATGACAGGCAAGGTTCAAAGTAGTTCACTGTATGTTTTCCAGTTCATCTAGAATACATATGGTCTTATCTATGGGACTCTCTCAGTGTTGTGCCTCTGCAATATCTGGGAGCTATAGCCCAAGTTCTCAGAGGAAACTTTGGACCCACTATACTAGTTGAAACAGGTTTTTGGCCTTTGGCTTCTTTAATCTTTTCCATGGCTCAGTGTTAGATCAGAAATGCTGTAGAGTGCTTGAAAAGCCTGTAAATTTGTTTCCTTTTGCTCTTGATCCAGTCGTCATTCCTGCAGTTCTTACTCAGGCACATTTCCAATTGAAATTAATGGGGATCCTGCAGATTACTGTATTCCTATGGATGTGCAAGATACTGAAGGTCCTCTATACCTATTGACTTCAACAGGAATGGAAGGCCCTCTGCACCTTGCAGGAACAGACCCTGAAGCAGCAAAGCACATGACAGTGTCTTCATTTAAATGAGTACATGACTTAGCACTGACACACCATCTTTCAGTCAAGGGTATCAAAATGCTTTACAAATAATAGTTCACACTGGGCCAAATCCCACCGAGCATCCTGGGCACACCTGCAAAATAGTATTGTATCCCCAACAAAGTAAAGTGACTTCACAGAATTAATCTGTGTAAGAGTTGGGAAGAGAAGCTGGGATTCCAACTCCCTGATTTAACTAACAGACCATGCTTAGTCTTTGTCTACAGTAAAATTTCAGCCACCAGTGCCAAACAATCAGCGGTGATTTGGTTTAGAGCTCTGCGGCTTACCCCAAATAATAATAATTAATAATAATGTAAACCCCAAGAAATAGGCATGCAAATAAAGATATCACTTGGTCTTGTAAAACTTAAGACAATTCAGATCTAAATTATTTATCTAAATTTAATACTTACGCACTTTTGTTGGAAACAACGTTTTTGTACTCAAGAAGGGTTGCATTAAAATTGGCTAATTACAGGGGGTGGAATTTTCAAATGCTCCAAAGTGATTTAGGATTTTAAATTCCATTGACTTTGAATGAGTCTTAGGCTCCTAAGTCTCCAAGTTATTTTTGAAAATGGAACTTGGGGTCCTAAATTACTTAGGTGCTATTAAAAATGTTACCCATTGTCCTAATCCATCAGTCTTTTGCCCATGTAGCTCCCACCAGTTTCAGTAGGAATTTGCTCAGTGCTTGATTGATATGGAATAAATTTGAATAGATCCAATTAAGTTGTTTCCAAATTGCTGTTCCCACATATATGTAAACAATATTTAGGATTTATGCATGATAGCACTTTTCATCTTCAAATGCTGAACATATATTAACTTATTAATCCTCACAACCCTGGGGTTATTCAATTGCCTTTTATTCTCATCCTTATTTCACAAATAGGGCAACCAAGGTAAAGATAAACACTCCCTTAGGCAAAGGAGGGAAGTCAGTAACGAAGCTGGAGTTAAACGTGGAAGTTTGTACCTCTCACTCAACAGACCAAGTGTCTCTTTATTAAGATATTTTTAAGCTAAAGAGAAAGATGACACTGATTCTTTCCAATGGACAGGAAAATTAACAGCTGATTCTGGGCCAAATTCAGACCCAGTCTCACTCTGTGGCTTTTGATGGATGAGTTTGTCCCCATGTGGAAGTCTGAAGTAGTCATTGACCCAGCTGAGTAAATCAAAGCAAAATGGCTCAGTTAGCAAGTAAACAAGTTTGAGTCCTAAAAGCCAGATCCTCAGCCAGTGCAGATCGGAGTGGCTCCATTAAAGTTAATAACTCACGCTGACTTCAGTGGGAGTCCTGCTCAATGCAGTGTTGACTTCAGTGGAGCTACACTTGTATGACTTACTCCCACTGGGGATCTGACCCTCATAGTTTGCTTATGACTGGTTTGCAAAACCCCATTTTGGTTCTTCCAGATGTTGAATAACACTATGCTGTGCCTGCTTGAGTGGCTGTTTATTTTAATTGTTTCATTTTGCAGTGCTGCCTTTATAGAGCAGAAAAATCCTGGTCCCCAAGAGCAAATCCTATTTGTGAATGTAATAAATGGTAATGTACCTAGAGCCGGCAATGACTGTACATAGTTTTGGAAGATATATAATACAATTAGCAGTTGCTGTGAGTTGCCAGATGACAATGAGGCAAGATTTATGTGCTTGCTTTTTACATAAGTATGGTTTAGTTTGATAAGTACAGTTCTGAGATAAGAATTAATACATAATGTATTGGCCAATCCTTTCCCTGTGATCCTGAAATCTATATTACCACTTTCCTCTAATTATATAAAATTATGTTGCTTTCCCCTTTTGTCTCTTTGATTACCTCTTTAACTGTTCCCCTGTCACCCTGGGCAGAGGGGTGCAATTATTTCTACAAGTTCAATCTCTTGCATTTGGGAGGAGAGATTGTGTAAACTTGTTGCCAATGTGGCAGCTGGCTGAATCAAGCCGTTTGCACTTGCATAACTTCTTTCAGTAAAGGACCCTGAAAAGGCCTTCGTTGTTTAGGTAAGAAAATGACTGAGCTGAAAGGACTAGTGAGCTCTTTCTGTGCTTTATTTGCTCTAACATCTACCTATTGTGTCATGGTACCAAAGCTTGTTATTGGGTTGCCCAGTAATACCCCCAGGTGCTCTAAAGACCCCATATGGAGTGTGGGTCTCTATGACTCCCTCAGTGTTTAGCTCACCTAATCCCATGGGGAAATGGGTTTGTCACCTCCACAGAGGCATTGACCTGCCCCCAAACCCACCCCCCACTTTCTAGGCCAGGGGTCGGCAACCTTTCAGAAGTGATGTGCCAAGTCTTCATTTATTCATTCTAATTTAAGGTTTTGCATGCCAGCAATACATTTTAACATTTTTAGAAGGTCTCTTTCTATAAGTCTCTAATATATAACTAAACTATTGTTGTATGTAAAGTAAATACAGTTTTTAAAATGTTTAAGAAGCTTCAATTAAAATTAAATTAAAATGCAGAGCCCCCTGGACCAGTGGCCAGGACCCGGGCAGTGTGAGTGCCACTGAAAATCGGCTCACGTGCCACCTTTGGCACACATGCCATAGGTTGCCTACCTCTGTTCTAGGCCATACAAGAGCTCTCCATGGCTGCTGGAATCTATGCTAGTGGACAGGTTGTTAAAAGAGGGGGAGAAAAGAAAGCCTCAGGCAGAAAAGAAATACCACTAAAGCTCCCTTCTGGCCTCATGAGCCCTGTCAGTGAAGTTCCACTTGGCTCATCTTCCAAGACTGGAGGTGGGGTTGCTGGAGACCCGGAGCTGGTGCAGCGGCAGATACTGCATGGATGGCTCTGGCCTTCCATAGACCCAATTGGATCCCTCTGAATTCCAAGGTTTGTAGGCCAGGCCCACCAAAACACTCCAGGCATCCTGATAAAACAGTAGGAGAGAAACCTGTGTGGAAAGAACCTCAATGAGACCTCTTCCCCTTTAGCACTTTGGGGGTGGCTACCACCCCAGGGGCCATCATTAGAGATCAGTTCCTGTGCTGGCAAGGAGGAGGGCCTAGCATAGCACAGCTTCACTGTGGTTAGGGGTGCGAACTCCCAGCCATGCATTCTTCACATCTTCCTTCTTCTTTGTGCTATTAGAAGCTGTGCTTTTAAGAACTGAGCTTTGCAGACAGAGAATCTGGGAGGGGAACGGTGAAGCTCTTGTTCTTACTCCCAGCCCGCTGAAACTGGACACAAAATAAAGCAGACCTCTGCAAGCCCCTTAAGTGCGGAGTGATCACGGAACACCACACCTTCCCCCTGTGCAGTGAAACCAGACTGATTCTGCTGCCTTTCAGACCACCTGTCCCCACAGAGGGGATCCGAATTTGCTCCTACACCTGGCTCTAGCCATGGCTACTTCACCCCTCAAAGAATGTGGAGTGAGCACCAAAATAACAATAAAATAAATCCACTACTAAAGCAAATGAAAGCCCATTTGTCTGAAACTTCCTCTCATTAGAGCGCTCGCTGTATGAGGAATACCCCTTTAACCTGCCAGCCTTTGACTCTATTGTACTGGTATTTGTGCAGTTCACTGATTAGAAACAATACTAGATGGACTTCTGATAAACTCTTTGGTACTTCAGTCTCTGCATGGCTGTGCTCATTTAAAATGTGAAAATAGATTATGTGCTGTGCAGCAGTATAGGTCTCAGTTAGGTAATGATTAAAATACCAAAGATCATGCCAATAATAATAATTAATAATTAATAAATAATAATAAAAAGATGTCATAGGAAAATCTCTCGTGTGTTACAGCCTTTCAGTTTGAACAATTTAAAGATTTACCCTGAAAAGTTCCCAGGTCCCGAAAATCAGAAGGGTGGTGGGGGGCAGGGGGAGAGAGAGAGAATCCAAACTCAATGTAAAGGCATAAATACCATTTAAGTTACTACTGAGCTGTTTCTCTGGAAAAAAAAGGGGCTTTCTGGAATTTTGTTTTAAAGCAGTCACTAGCATACAGTGTGCTAAGCACTGTCAGTGTGGACACCTGGGTCTAATTCTATGAAGTTGTAAGGGATTTAGAGGCTTGTTTATTGTGCCTAACTTTTTATAAAAGCTCTACTGTTTTCGACATTCATCATTCAAAACACTACAGTTTGAGGCCCTGATTAGCACCTGGCTAATTTTCACATGATGAGTAATCTCCCCAATTCCATTGTCCTCAATGAGATTTGGATCAAACCCCATTACCGTCCTAAAGACAAAAAGATGATAAATCTAACCCCGACATTTCCCAATTACCTATTTTTAATAACACCGGTCTTTTTAAAAATCTCAAAATAATGTAGGACTCAATTCAGGTTACACTGAAGACTTTCCACTGATCTCAGTGAGAGTTGAAGTGCTGCCTTGCTGAGAAAAATTAGAGGAGATTAAATGGCAAATATAACACATTGAATATTTACCAGAATAGTTCAGTTGCTCTTTCATAGCTTGGGAGATCTGTACTTTACTGTAGACTAAAGCTTTTATTCTATCCATTATATTTTACAATACTTTTTATTGAAAAAAGGAGTAGGGAATTTAAGAAAATACTAGCCATGTCAACATAGTTCAGTTTCTTGACATGTCATCCTGGCTCAGTTCTCTCTGCCAGACCCTGCAGAAGACCCTATGGCCAACTTGTCAGCTCTAATCTGCCTTTCTGTTCCTAGTGGCTATTTTATTAACACTTTTAAAAAAATGTTTTTTATTTATCTTGCAGTCTATATGCTGAGGCAGCAACCAGTTTGTTTCTCTGTCTTTTTCTTTCTCCCTTTCCCTTCTCTCTCGTTCACCGTTGCATGAGAGTGAAGTTAGGTCTTCTGGCACTGGAGTCCACAAATCACGGCAAAAAAGATTGTTGCAGTTTGCATAAATGCGGTGTTACTTGAAAATTATAGACTGCAACTGCTTATTGCAGTTCTGTGGAATGGCCGTAAATTGGGCCCTGTATCTTTCTAATGACATTCATTCATGCAACTGGTTTTTAGGAAATTGGAAGGGAAATTAAACAAGGGAAGCCCGGGGTAACTTTCTTTTAATCTTTGACATACATTTCTGAAATTCATATCTATCATACTCAGGGTGAAATCTGCTAGCGAATTGTCAGTGGATTTAGGTGTTGGTGTTTGGCAGGAAATACATTGGTCTGGTCCAAGTGAAATGTATTAATCAGAATAGGAAGGTACAATACCAATTTAATGCATTATTTCTTCACATCTAGACTATATTTTGTGTTCATTCTCTTAAAACCTGGATTCTTGCATAGTTGAAGGCAAACCTGTCTAAAAGGATGGAATAGCTTATGCCATGGCCTTAGGTAAGCAGTAGTTTGAAAAGAATATTAAATAGCAAAACATGGAGGGTTAGATTGTGGCTTGGACCACACATGTGTGCAGGAATATGTAGCCCCCTTACATACATCCTTGAATGGGCTGCTTACTCTTTCTCCAGAGCATAGGTGGAGAAAGGCAGAGCCTTGGTTTCATAGCCCCTATTCATTGGCCTACACAACTGAGCTAGTGCATGGGATGTTGTAATATGCTGTTAAAGATCATCTTTAAATTACTAACCCCATCCCCCCACCCAAAACAAGGGAGGGAATTATGACTCCAAGGTGTGCCTCTGAGACTCAGAGCCTCCCTGGGTTATTCCTTGGTTGATGCACCTGACTCATCCCCATTTCCTCAGGGATGTGCCGAAAGCCATCATCTAGCCCTGCAGATGTGGCCTTCATTCAAGCTTGATTTGAAGGGAAGAGCTGCTCACCTAACTGTACCTTTCTCTAGACCACACACCTTTTACCCTTACAGTTACCTCAGGTAAACTCTACTTTGACACCCACAGCAGTGAAAAATCTGTCTGGAGATGCCCTTTTATGTCTGTTCTACAGCAGTAGAATAACAGGGTAGTTCTGGCCACAGCCCTTTCTCTAGGCCTACGCCTGAGACACCGCCCCATATAAATAAAGTTTAAACAAGCACCTGCCCTAAAGGGTAGGAGGGATTCCCAGATTTACCAGCTCACCACACCCCAAACACAGGGCTACTTTCCTCCAGGCTCTGTCAGAGCAACTGGATTATTTCCCTGCATGAGGTAAACAGCCTTTGTGCTGTAGTTTGTACCACTGAGCAGTAACACTCTCTATTTAACATCAGGAAATCAGGCAGTAATGAACCCTATCCCACTGTCCAAAACCAAAGGATGAGGATGAGACTTAGAATTGTGCAAATATGTGAAACTATTGATTTATCTTCAGCTTGGTTCTCAAAACAAGAACAGAACCTTGGCCTTGAAACACCCACATGTCTCCAACACTCTTGGATGTGTTGCCAGAAAAACAGCGCCTTACCTAAAATGCAGAATGACAAATCTTTAGACATCCCTGGTGAGAGCTGTCAGGGCTTCAGCCTTTGACTAAGCACTCCTTCCAGCAAACAGATCCTCACTCAGTGTTCCATCTCTAAATGGACACCCTCAGATTTAAGGCCATAGTGAAAAACACAGAGTGGCTTACATGTGGAATTAATTTTGATTATTCAGATCAAAGGGATCTTACAAATCTAATCTTTAATGCTGTTTATTTTTTATTCACTAAGCTCAGACAATGAAAGCAGAGAAGTCAGTTTTGCTTTTTTCTATTGCTTATTAGTTCTCATGCACTAGCACAGGGGTCGGCAACGTTTGGCACGCGGCTCGCCAGGGTAAGCACCCTAGTAGGCCGGGCCAGTTTATTTACCTGATGACGCGGCAGGTTCACCCGATCATGGCCTCCACTCGCCATGGTTCACCATCCCAGGCCAATGGGGGCGGCGGGAAGCCGCGGCCAGCACATCCTTCGCCCGCGCTGCTTCTCGCTGCCCCCATTGGCCTGGGACGGCGAACCACGGCGAGTGGGGGCTGCGATCGGCTGAACCTGCCGCATCAGCAGGTAAATAAACTGGCCTGGCCTGCCAGGGTGCTTACCTTGGTGAGCCGTGTGCCAAACATTGCCGACCCCTGCACTAGCACAATGCTGCAATGTTTGGATTGCAAATGAAGCCAAGGAAAGTTTAACTCCAAACCAAGAGTGCTGCTTTCACTGGAATTCACAAAAGTAATCACTGAAACATTTCTGTTGCTCATATATTTTTCTTTAAAAACTTATGTTTTGGGTCAACTCAACCTGACAATGTTTATCTAAGTAAAAGAGTGCTACAGTTGTGGGAAGAGGATCTGGCCTTTAAATTAGAAGGAGTACGATTAGATTAGAGTTTGGCTAGAAAGAATAAAAGCTTCCAAAGCAATAAAATTTAAGGGTCTCTTCCTATTCCCGTTGAAATAAATGGGAGTTTTGTCATTGACTTCAATGAAACTAGGATCAGTCCCTAAATTAATATTTGTATTACTTCATAGTTCTTACCCACATCTGGCAGTCCTAGTTAAATACAGTTTTAGCTAATCAGTGGGGTTATTTAGAAATGACTCAAACCTATATGCTGTTAAAGTCTTAAATGATTTACTGGATGTCTAGATACCTATAATCCTGGAATTAAACCTACTGGGATATAAGTCCCTGAAACTTGCAAGCAGTTAAATAAGTTCTAAAAGAAAAAGGCCAATACACATCTAATCCACTCCATGTTAAGGTATACAAAGGAACCACATTGGAAAAATTCATCTTCCACACTGAATAAAGAGTGATTACAAATGAAAGCAAGAACATTATCCAAAAATATAAGAAACTAGAGAAGCAGCATGATCAAATAGAGACCCCGACAATTGCTGAAAGAAAAGGAAATCGCTGTAAATATTCATTCACATGTTTTAATGGATCTGCGTCGTCAATGTGCACAGTCCTTTTTTACTCACTTTCAAAAAATATTCTCCTTATACCTCGTTCCTTGCCTGGACAACATCTTGTTAAGAGGAGATCTGCAAAGCTTTCATCAGAATATCCAAAACTTGAGCCAGGTTTGCTAAAATTTGTGATGATTTTGGAGTGAACCATGGCCAATCTCTGAGCAAACCTGGGCTGAATTGTTTGAGTTGGACGCTCATGGCCTGATCCAAAGTCTACTGAAATCAATGGAAAGACCCCCACTAACTTCAGCGGTCTTTGGATCTCAGTGTTGCTTTCCACTATAGATGGGCTTACATTGTAACTGCAGTTCTGAACCCCCAGGCTTTGGAATGTTCAGATCCAGATCCTCTGCTTCGATACGCTGCCACTCTTCCACCTTCCGCAGTCCGCTGGCCATCTAAGTTTCAAAGGATTGAAGGCCAACTGTAGGAAAACGACAGGGGGACAAAACGTAGTATTAAGTGACAGAGCCTCACAATGCTTTATTCCTGGTACAAAATCATACCCCATACAAAAAAATATTCACAGGATTGTATTGGACTGAAAGGTTCTTTGCATAGTTAGTGCTGAAAAGGCACATGTATTGACTTGGGTAGAGGGCTTGGGACTTTAGGCACCAAGTAACGGATATCTTTTGTAAGGGTCATCATATTCACTGTGGCTATTGTCTGGGAAGCGAGTAGGCTTCCATTTTATCTCCTGGGCTGTTCAAAGGGGAGCCAATGGGCCACTGTTTCTTCTAGAAACTCCTCATAATAGTCTACTCATCCGAGTGATTGATTTCATAAATATTTATTGAGTGTAGGATGGGGGTGTCAAGGAGGAGGAAGAATCTATGAACAACTTATACCATCTTTGCTATACAGTACATCCTAACCACCTTATTCCTTCAGAAATCCAGGCCTGAACCAGTGACCCTTCCAATAATTCCCCTTGTTTGACTTATTTGACATGCTTACTTATGTGAGTCATGACTACTTCCATGAGTAAGGGTGGCAGGATTGGGCCCAGCAGCAGTGACCTATTAATGTGACCTTGTGCAACACAATGACTTTCAGCTCTGATTTGGAATCAGTGGATTTATTACTTTGATCATTTAACAAAATGAGCAGAGGCAGGTAATTAATTGTGGTTAGTAAGCATTTGGCCAGTATTTACAAGTATGAATGGATCATGGGTATTCTGCCTCTGGGCCTATCTTTGCATAATTTTCTTTGTTTGGTAACATAATGTGCATTCCTGGCGCCAGAGAAAAGTCATGCAATCCTTTTATGGTGGAACCTGGGTGTTTACTAATATCCATTTAGAGTCTGTGTGTTTGCTGATAGACTCTGCCCTTGTACCCGATGTTCTGTATGTGTGGATTAGGTGTGCACCAAAAGCATTGCTCCATAACAGGAGCCAGTGATTCCTTGGCTACATGCACTGCTTTGAAGCCATGCACGCACCAAACCATTCCAAATGTCAAGGCAGTTTTATGTGTCCTGCCTTCCAAGGGATGATTTATATTAGCAGCTTGTAGAGTCAGCATTTCCTTTGATAAATCCTGTTCCAGGATATATAGTGTTGTAACTTAGAAGACATCACTTCAGGATGCCTGCCCACATTCACTGTATCCTGGGCATTATTCACTGGAGATGGGATATTTAACCCTTAGGAAATGCATAGAAGTCATCACTGGCCCCAGCATGTCTTGACTAGTTGATAGACCAGCAAAGCTTCACAATATCTTTGGTGGAAGTGTGCATTCTAAATGCAGACTGTACTCCTCCTATAAATACCGATGAGAGCAAAGTAAGAAAAATGTTAAGCTCTTCCTGCATTCCACAAGAGGTCTTTTTCTTCCAGACATAACCCTGGGGCAGAAGGCTGTGCTTTTTATTTCCTCTAGTAATAAGCACAACAAAAACTTTGAAGGTTAGAAGGGGAGGAGAATTGCCTTGGAACAGCTGCTTTAATCCATGGAATTTAGGCTACTGCCCATAAATCTTCATGGGATTGAGGGGTGGCCTAGGTCCTTCTAAGCACTTTGGGTAAAATTGTGTGCAAAGCTTTATCACAGGGCTTTGCACTGAGGTGAATTTAACATTACTTACAGGAGCTATATTATATATTTTAAGGCCAGATGGGACCATTATGATCCTTGTGTCTGACCCCCTGCCTAGCACAGGTCCAAAGAATTTCACCCATTGAGCTCACTAGCTTGTGGTTGAGCTACAGCATGCAGTTTAGAAATACATCCAATCTTAATTTAAAGACTCCCAGTGATGAAGATTTGCCCTGAACATTTTACTATCTCTCCTAGGTTGTCCTCCTTGCAGATCAAAAGACCTGACTTACAAAAGTTAGTCTCAATTTAAGAAGCAGCGACAAACTGCAAAAGTGTGTTCCTTCAAGACCATCACATTACCTGAGACCCAAACTAGCAGGTGGGTGTTCCTGGATTTACCTTCTACAATGCAGTGCACAATTTTTTTTCAGAATTTTCAAGACACGGTATATTAAAAATGACATTATGATATCTGGAATTTATTTTTTTAAATAATCTGAATGAAGTTCATAGTTGTTATCTATTGTACAAGAAGTATATACTTCTTTTCTGGCAGTTGAAGATAAGGGGCAGTCCTCCCTGGTTTCTTTATTAATATCCCTGGAGGCCTGATTTTGTTGAATAGCACAGTTCGAATGGTATAAGGAACATCTTTTATAATTGTAGGTGCTGTTTAGCAAATGAAAACTTAGCCACCGCTTGACAGATTGCACTCAATAGAGGCACATTACACATACAAAGAGCAGCAGAATCTATGTTTTTTTGTTGTGCTTTAGTCAACTTCAGTGTAATTAGAAGATCTGTGACATCCGCTATGATCCTGGTTAACCAAGTAGACAGTATGTGAGCCTCCCCTTCCAATAGTATTTTGGTTCCCTGACCACCAACTCCTGACTACTCAATGAAATGTGGTGTTGCCCAAGCTGTGTTGGGACTTGGGATACGAATATATATTCAAAGGGAAGAAAGAGTGCCTGGGCTCCACTTGAGCATGGCCATTTTTAGTATGATAACACATATGCACACAGGTCTGAGACCCTTTTAAAGGGACCACTCTGGTGTCAGTGTCCCATGTAAGATCCAGGTTAAGGACCCATTGAAAATAAACCCCCATATGCCCCAAGTGTACTGAATGGATTACATATTCAGCCACTGCAGGTAATTGAGAACATTAAGTAACTATTGGCATTGATCACGCTCCTTAACAGTTTTTTATCTGGAATTGTCTTATCAAAGTTCATAAAAGAAGCCTATAGTAAGTGAGCAAGGTGAAAAACATCTTATCAACTGGTACCAAAGTTAATATTTGTCAGTTTATTTAAGGCTTTGCCTATGGTTCAAAAGAATAATTGCATCTGGAGTCATTAGCCTTTAATATATTTAACTGTTAAGCCCCCCTGAATTTGTGAATAAGCCAGATCCCGAGCTGGTATAAATCTGTGTTCCTCCATTGACTTCAATAGACCTAAGTATTCACCAACTAAAGACCATTGTAACCTCTTCTGAGGTTGCTGATGTTATATCTGTGCCTCACACAGACTCCTAGAAATTAGAGCTGGGGAGGAAACAATTTTTTTCTTATCCTGTGAACATTTTCAAGATTTTGGAAAAAAAATTCATTCCAGATCAGGATGAAAAATGAAAATCTCAAATTTTTGCACACCCAAAATTAAAACTCTGAGTCTTTGGAGCTTTATTCAATACCCAATTATCCCTGATCTTTGGAGAAGTTTTGATTCAGATTCTCTCCCTCTCTTGTGTGCGCCCATGCATAGTAGATTCAGTGCTTGCCAACAAAAGTTTTAAAAGTGTTATTTATGCTTATTTTAGCTCATACCTGGAATGCCAGATGATGCTAATTACTATCAAATGGTAAAGAAGTGACAACATGGTATGTATGCACATGTGTGTATGTATACACGCATGTGTTTGTATACATACACAAACAATTTAGAGTCTGTCTTCACTGCAGTAGTAGCTTGAGTAATCTACTCTCAAATTAACTGCGCTTAAGTTAGCTTCGTTTGAGGAGAGCAGCTACATTGCAAAATAACACTCAATCTGTGCAGTGATTATATTAGCAGCACCAAGTAGCTGTGTCCCCACTGTATTAGTAGCTCAGTCACCAGCAGTGCTTGAACTTCAAGCTATAAATCCTGATGGGCCAGCTAGCTTGAATTTAAAGTACCAGCTAACTTGAGCTAGAGATTTTTGTGTTTGTGTGGAAGGGAGTCAGGAGAAGGGCAACACTTATGTTATACCTTGAGCTAACACTATGGTGAACACAGGGCCTTTGAACTGTTTGGAGACGTTCAAAGAGTTCAAGTAAATAAAGTTTACTGTAGATTGTTGACCATCCAGATGGAAAAATAAATAAATAAAGCTGCATATGCAAATAGCAAAGTAGGAGACTAATTCTCCCATTTCCATACAATTTTAGGTGCTATGTCTCTTCAAGATAATGTATGTATTTTAGCAAAAATCCTACCTTTATTCATATATCAACCTGCTTGCTTGGAAATATATGCAGGAAAAACAGACCTAAAATCAAGGAAAGTAGCGGATCTTGAGTACCTCTGAAAATAATGCACCTGGGGTGAAATCCTGGCCCCACTGAAGTTTATGGCAAAACTCCCCAAGTGTTTCAAGTTGGGGGGGCACACAATTATTGAACTTTTCTGAAAATGTGACTGTATGAGGTGACTCGTTCAAATGACAATGATCAAGAATTCTCTCAAACCTCAAGCATTTCCAACTTTAATTCTTGCTCCCAATATCAGTCCCTAAATCACTGATTTCACTCTCCCTACATAATGGCTTTCATAAACATTAAGGAAAGGACACACCTGACACAAGTGTATACTGGCCTTTTCAACTTTGACTAGCCAATCTCCAAGTGGCTCATGCCTAGGCTATTCACACTGGAAGAGGAAACTTTCTTACACATAAACTTCCTTCTACAGCTACTCCACAAAGAAACTAACTGAGACCAACATTTCGATATGGTCCAGTTTTTAGCTTTTCATCTACAGAGAGGGTTTGACACAGGTGCTTTGCTGCCTTTTTCCTTTTAAATGGCCTGGAATGAAGTTACTGGCCAAAGCACTACTCTACCAAACCAGCAGTCCCAAAGCAATCGTTCTTCTACTTCTTTCCTTTAGATTGGAAAAAAAGGATGTTCTAATTTTACATCCCAGTTTTGTCCTTTCTCCCATTCATTTGCTAGAAGGGATAAACCCAAAGCACAGGTGGCTGTTGTGGCTCTTTATTTCTGCCAATAGCTAAATGTTTATTTTATTTTTTCAGGAACAACAGGTACATTCCTCCTTTTGCATGGTTCGTCTGTTGCATGACCCACAGTGTCCCTTTAGGCAAATAGAAGTAGGCTGTGACGCAACATGCATGAAAAGGTTTAACTTATTTCCCCAGACATTAAGAAAGGAAGGGGGATCTTGTTTCTATCAGAAAAAGATGACCTTTTGAGTTAACTGATTCAGAAGGAGTCGGGGCTTTCTGGGCCAGACCTTTCCTGGTTATATCCAGTCCATATGGATTTCATCTCAGAGTTTAGATGGGAAAACCACATTATGTGACTTTGAGGTGGGGTGGGAAGGGAAAGGCAAGGACTCAAGCATAGTGCAAATACTTTAATTTACTTTCTGAATCATCCTGAATAATTGTTAATGTTATTGGAGTTGACAGACTGATATCAATGGTTAGGCCAAGGCACAATCCAAAAGGCTCTGTTCGAGTTCTTGCATGCACATCTCTGCCAAAGGACTTCAGTTCTCATTTACAACAGCCTTGTTCCATTACTAAGACTCTCTTGAACAGACATGGCCAAAGAGATGTATTAACACGTGTCCATGCCAGAACGTGCAGTATGTGTCCACACCTGGAAGTGTGTTCATTATATAAAAAATGATGGCTATAATGGGGTTTGTTTTTCAACTGAGTAAATATCACACATCTTGGTTAGTGTAATTTAGGTCACTTAATTAAATAAATGTGTTATAACTAGCTGGTGTTTCTCAAGTTTAAGATCTTCCTTTGTGATCTTTTGCATTTCCTCAGCCTACACCCATTTTGGTCCAGCTCCGGTCGCATCATAATGCCCTATGTTGCTTTAGATGTTTTTGCCAATTAAACATAAGTAGCCACCTCATCCATAGTGGATGCTTGTAAGATGGATCCAATGCCAATAAAATAAGGATCATAATAATTTTCATCCCACTTCATCTGTGAAGGTTGCTTCTCATGTGAAAGATTTTTTTCTCTCATTTTTCTGTATAAGTCCAAATTCTTCCCCTGGAGAGCAAGAAGCAGGAAGCTGCACAGGTGTTGTATTGCCTCCACTTCTCCAACCCGTGTATGACTACATGCGAGTCAAAATGTTTCAAATTTTGACAAATTAAAAAAAAAAAACTGAAAAAATGGCCAACTATTTGTGAAAAATTTCACCCATTTTTTGACCCACTACAGAGCTGATTGAATTTTTTTTTTTAATTTAGACCTTTCCCCAAGTTTTCCTCTCACCCATTTCCCATCAATTCTATGTAATATGACCACAGGGTGTCACATGTGACAGAGGTGTCCTTAGATAGGAGGAAAAGGGATTTCACAAATCTGTAGATTATCTGTTTGTGACAGGAATATGCACAAGTACTAAGAATATTCTAATATGTGAAGCTCATTTCAGAATCCAAACTTTAGATGCAGTTAAGGAAAAATTGAGGCCCAAAGATGTGACTTTCAGGGGTCATCGTTTTACTGACTTGAACGTGAATTGACAGAGGATAGGCCTAAGAGGGCTGATAAGAGACAACCAGTGTATGGGGCAGAAGACAAGTAACGTAAATTGGATACTAATGCTGGTCAAAATGTTTTAGTCAATAACATTTTTGATGAATAGTGCTCTTTATTTTCTAAATGAACATTTTTTTGGAAAATCTTCGGTTGTTTTGAAATGTTCTGGATTTTCAACCAAAAGCTGAGAGAACTTTTCAGATTTGGAGAACTGGATTTTTTTTTTTTTTTTTAATATTCAGTTTTCAATGAAAAAAATCTGTGATTTTTTTTTTAAGTTCATTTTTGATTAATTTTTTATAGAATTACCATTTTCTGACTAATTATATTGGACACTTTTCTCCTTCTGGGCCAGGTATCCCCTTTCTGTGAAAAATACCCAAGGGAGCGGGCCAGGAAAGGAAGACAATGTGGAGAGGGTCTCTTTGTGGAGTTTTATGCAAACCATCCCTCTATGGATGGGATGAGTTTGGGAAGGCACTATTTTTGGAAACCTTGTCCCTTAAGTAACCATGGTGAAGGATCCTTTAATCTCTGGTAAGGTTGGAACATACTGTTCCTCAGGTGCCTCCCTTGCAGGAGTCCTACTGTCAGGGTCCCTCCCTCCCCTGTCCCTTCCCCCCAGTTACCTGGAGGGAGGTGACACAGCATTGAGTTGCACCACTTCCTGCCTGAAACTCCACACAAGAACTCCTGGACTCTGCAGGGGCATGGTGAGTAACTTCTTATCCTGCTTTTATCTCTCAGCAATGGCTTGACCAAAGTTCTGCTTTTGGTGTCTTTGCTGTGCCCCACACACTGCAGGCAGAAATAATGTTGGATAACTCTGTACAGAAGTTTGGTTTAATAAATCCCTCTAATAAGTGCAACAAAGGAACAGAAAAGGAGCTCTTTAGTGGCTGAGCCAGCTTAAATGAGGAGAATGCTTTACAATTAACAATCCAGTGCTTCCCATCACATGCTTTGCTTTATTAAGGGCAAAACGAAAAATGTTTTTAAAGCATGCAGATAAATCTTTGTTTTAAAAGAGTGTGCAGATTCTATTATAACGAGCCGACCACCATCAACGATCTAGAGGCCATACAGCTCTAGGTCACTTACACAAAATGGATGCCAATATTGTCTCAGCAAACTCTCTATTGATTGCATAAATACAGTACAGTACCCATGAGGTAGTGTTGACCTGTCACATAGTAAAGATGTGGTGAGCCCCATAATTCATTACCAGTTGGAAATAGAACATCATTGGAGAGATAAGGATAACAATGACTTTCCATCCAATGATAAATTACTAGCAGCTGCATTATTTTCCCTCACTTATATATGGCTCTCTTTATTGAATTTAGCTTGAGATAAATAAATGATCTGCCAGAAGCCTGGTTAATATTACTTCTCTGGGACCCATTTTAGGCCCAACTAGACTTTTGCTGATAATATCTTTAAGCTTTTCAGTAGGGAGAGACATAACATTTGTTTCTGACAAGAACCCTATGTTGCCTTATCTATTTCATTTGAGAGGCCGTCGACCTCAGCTTCTTTAGTTAAAATGAGAGCTTTACTGTAGAGGCTAAGTTCTTGAACTTGACTCTTCACTTACAGTGAGATTATATGTCCCGGTTGTAAATTTGAAGCCACACATGATATACAGCTATTTTTAGCATTTCCTGTTGATCACAGGGTGGTATTGATTGCCCTGCTTTTGAATCCTTTTCCTATTGGTTTGAAGTCAAGAAATTCCATTTCTTTTTTCCCCCACAATAATCTGCAGATTCTTCAATGTACATTTATATTTTATTTTTGTTTGTTCCTTTCAGACATGACAGTAATTTTTGTAAAGTGTCCCCCTCCCTTCACCGCAAGAAGAAGACAGCTTAACAAATGTATAGACTTGATTAAAAAATTTAAAACCATATGGCAACAAAAACGTAACTCTTCCTATGTATCAGCATCCCAAGGAAGGTCCTTGAGTTCTTGAAATTCTCTTTCTTACCATTAAAAATTTATCTGCTGCATCAGTGCTTCTGGACTTTGCAGACATTGTTGAAGCAGACAAGGGGGGAGGGGCAGAACGGAGGTGTAAGGCTGAGGTGTAATCAATCTTTTTTGCAGCCCCACAGTAACTGTTTGGATACCTTGAATGTTGTATTTTTGTTATTTCTGGGAAGACCTATCTTTGGGTTATAGATTAAAATCAGACAAGTGGAATTTTTCATACCATGAGAATTAGAGAAAATTAAACCTGACACTTCCAGATAAATCCTCTCATAAATAAATTAGCTGCTGGTGGTAATATAAGTCCAGCCACCATTTGATTCTCATTCTAGAGAATATAGAACAAGTTCTCTCTGTTTTTTAACGTGTCCTCCTCCTCATTATTATTATTTTATTATATGTACAACCGTAATTCCTGGAGGCCCCAATGGATATCGGGGCCCCACTGTGCTAGACACATAGTAAAATTTACCTCAGAGAGTTTACAGTCTAAAGAGACAAGATGGAGGAAAGATGGGAGAAAGGAAATGTTATTATTCCCCTTTGTCTTACAGAGGGGGAACTGAGGCACAAAGAGGTAAAACAATTTGCTCAAGGCCACATGGGAAGTCTGTGGCAGAGCTGGGAATTGAACCCACATCTGAGCTTCAGTAAAGTCCCTTAACACAAGACCATCTCTCCTCAGCATGTCTTGGAACACATGTTATTACACTCCCCTTCCCTCTCCTTCCTCCTCCTCCTCACCCTTACTCCCCGGGGTAAAGTGAGAAGATAAAATGGAGCAGTAGCAGTAAATCTCCACTATCTGATGCTAGAGCATCTTGCATAGGTTTGTATAAGTGAAGCTATAAACTGTGCATCATAACTCTAATTTGAAGGACTGCCTGTGTTGAAAAAATAGAGTATTGGCCCTTTCTCTGTGATAGGAATAGTTTTTACCTGTCCTGATCGTTTCCCATCACACCATAAAATACAATATGTTGCAAAATGTTCCTTTTTCTTATTTTCAATAAAGTGTCTTATTCATCCAATCAGAAAACAGAGTAGTCACATGGCATACATGTCCTACCATAACTAACCATTTCCCGTGAGCTTCAAATGTTCACATCAAATGGCTTGACCTTCAGATTAAGACCTAGTGGCATAATTTCAAATAATGAGTACATTCACCAACCTAGCAAACAGGAAGACAGCTGATGTTCATCGAACAAATTATTTGCTGCCCGTTAATAATAATGCATTTTCTATTGATATAGTGCCTGCATTCTGAGGATCTCAATGCACCCTGAAGATCCTGTGATGATATTCACACACACACACAGAGCCCAAATGAAGAGGCTTCAGGCAGATATCTCTACAGAAGACTTGTGGAGAGTGTGGGGTGGGGCAAGGGGGGTGGAGGGGGGAGGACTGTAGCACTGCTGGTATTACTGAACCCCAGAGAAAGCTGGAATGGTGGTCTCTGCAGCTCTGCACTTCCTATGGGGTTTTTGAGCCACTGGATCCAGTAGCCCTGTCCCCAGATTTCCTTGCCCCCAAGGCCTCCGTATGGGCTGGCCTATTTGGGGCAGGAGAGGAGACAGACTGTTTCTGGGATACACAGAGGGCATGTAGACCAGCCTACCCTCCCACAGCCTTGCCCTAGCAACCCCACCATGAGGATGAAGAGGTGCAGAAGGTATTGTGTGTGATATCTGTGACCAATGAATTTCACTCACTAATGAACTGATCCTAATTAGACCTCTGCAGGGTAGGTAAGTACTATTCCCCCATTTGACAGAGTGGGAAACTGAGGCATAGCGTGATTCAGTGACTTGACCAAGCTCTCACAGAGAGTCTGTGGCACACCTGGGAATAAAATCTAGATCTTCCCAGCCTTAACCACACGACCATGCTTCCTCCCTATGCAGTAACTGCTGGTTATTCTTTAAGAAGTAAATTTGTCCATTTTACCAAACAAACAGTATATATCTATCATCCTATACTTTGCATACTAACTAAGATTAATAATAATGCATGTGTAGTGAATAAAAATCCACACGTGTTAGTATATTGAAAGGAAGTGGTAATAATATTTCTGTGTAAGAACAGTATAACATGATGCATTATTTATATGACAGTCTAATGCTGTTCTTATGGCTCTTATTCTGAGTTGCCATTTTGAGTAATATCCCATGCATAACATGCCATCATCAGCCATTCAGCCCACAATGCGGTGAAGGACTCTCCCATACATTTCCCCTCCAGTCTTCTAAAGAAGTTAGCCATAATTTTGCCACACAGGTCATAATGTGTTGCCAAGGACATACCACTGCAAATCAACTCAGTTTCCCTTACTCATCTTGAATTTATAGGAGAATGTAATCCACGGTGGTTGGATTGTTGACACCAATACATCTCATATAAGGTTCTTTCTCTAACATCAACAGAAGTAATATAGCTCAGGCATTGGCATTTGCAACCTTCCATCTCTGTGCCTCAATCTTGACCTGGTGAGACCATATTTAAGGTAATCCAACCTCTCCGCCTATCCTTGGCCACTCTCCTAAGACTACCAAGAGGGCCAGCTATGGTGGCTGTGATAGTGATGTGGACACATGTCCACAGGAACTGGACCAAGACCAACAGCTCATTTCACATAGCCTATTGAGCAAGTATCATTCAGAATACCTGTGCCCCAGGTGTGATGGGCTCTGTGTCCCAGTACTAATCCCAATAGCAATCTACACTGCTTTGTAAGAGGAGATCCATACCTGGAGTCTACTTACTAAAAATTGCTTGACTTGGTTAAAAGAAAATGTTGTCCCCAAGCAATAAATTCCTGAATGAAAATATTTGGCGTGACTTTGTTTTCACATTCCCAATAGCCAAACTCACTATTATGCACTCTAGTAACTCCCCCCCACTTGCATTTATCTAATTGAAATATGACTTTTTGTTCTTATCACACTTTCTGTTAAGAAAATCCCACCCTGCCTAGCTGCAACCTTAGTTCTAGGGGATGGCAAACCTATATATTTGAACTGTAAACCCTGAAGGAAAAGCCTTATCTGATGTGGTACATCATGCTCAGTGGGGCCAGTGGAAGCAGTCGGGTAAGAACTATAGTAGAACTTCTTAGAAACATACCTGATGTTACTTGCACTGTGCTAAACTACCAGAAAGACGCAGTTGTTTATATTTACAGACTAAATATTTATCTGTATTAAGTGGTTGTTCAGTGGTGGTTCTAATTAGCAATATTCTAACATGGCTTGATTCAGCTTGAAATTCCACCTCTGCGATAAAAGCTTAGGTAGACCATGTTTTGAACAGTTACAGTCTTCTATCAGCCTGAATGGTGGTACAGAGATATAAAAACATTTTGATGATGTAAGAGCAAGAAACCCTATTAAGGAAAGCTTTCTTCCCTTATAACCATTCTTGCTGAACAAGTCATTCTGATGATTTACCTAGTGAGTTCTAAGTGTCCTTATAAATGTAACCCGCACCCACCCACCTACCTATACTTTTTTTTTTTCCTGAGCAGATGGAAGTCTGAAATGGAAGAGAATAAAAACTTCATTTGCTGGAGCCCTCAATTAATCATAATCAAGTTTGTGCATGTTATACTCTACAAGGGTAACAACAATGAAAGGCAGGGAGAAAAGGATGCTTTCCTGAGGCAATGATGAAGACACAAAAGCAATAAAGGATCATACTTCACAATAATGTGGAGATAGATGACAGCACTAAATAAAAATGTTCCTTTAAACTTACTGTAAAAATAAAGATGTTTGGATAGATTTATCAGCCCTGTTACAAACTCAAAATCCAGGAGAAACTGTGGGCCAAATTCATCCCTTGGGGAACACTACTGACTCCAATAGTGCCTCAAAGGATGATTTTGGCCCAGTATTTTTTCTAATTATTTAAAAATGACTTCATTTATTAAAGAGCTTTACCCTGCCTTGTTTTAAATGGGACAGTTAAGTAATATCCCTTCATTTGACATAAATTATCAGCTATTGCACGTCCCTTATCTCTTTTATGACTGAACCATCTATCAATAAATGTATGGAGGGGAAAAAATGATCATCCTTTGCTTATTTGCCTGGGATTAGTATGATACACATCTGATCCCAGGAAACTATGATGTTGGGTTTATTAAATCAGTTTTTTATAATGGCAAACCCTGTTAATTGAAAATAACCCCTACCTCCCCCCAAAATCCTAGCCTATTTGGCTTCTGAAATTTCAAAAACTAGTGAGATTAATTTCTGGGGCCTAATTCAGACACTCCAATGGGTACATAAAACAATGTGTTGTATTTGTAAAATGAGATTATCCATTGCAGGCAAATAGCAGGATACTGCTTGCAGAATGCCATTGGGACAATTTTTGGCAATGGTATCAATGCCATTAGTTTCAGATATGTGTTCACTAATGTTCAGAGCTGTACATTTCCAGTCAATTCATGAAGGTTTTTTTAAATTACAGAAAGCACTTCATTAATTGCTTTGAAAAAGGAGAAGCAGCAAATATTGGACCCCGTAAGTTCATTGGGCATATAACTCCCATTGATTTCAATGAGCTGCACTGGGGGCCTGACCCAAAATAGTTGATTTCAATGGGTTTTGGATTAAGCCCAGGGAGTGCCTGAATGATCCAATTCTTGGTGGTTGCTAAATAATGCTATTCTCGATTAATCCAGTTTTTTAATAAAAAGCAAAATCATTGGATGCAGTTTTGAAGTTGAACCATACATATAGGCGATCCAGCCTTGCAAATTTGTGCCTGCTCACCAGACTATTTTTTTAATGGTTAGGTATAATGTTTTTAGCATGTTGGTTATCATCAATCGTTGTAAAAAGAAGTCAAGGATATTTTGGGGAAATGAATAAAATAATACTTATCTGCCTCCTAGTGTGCTGTGCGGTTTACTTCATTCCTGCTATTAAAGTAGTTTGAGATCATTGCTATACAACAGGGGTCGGCAACGTTTGGCACGCTGCTCGCCAGGGTAAGCACCCTAGCGGGCCGGGCCAGTTTATTTACCTGCTGACGTGGCAGGTTCAGCCGATCGCGGCCCCCACTGGCCACGGTTTGCCGTCCCGAGCCAATGGGGGTGGCGGGAAGCGGCGTGGGCGAGGGATGTGCTGGCTGCAGCTTCCCGCCACCCCCATTGGCCCGGGACGGCGAACCACGGCCAGCGAGGGCCGCGATCGGCCAAACCTGCCGCGTCAGCAGGTAAATAAACTGGCCCGGCCCTCTAGGGTGCTTACCCTGGCGAGCCGCCTGCCAAACGTTGCCGACCCCTGCTATACAAGTATAAAGTTCTGTAATAATGTGAGGTGGTGTTATGTCTTTATTATGTGTTTGTATCTGCTATTTTTAGCATGCTAAAAAGTTGGAGCCCCACTAGTGGAGGTTTGTCTACTTGGGCTGGGAGACTCGGTCCCAGCTGCAGAGTAAATCAGACCTTACAGGGCATTAGAAAACTCCAATCTGATGTGCACATTCTCCTTTTCTGTGATATGTCTTTCCAAGCTCAACGTGAGTCAACAATTGTTGCTTTACCCTCATTCCTGCACCAACACAAGATGCAAGAGATGGAGTATTTCAAAGGAGCGGGGCTAAAACACAGCACCAGTAAAGCAATTTTTTTTTTTTTTGGCAGAAGAGATTCTGAGTACAGATACTCCCTGGGTTACGTAAGACATGACTTATGCAAGTTTGTACTTATGGAAAAAGTTCCATAAGCCAGAAATACGATTTTCGAGTTGCGGAAATTTTTGCGTAATGTACGGGTGTAAGTTTCCGACTTACGCAAAATTCAAGTTACGCAAGGCTTTCCAGAATGGAACGATTGCTTAAGTTGGGGGACATCTGTAGTGTTTACATCAATAACTGTAATGATAAAAAGCAAATTTCTTGTGCCCTCCTTGCAATCAGCACAACCCACATGATCCCTGATCAACAACAAATTGATTTATTTAAATAATAGTAATGATCTTCCTCTCTCCACTGCCCCGAGTCCTAACTCTGGAATCCTCTGCAACTCTAATCAGCACATTTATATATTGATTTTCCTTTGCCCTCCCTTCTCCCAGCCAAGAATCACTCCTTGATCCCCGAGTAATAAGAAAATGATTTGTGCAAACAAAAATAATTACCTTTCTTTGCTCTTCACCCTCCTAGCTGCATAATCTTACCAGCTTCATGTTTAACAAATTGATTTATTTAAATAAAACAAATGGTGATCTCCTTTTAACCTCTGCAGTACATCTCTGCTGAAAATTCCTATCACTGTCCCTACCTTTCTCATATGGCAAAAAAGACAATTAAAAAAAAAAAAAAAAAAGAAGCTATCCGGTATCTGACCTATCCAAGAGAAACCTTGCTTTCTCTCTCTGAGCCCAACTAACTAAGAAAGCTTCTAAACCTGGGAAGTTCTGTCAATGGGGAACAAACCTAGACCATTCAAAAAAAAAAAAAAAGTTTAGTAAATCACATGTACCTTTATCCCAATGCTCTGTACCAATCACAGCTGTTAAATCAACAGAATAGCTCTTTTGTATGAAGGACCCATACAGGGGTAGCTGCTTGTGTTGTGTTTCTAACACACTGTAGCCACCATGTGTGTTTTCCCAGTAGGACGTTCCAGAGCAGTAACAAGCCCAACTCTAAACCCAGTGGACAGTTTTCCACAGTGTCCTTAATTAGTATGCAGGTGTGCAATTAAGGTGCGCTCTCATGCCTCACATAAAACACTAACTTAGTGCCACCTAATACCAGCATGCTCAGTGACAAATGCCAGCAGCAGATGCCACTCTGCCCTGAGCGAGCCTGTCAACTTATTCCTCAGAATTCAAAAATCTGTCAGACACCCCATTAGGACCCGATCCTGTTGCCAGTGAAGCCATTTGTAAAACTTCCATTGGCAATGGTGGTAGAATCTGGCCTAAGAGCAGTTTATCAGTTTGTCCTTGGAAAGGTGCGGGCAGTAGGGTAAGGTAAGTGATAGCATAAGGCTCACGTTATTTAGATCACTGTTTCTCAACCAGTGGGTTGCAACTGCATCGTGGGGTGGAGGGGGAGGGTAATCATAAAAGTCAATCAGGGGATCACGGTCTAACGCAGAGAAAAATCTTGCTCCTCCACTCCCCACATACCCTTACCCTTCAAGGTCAAGCAGTCTCTGTCAACCTCTTGAAACACTAACAGAAATAAATGATGTAGGCTTTGTTGATATTGATACATTTTTTACTCTTAATTTTATATGTAAAGGGGTCATGAAATGTTTGACTTTGAATAAAGGGTCACCGAGCTGAAAAGATTGAGAAACACCAGCGTTCTTCTGTTCTGACAGAAGCCTTCTAATTATATAGTTGGTTTTTGCACCTAAACTTACTTGGACATATGGACTCAAACTGCATTTGGAGTTAGACATCTCCCAGCTTGCATCTGCTAATTCAGTCTGCACAGAGTTTTGGGGTCTGATCCAGTTCGGTTTTATATTTACTTCAGTGGAGTTATTCCTGGCTTTGCAAAGGAGAAAGTGAAAACAGAATCAGGCTCTAAGTGGGTGCAAAAAAGGAGAGACAACGAAAATTCTCCTTTAATAACTTGTACACACAATTTCAGTGCAAAGTTAGAGGCCATTTTTGAAAATATGGCCCTGAATCTTGGACAACCTGAGAGGACTCTTTGAGCAAGTTTTCCTTTTGCAGGTGTGTCAGGATCAGCAGAACATGGCAATGGTAATGGCAACAGGATAAAGCAGCCAGGGCCGGCTCCAGGCACCAGCCCACCAAGCATGTGCTTGGGGCGGCGCCTGGAGGGGGGCGGCGCGGCGGGGCCCCAGCTGGGCTCGCCGCCCTCCCCCCAGCGCTCTGGCCGGTCGGGGAGAGCAGAGAGCCCCAGCCGGGCCCTCCGCCCTCCCCCCGGCGCTCTGGCCAGTCGGGGAGTGCAGGCCCGCGGCCGAGCTCGGCGCCCTCCCCTGCTGCGCGGGGGGGTGGCGGGTGGCTTTTTTGCCTAGGGCGGCAAAAAAGCCAGAGCCGGCCCTGTAAGCAGCAGTCCTGATGGTATTGAACAGTTAGCAGAAAGCTTCATTCCACAGCATGTTTGTCCGCAGGTGAGCCTTGCAGAGTTCTTACAGTAAGCAAATGCAGATGTATATTTCCTTTTCCTGGTCATCGTTGCATGCCTTTCACATCATCTGAGACTCAGGACCCAGTGATATATTTACAGTCTGAATGTTAAGCCTTTTTTTTTTGTTTGTTTGTTTGGATCATTAGTGGATACAGACAACCAAATCAGTTAGTAACATGGAAAGAAGGCAGGAAATCAGGACACAGAAAATGTGCTTTAGTGGAATACAAAGAAGCATTGAATAGTATCATATATATCCTCAACTATTTTAATTGCCTCTAAGTTTTCATCATTGTACTTCTATAAATGAATATGACTATCATCCAACAAGTCTGTTGGGCATTAAAAGGCATTTAAAACATCAGTGGTTTGGTGAATCTCTCCCTCAGTCCAGGCCCCGATATTATCAGTATTAAATGAAGCTATATAGTTATGTCTTGCTTCATTAAAATGATTAATTTTTTTTTGTTCAGATGCAAAGGTTAATTACAGTCTGTTGGAATGACAGAAACAATGCATCATCCATGACCAAATGGGATTTTCAATTGCCAGAAAAACTTCTCCTTGAAATCTGATGGAGCTCAGGTCTCTCTTCATATGGGGTGATTTTCTATGTATTTTTGCAAGGCTGACTATGTGCTAGTAGGGGCTGAACTTGAAAGGTTCAAGGGTTCTGTTCACATCAGCACTCCCAAGCCTGCATGCTTATCCAAAGCTTGTGCAAACTTGTTGGGACTAGAAATTGGCCAGAAAATATTGCAAGAACAGTCTGTTGTGCTCCTTCTTGGTTCCAGGATGGTGAGAAATAGCACAAGGAGAGACTTTCTTGCAGTCATTTCATATTTCCCCTTCTGTTTGTTGCTGAAACCAGAAGGCAGAAAGGAAGAAAAGAAATAAATAAAACAAAGTGACAATTGGTGTTTTTCTAAATCCACAGAAAAGGTTGGGGTCAGTTCTTGTTTTAGCTAAGTAGGTTTGCCTAGACTGATCCTAGATCTCAAGTAACTTGGGTATAAATACAAAGAAGCTGTATGTCAAGGTATTGTTATTGCATGTAAAAATTATTGACAAAGAATTCTAGCAGTAAGGAGATAATAAATCATATGATAAATTATAGAGTCTGCAGTCAATAGTTTTTAATATGATGCAAATTTTAAGTGAAATTTAGAGCATACAACCGTTCCATGTGTAGCCACTTCCTCCTGCTAGATGAAATAAACATGCAGCCAGAGAATGTAGCAATGAATTACATTCAACCTCAGAAATGCTTTAGAATGTCTTCAAGAATGGCTGCCTGCTCCAGTGATGGATTATAACATAGCATGAGATCCCACAGGCACAGCAAGGTATTTATGTAGCCTTCTGATTGCCCAGGCAGTTGGAACAAATGTTTAGTCAGTGCTCACAGAAATCAGAGCACTGCTGGTCCTCCCCCTCTCCCCGCCAGACACTTCCCAGTTGCTGGAGTATTATAAATTCCACAAGTATTCCCATTGACTTAAATGGAACCATTGGTGGGGCCAAATTCTATTCAATATAATAAAGGTATCACAATCTGTCCCGGTGTTTGAAATGTAGAAACAACTTCTCTGTTTCGCAATGAGTGTACAGTTCAAAACAGATGACCCCCAAAAGTGTCAGTAACGTCACAGAATGCTAATAGAGCAGGAGGGAGATTGCCTTGCAGGAATTCACACAAGCATACTCATCAGGTATCATCCACGTAGACTGTGTGCCTTGAGTTTTGCTTTGAGCTTCATGTTTGAACTAACCCACAATCTCAACAAGAAAAGCAAAAATGGAGCTTCACATCAGATGCCGAGAATGTTAGATGATGTTGATTTAAAGCAAACATTTATCTGCCCAGATTTGCTTGGCACTGAGCCACGGTTCACTCAACAGGTCGGTGAACCCTAGAAAATCTTTCTAAGAATCTGCTTTGTGTTTTGAGTGTGTACTGTGATCTGAAATCAGCTGAGTTTCATGTGTGTTTGATGTGCAGGTTTTGGAAAGCTTAAGGGGACAAATCCAGGGAAATACTGATATTGTATTTGCACGAAAGAGTGAGGTAGCTATAAATTGTCCCTCTTGGCACTCCTGGATACCAAAACTGGACAATGATGTTGATACTCTCAGTATGATTTTAAAGAAAACAAGCACAGTAAACTGGCTTCTTGTATTCTTGTTTCAGGAGAAGATGTTGTTTGAGCTCTAGGAGATGTTGTAGGTGTTGCATCATAAATAAGAGCATCACTGAGTTCAAAAGCATCATGTCCCTCTTCCCTGACTTCTGTTAATTGTCTCTAAATCTGTACTGCATGGAGAAGTTGTGGAGTTGTAAAGAGTTCAGGTATGTTCAAAGATACATCAGTACCTTCCATGTTAATTGGTTTCAGATAATTATGCATTGATAGGAAAGTTAATAGCCTTTCAGAACAGGACTATGTTTTACTCATGTCGGTGGGCAACTTATGTTATGACTGGGTCTCTCATGACATCTGCATTCATAATATAGATGGGACTGCAGAGTCTGCATAGCTAAATGTAAAATGTTTGAATGTTTTCAATGGCAGTCTTACTGTCATGAATATAGGGCATTCCTTGATCCTGATCAGGTTAGAACAGGAGCGCCGCCAGCTTTTCTGCCACCCTAGGCGGCAGAAGGTCCCACCCCAAAATGCCGCCCCCCACAGAGGCAGTGGAAGGTCCCGCTGCCGAAATACCGCCGTGGTCGCTGCCTCCCAAATTGTAGCGCCCTGGGTTGCACCGGCCCTGGGTTAGAAAAAGAGTGAGAAGTGACATTTTCTAGCAGGTCCATTTCCAGCCCTGTCCAGAATCTGGAAGAGTATGTGATGAAATGCTGATGTGAGAAAATGGGGTGGGAAGGGGGGGAGAATAATTAATTAGAAAATGAAGACTTTCAAAGTGTTTGGGTTCATTTCTAGAAATGGGCAAAAAGATGACTATGGGGGGGGGAGTGGACAGAAGCTAATTATATTTTCTACACCAAGGAGGAAGCTTAAAGGCTTAATTAGGCTCAATACAGTGGTAACTGGGTGAAATGTAATTCCTTGTAATATACAGGAGGTCAGATTAGAAGATCTAATGGTCCCTTCTGGCCTTAAACTCTATGAATGTTACACAAAAGAACTAAAATTCATAGTTCCCAAATGTAATAGGTAAGAACAAATGTAACTCTTTGAGTGTCCTCTAATGTCCCCAAGGTTCTACTCCTTCCAGTCAGATGAGCAGATTGTGGTAAAGCAGCAAATTGAATTGTCCTGTCCATCAGTTCAAAAGTACAGTAAAAGAGAAGAGCACTTTTGTCAATAATACTCAGGCTGAAGCTGACATCTTTGTTCCTCTATTAAACGGTTGTGTTTGCACCTGCTTGTATCACTTCATTTTTCCGCTAAGGTTGTCTAACTTATTTAACTTGACAGACTGAGCACCCCTCAGAGGTCTTTGAGATTCAAACCAGCATTGGAAGTGACAGCCCAGATAACACAGGTAATCATATAGGACCTTGTGGGACTGCACTGACTACTTTTTAATTGATATTTCCAAGTTTCTGTAATAAATTTATTTCTTAATTATATACGCAATGTCATACATGGTAGCTAATGATTACTACTAATTTAAGTTTGCAGGCTAGGAGGAAGTAATGAGCTATAATATTCCTCACGTTAGTCTCTGGGTCTGAAAAACCCATTTCCCTCCTTGAAATCATGATTATTTTAAAAATTAAGATTTTCTAACAAAGCAAAAAGAACAAAAGGTGCACATTAAATCCACTTCTTCCCAAATAAAAGGAGGCTTTATAAAGTTAAGGTACTAAATTAGGTAAGGGTATTTAATTAGCTGATCATTTCAGAAAGCTCATAAAACATTTAAATAACTCTGAAGTTATGTATATTTAAGCAGTTTAATGGAGAATTAAAGTCTTAAGTGGTAAATTTGAAATGTAAATACAAAAGTCTATAGAGGAATGTTAATTGCTTTTTCTAAGTTTCCCACCTGGACTGGTATGTTATAACTCCCGATACATTTTGTATTTATAATAATAATGGGTTGGATTAGGCCCAGATAATTCCTTTAGGTGTTTAACTTCATAATTCTGCAACAAACATGGAAGTTACTTGCAAAAATAATAAGTAGACTATAAATATTCTAGAATAATACATTTCTGGTTTAAACTCACAGAAGCCAGGGAATTTAGGGACAAATTCACCACGGGAATTTAGCCAAAACCCACTGAAGTCAATAGAAACCCATTGATGCCTTCTTTCAAATCCCTTGATTTCAACATCTAACAGCCTTTTAGCACCATCAAACTGACTTGCACAGGCAGAAAAATTTACCCACTGGAAAATACCATTGAACGTATGTAAGGAAATATCATGCCAAGAGATGGGATTAGCACCCAGATTAATTCTCATTTGCCTGTAGGTAATTTGGGAATATTTTTGCTTTTCTTCTGACTTGACTGGATTAAATTAAAACCTTATTTGAAAGTTTAGTATCCCCATAATGTTTGACGCTAATTAAATGAAAAAAAAATAGGTGTAATAGCTGGGTCTAAAAAGGATGATTTGTGTATATAAACTGATCACTCAGTATCCAAACTTTGGATAGAGAGGAAGAACCCATTGGAAGAGGGGAAGTGGAGAGTAGTCTGTAGGTGACCTTATAGAGCTTTCCTGGAACTATTCCCTCTGCTAGGCATCATTTGAGGGGGCCATGGAATTTGGAGACTGTGTCCCCTTCCAGTGCTGTGAATCTGCAGATAAAGAATTCCCATCCACCTTCCGTACAGGAGTGGGAACATCCTTGCATGGACAACTACTGTCCTACCAGGCTCCAACAGGATTGGGGTTGCCATTTTCTGGGTGCCTATGTGGCCAGGTGATAGCAACCAAGAGGGAAAACCCGAAGGGAGGGTAATGTAGCTCAAAACTGTGTGATGTTCCAGTGGATTTCCAAAATGAATCCTGGGGGATGGTGTCATGGAGAGTAGCTCCTCCCATGTTTTACATCCTTCTGCACTTTCACCAACACCATAATTCTCTGTCCAGTCCAAGCTTCAGCATAGCTCCACCAATACAAGGAAAGGAGAAGGAGAATGGGGATCTCCGGTGGTCGTGCCCTCTCCTTGTGTGCAGGCATAGGCAGATCAATACATGTTAGATTCCCATTATGCACAGATCCCAGGAGGGATGATCTGGGCCCATATATTTGACTTCTCTGTGCCTCTATTTCCTCAGAAGTGGAATGGGGATAGTAGCACTCTCTTATCTCCTGGGGTGCTAGAAGGGTTGATTATTTTTTGAAGCCTTGTGGGATTCTCAAATGCAGTGTGGCTTAGAAGTGAGATGCGTTATTATAAGGATAAAGAATAATTTTGCTGCTTCACATTAATGGTTAATATCTGCATCACAAAACCTGCTTGATCACATAAAGATTCTACTAAGCATTTAATCCTAATCTTCAGGCTGATGCATATTCATTTTATTTAGAATATTAATTTAGTCCTCAAAGGTTAATCCCTCTCAGGTTTGTAATTAAATATAGCAGTGACTTGACAACTCTGGACTCACCCATGTTGGAATGGGTTTTCCTAGTGGTCAGATCTGTAACTGTAACCCATTTTCAGATTCAACCAGCAGTCAGAGAATGCAATTTGGCATGGCCAGTTCAAAGACTTTGCATCTAAGTAGAAAAAGGGAAATACAAATAGATGAACAACCCATAGAATGAGTTCCAACATTCTGGTTTCATTCATCCACTGGCAGGTTTACTCATCTTCATTAAATGACAGAGGAAAATTGGAGCACCCCAGACTAAACATCCTAGATGTTTTTATATTTAAAAGTTACATAGAGTTTAAAATTGTAATGGTTCACTAGTATGAATTCTGCCATGTGCTGTTTCGGTATTTTTGTTTATCGCGTTGCAGAAAGTGTCTGATTTTCCAACCTGTAAACTAACTATGGATGTTCTGCTTGAGACTTGGGGCCTGATTTCAAAGGTGCTCAAACCATAGCTCCTGTCCACTGGATCCATCCCCTATGGAGGAAGGGGCATCAAAAAGAACTGTGGCCTGTGTGTGCTCCGCAGCTCTGCAAATCAGCCCCTAAGTGTCTCAGATTTGGCCCCAAATTCAGAGGTCACTTTAGAAAATGTAGTCTTTATGTGGAATGATGATAATATTCATCTCAAAGTTACACCATGATGCTTCATTAATTAATGGTTATAAAGCACTTTGAGATCCTCAGATGGATGGTGTTACCTAAGTGCAAGGTACCTGTATTATTGTCTCATCCTTTGAAGCAGAAAAGAACACTTGGTTCTTCATTGTTCTGTTCTCAACCTCTCCCGGCTGAATGGTGATGAAAGCAATAAGATAGGAGAGGGTGTGTATTGAACTAAGGACATTGCTTTACCTCAGATGTATCATTAAATATAAGGCTGCTTTTAGCTGTAAACACACAAGGGATGAGGAGAGCCCAGTGGACATGCATTGTGTCATGTCTTACTGCACTTAGTGAATGGCTCTATTCAAATACCGCCAGGAAGGCTGAGATTTTCAAAGGTGCCTATGGGAGTTAGGCATCCAACCCATACTGGCTTTGGGTAGGAGTTCAATGTCTAACTTCCAGGTGCCCTGGAAAATCGCAGCCTGAAACATTAAATCATTCAATGTGTTGGGATAAAAAAATAGTGTTCTTATTCCAATTGAAATTGCTCCATACTTTAAATTAGCTATTACAATTAAAGAATTATAAATAAATAACAACATGATCTTAGAGTTCCCATTTGTAGGGCGGTCTATAATTAGACTCTACGGTATTGGCGGGGGTAAACTTGCGCCTCACTGATAAGAATTCTTTTCCCCAATCTTCAGGTGTGGGAGCACAAATAAAATTTGGTGGCATGGGGATGTTCTAGCTTCTTTGCCAAATGTTTGTCCACAATGCAGGCCATGATCTTTTATATTTTAAGCTGAAATGGCTGGAATCTCATCTATGGAGGCTGTGCATGTGGAATAACTTCCGTAGTGTTTCAGGACACAATAGAGGGGTAAAATCTGCCCCCATTTACCCAGATTTGAACTAGAATAACTCCATTGGCTTCAGGAAAGGTACTCTGGATTTACACCAGTGTAATTTGGCCCACAATACATGTAACTCCTCCTAAATTATATTAAACTTCCATACTTTTCTGAGTGCTGCAGTAGATTATTATGACTCCAACAGATGGTTCCCCTGAGTAAGTAATATGCATTTTTAAAAACTGGGTGAATGCCTATTTACTTTATACAATTGTCTGTAAAAGCTCCGAAGGCCTGATGTAATCCGTTAAGTAAATAACTAGAAATAAAACACACGCTCAAAATTCTTTAAATATGCATTATCCCATTAAACTATAATGGTTGGAAGGAGCTGTGGTGTTTGGGAAAAATTATACATGTTTCTTAACAACTGTCCAAATACATATTTACACATACTTACAAATGTACACAAACCATCTCAATATCAACTCAGACAAAAAGCCTTATTAAGCATTCCTCTAATGTAGTATTTTTAGTAGCTTAGTCACTATAAGTAGCCAAAAGCCACAAAAAACATCAGGAGAAATGCTCACTCCCTTGGAGCAAAAGCACAAGGCTGGCTTTGAACCTACAAGTCTAGGACCCCTAAGGTCATAAATTATGTCCCTCTAACTCACATATGAAACAAATGACCTCAGGTGGCTTCAGGGGTGGTGGCAAAACCCTGGAGGTGGAGCTAGCTCATTAGCAGGGTCTGTCCATCTGGTGACCAGGCTTATATTTGTGTATGTCCTTCATATTAACGCAACTGAGGCTGGAACCATGACCCCCATCAGTTTGCATAGTAGCAGGGCCGGCTCCAGGCACCAGCCCACCAAGCTTGTGCTTGGGGAGGCACCTGGAGGGGGGCGGCGCGGTGTGGTGCTCCGGCCGCCGGGGAGAGCGGGGCCACGGCCGGGCTCGCCGCCCTCCCCCCCAGCGCTTTGGCCGCCGGGGAGAGCTGAGCCCCGACCGGGCACTTCGCCCTCCTCCCAGGGCTCCTGCCGCCCTCCCCCCCGGCCCTTCCCTGCCGTGTTGGGGGGGAGGGGGAGGGCGGCCGGAGGCTTTTTTGCCTGGGGCAGCAAAAAAGCCAGAGCCGGCCCTGCATAGTTGGTAGCGCTACCAGATAAGACAAAAAGGGCCCTGCTCTGCCCAAGAACTTTGTTAGCTGGAACTTGGGCTTTGAATACATTCACTCTCACTGTTGCACTTGCTCTTTGTAAATACACGATTTGTGGCATCAAAACACGTTAGGGTTTTTGGTGACTCAGAATTTGCTGAATTCCTAAGGGCTTTCTCTGGTTTCAGATTTTGTATATGGATGTAAATATTTGTATGTTACTAGAAAGACAGATTTTCCTTTAGCTTGGGAGCTTTTCAGAACAGGGACCTGGCTTTCCTGGTTGCCCATGTTGTTATAAAACAATAACTCTTTTAAAATTATTTTAAAGAAGATAATAGTTCAAACAAGACCAGACTGGTGGAGTATCTCCTTGGCTGAAGGTGTTCCTTGATTGTGGAACTGCCAAATTGAGAAGATCTGGCAGTCTCTGGCTGGCTGCCTTTAGTTCATGTTGTACATGTTGGTCTATCTACGGGGGCGGGTGGGAATTTGTATGTAGGCTGTTTTCTCCACCATCCCTTAGAGCAGAACAATGCACTGGCCAACCAACACTAGAGCTCTGTACTGCTGCCAAGAATAAGGGCGTAAGAGAATACTCCCCTTGATTATAAAGTTCTGGAATCAGGTTCTCTCTTGTTGGTACAGATTATTTGGTTCATATTGTACCTCCCTGCTCTATCCTGGCCCAGGGAGTTGTTGTGCTGAGGAATGCTGGGATTCACTGAGAAAGGGGAAGAAGGCAGCAGTGCATGTTTTCCCTTTAAGTTTCTGCAGAAGGAGGTTATATTTATGTTCTGCAAGGTGCTCCATGGGACTTACCCATTGCTCACTGGTATCAGTGGAAATATTCTCATTGCCAGTAGATCGGTCCCCACAGGAGCTTAACCAACACAAATCCCCAAAGGAGCACTATTGGCTTGTGCTGGCCAAGTGACGTTTCCCTAGCATCATTGCAAACCTTTCCCTGGGTCCCCTTCTGCCTGTAAGGCTCCTCCATCGGAGCCTATGCAGGGAATCAATGTGGTCCTTAGGACTCCTCTATTTTTGGTCAGTTACACTGTTCTACAGCCAAAATGCCTCTAAAATAAATGTAGTCAAACTTTACTAATTCTGGGTCACTGAGAACGAAAATGATGCTTAAAATTGTTGATTGGTTCTAGTTTTCAAGATATGCTATTGGGTCAGTATATACGACCCTTGACTTGGGAATGGCGGAGGATAAGTGAGTTACAAAGGGAAGGGATCTCAATTTAAACCAGAAATGACTAAAATACATCTTTGACTGGATCTATGAATAAATCTATGACTGGGTTTGGACAGTACTTGCTTTTTAGGCAAAACAATGAATGATGCAATCTGAAGCTGGTATTGCGTCATACATGATATGAATTGCATCATGTTATTCCTAGAAGTCATGGATGCAATCATAACGAAGCTTACATCACTCTGCTGAACAAATTGCCCTGTATCAGCTCTAGAAATCATACAGTGTCGTGCTCTCTTATTTGTCAGTGTTTGATTTTGCAAAGGGACACATTTCTGTTTAGCCAAAGTGAGCAGAGATGCCTCGTACTTGTGTGAGCAGTGCAGACAACTTCTGCTATGTTTGTGGTGAAGTGACTTTTGCATCACAAAAGTGCAGTATAACCACTATGGTTAAGAAAGCCTATCACCTTTATTTTGGCAGCAAAATTGGAGATCAGGACAAGAGGTGGGCCCCACACATATGCTGCAACACTTGTGCAACAAATCTTCGCCCGCCAGTGGTTGAACAGGAAAAGGAAATCTATGCCTTTTGCAGTGCCAATGATTTGGAGAGAGCCAACAGATCATACCAGCAATTATTACTTCTGCATGGTGCCTCCAGTTGGGAAAGGTGTGTCAAAGAAGAAAAAGTGGACTGTGCATTATCCAAACATTCCATCAGCTATACGCCCAGTACCCCATGGAGAAAGACTGCTGGTTCCTGATGCACCAGAATCACTATCACTTGAGTCAGAAGAGGAAGAGGATGAAACTTCTGGTCCTGAACCATCAATGTAACAGGACCCACATTTTCTCCTATCCTCCTCCTCTGAACCACACCTCATAACACAAGGTGAACTGAATGACCTTGTCAGGGATTTGGAACTACCCAAGAGTAAGGCAGAGCTGTTGGGCTCCACGCTACAGCAGTGGAATCTCCTGGCAGGTGATGTTAGGGTTTCCATGTTCCGTGACCGTCAAAAGGATCTTGTCCCATTCTTCTTCATGGAAGGTGATCTTGTAGCCTGCAACAACATCGATGGTGTGATGGCAACCCTCAACATCGTTCACGATCCAGATGAGTGGAGACTGTTCATTGATTCATCGAAGACGAGTCTTAAAGCTGTTTTACTGCATAATGGCAATGTTTTGCCATCAATTCCAGTTGGTCATGCAGTCCATATGAAGGAAACCTATGACAACATGAAACAACTTTTGAGGTGCATAAACTATGACCAACATCAGTGGCAGCTTTGTGGCGATTTGAAGGTTGTTGCTCTCTTGCTTGGTCTGCAGACTGGATACACAAAGTACTGCTGTTTTCTCTGTGAATGGGATAGTCGTGCAAGAGATTCCCACTACATCAAGAAAGCCTGGCCACTCCAACAGTCATTGGAGCCTGGGATGAAATGTGTTCAGCATCCACCACTTGTTGAATAAAGGAAGATTTTGTTACCACCCTTACACATCAAGCTGGGTCTGATAAAGAACTTTGTCAAGGCCATTGACAAAACACAAGCAGCTTTCAAGTACCTCTGTGGAAAATTTCGAAGGTTAAGTGAAGCTAAGATAAAGGAAGGTGTCTTTGTTGGTCCTCAGATTCGTGAACTTCTTCGAGATGATGCATTTGACCATGCACTGCGTGGCAAGGAAAAGACGGCATGGAAAGCCTTCCATTTAGTGGCAATAAATTTTCTCGGAAACAACAAGGCAGACAACTACAGGTTGTTGGTGGAAAACCTCCTCAAGGCATACAAAAGCCTTGGTTGCAACATGTCACTAAAGATACATTTTTTGCACTCTCATCTAGATTTTTTTCCACCGAACTGTGGAGCAGTAAGCGACGAGCATGGCGAGCGATTTCACCAGGACACTGCAAACGCAGGGCAAATGGAGCCCATCAATGCTTGCAGACTATTGCTGGAGAGTGACAAGAGATGCTCCATTGAATGAATACAAAAGACAAGCCAAGAAGCGCCGAGTAGACACTGAATAGGACTAAACTATGTACATAATAGTTTTTTGCCTTTTGTTTCATAATACATTTTATTTATATAACTCTTTTGCTGATTTTTAAAGTGTTACATAAACAGGACAGGTGAAATATTATCATGTAAAGCAACCATAATCACATGAAAAGACCTAGGTTTACAATTTATGATTAAAACTCTACTATCTACACAATATACATAGTCATAAAATGTAAAAACTTAAATATCTTAGAAACAGTAGCCAATCAGTTGTTTTAATTGTCAGATTTGAATTCAGCACATCAAAATACATAATAAATAGCACATTTTATCTCTGAAGCAGACGACGTCTCAAAAATTGTAGACCAGTGAGTTATCGGAAGCCCATGCTGGAAGCATGTTTCTATTAACTGATTACAAAGTTGTTTCTCTTTGCTGGTCTGTTCTTTTATTCCAAAATTGGCAATTGATAGGTGACAATATGTGACTGTTTATAATTACAAAATGCTGTGCATTCTGTCTTGTGACCCAAAGCGTTTAGTTGGTATCAGACATTTGATTCATTCTTGACATAATTCAGTTTCATGACACATTTTGGTGTAATATTAATTATGTTCATATTCATTACTGTGTTGATTACCATGGGATCATATACTTGTGCGTGCCTCCAAATTGATATTCAAGTGCATACCTGGGCATACAAAAAAGCTGCAATTGATTTCCTCTGACTTTTTTGCCCAGCTTTAAATAGCATCAGTGTCCATTCATTTTTGCCCAGCAGATTCCTTATTTGAGTGGGTTTGAACTCCAACATAAGCTTCATTGCAAGAGGATTCATTCTTACAAATGGGATTCACGCTGTTTCCAGTACTGCTTCAAGTATTTCCTGTGCTTACAACCAAAGTCTAAATACAAATCTGCCACACTAATTTTACTTTAATTTCCTAGTTTGCATCTGCCATCTCATCAGAGCAATCTGGCTGTGCAGTGCACCGAGGAAACTGTCTAGCATTACCAGTGGTTTGGATTTTTCACTTGATATATAGCAACCTCCTACTTGCTGGATTATGGCTCTGTAAGAACCCATGAGCTTTGCAGCAGATGACAGCCTGTTAGACTGTTTTGCAAGAGAAAGAAAATGTGTGGGGTGCAAGAGAGCTCTCCTCTTAAAAGCTGGCTTTCACCTGGCTAACACCTTTCGGCTCAATCCTGTCAGGTGCTGAGCATCCTCAACTACAAGGGCCTGATGCAAGGTCTACTGATGTCAATGGGAGTCTTTCCATTGACTCAGTGGGCTCTGTGGATCAGTGAATCGTCCTCCTAATGACCTCATTCTGGATTTAGGGTACACCTCACAGCATCTTTCTGGGGTGAACTATTTATGAATAACCATGTATTGATACAAAACTTATCTATGTCCATGTAGCTCTTTCTCTTCTGAGGACGTGGGGGTCCTGCTAGATTCCAGATGTCCTGTACAGTGTTGGATTCTTTTCTCTAATTCAAATGAGGATGAAAGAGGCTGCAAAGGCTTCCCCCTCCCCCCTGCCCCGCATTTGATTCTCATTGCATAGGACTAGCATCCAGTATCAATGGAAGGAAAGGGATAGTGTTCTGTTAAGCCACTAGACTAGTGTTTTTCAGCTACTGGGTCAAAAGTTGTGTGTGTGTGTGTGTGTGCACATGCACAATGCAGTCAGGGTGTTGAAAATTTTATTGTATTGTAAGGCAAAGAACATTTTGCTTGCCTGCTCCCAGCAGACCTGTACCTTTCAAGGCAAATATTCTCTGTCAACCTCTCAACACACAAATGAATGCTATAGGCTTTGCATTGTTATAATTGATCCTTTAAAAAAAAACCCTCTTATAGTATATGTAAAGGGGTGGGTGATTTTTTTTTACTTTGAATAAGGGGTTGCCAACCTGAAAAGGCTGACAAACACTGCTCTAGACTTTGACTCAATAGAGCTGGGCTCACTCCCATCCCTGCCTCAGACTTTCTGTGTGGCCTTGAAAAAGTCACTTAACTTCTTTGTTCAGTTTCCCATCTGTAAAACAGATAATAGGACTTCCTTTGGCCCAAGCTATTTCTTTTTTGTCTACTTACTATGTAAACTTTTCAGGGCACAGACAGACTCTTAGCAAGCATTTATACAGTGCCAGTGAACATTTTATCTGGATAACTGTCAGCGAAGGACTGGTTCACCATTGTATATCAAAGATTTCTACAACTGCATTTAGGACTGATGATAGAATAATTGTTTTCCATCAAGCAAACCAAAAAAGAATTCATAATAAAATTTTACAAGTTAGCTGCCACCAAGAATAAACTAGAGAGCACTATATGAAATGAATTGGGTGCTTTAACTGAATCTTCTCGCAGGACAATAACTCTAATGTAAAGCCAAGGTCTGAGGAGGTCGCCTGCAGAAAACCCTCATGGGGCATTTCAGAGGAGAAAGAAAATATTCTCCTTCCTGTCAAGTTCACTTCATGTCCTAATATGTCTGAGGATGTGCATTGAAAACATAATACACAGCCACCATTATGGATCAAGGTTTAGATAACAAGGGCCATTAAGAAATCTCCAAGGATGAGAAACTTAACCCTATATGAACTTTAGAGAGAATATGTAGTTACTAATGCAAGGAATAAGTCAGGTTGATTTTAATTGTGACTGAACTAAAATGTCACTTATCATTACAGTCAATTTTGTAATGTTTCTTTTAAATACTATAATATTCCTTTTTAAATGTACATAGACGCTCTATCTAGCTCCATTGGACATAATCTATTGTGATTTCATCTTTTCCAATAAATATGCTAGAACATCTACAGTCTCTATTAATTAAATCTTTGCCCATCTTTAAGACTCCATTTAGGTATCATTTCTGTGCATTAATACCATCCTGGAGCAGAAATTACAATATGTATTGAGAAATCTCCATATTTGTCATCATGGATATGTTTCCGAACCTCCCAGTTTCTGCGCAGGCACTCGGATAAACAAGATAAATATGTATCATGACTCATCCTGAGTACAAAGATGATGGTTGATTTACAACGAATGTAGAAGAATCTTGGTTGTGATCAAGCATGGATTTTGCATTGTCTGCATCTAGGGTGACCAGACAGCAAGTGTGAAAAATCTGGACAGCGGGTTGGGGGTAATAGGAGCCTATATAAGAAAAAGACCCTATAAAATCGGGACATCTGGTCATCCATCTGCATCACACCACCTTTCCCCTAGATTGCCTCATTAAAATCACACTAGTGGCGAAATTCATGCTTCTTTGCATAAAGGTTGTGTAAATAGTCTTTGTGTGGGCACTAAGTGTGGATTCTGGGGGGACGGAATCCCACACTCACCCATGGCCAATGCACAGGCCATCAGGCTAGAATGGTTGCTGTTGCCCTTCTGCATCCCATTAGAAGGCATTTCCCAACCACTAGATCCACATAATTAGTTTTCAACGTACCCTCAATGCTCCTTCATATTAACCTAATTAAGATCCACACTAGTGCATGCTTTTGAAGCAAGATTGGCGGCTCCCTTCATTTCCCTTCCCCATTTCCCTCTTCCTCCCCCCACACACTCCAAAAGAGGGTTTCTATGGCACAGAGAAAACTATGTGGGTTCTAGCTCAGGGAATTTCTCTTAGCTACACAAATCTCCATGTAGCATCCTATAGATATTTGCTAAGGGCTTGATCCTCAGCTCAAGTAAATCGGTGCTGCTCCACTAAGAAAGATATAACCTGAAGATTGGGATATTAAGTTTGAATAATAACAGATTTCAAAGGTGCTAAAATATACAAGCAGCACTTACTAAAATTACTAATGTAATAAATTATTCATATCCTTTATGCTGTATTTTCAGCAAAACTGGGGGTTCTCATTTTGTTTCCGCACTTGTTTGCATGTCTAAACCCTGTGTGTGGATGCACTTCTAGACCAGGTTGTCAGATACGGAACTACTACATTTGCTTGCTTGCATTCCCAGATGGCTATGTGTACCAATGAAGAGGCCAGTTGGAGACTGACTGAAAATGCACCTTTTAATGTATGAATTTATTATTAATGATCATTTACTGGAGTGGGGGTGCTTATGGATCCACAGGACTGAAAGCTCTGTCTAGAAGTTAGTATGGTTGGGTTGTGTGAGACTTCTTAGCCCCATGTTCAACAAGGATTTATTGGGTGGGGCTGAGTAGGAAAATGTTTTCCCATCGTGCAAGAATTTTGCAAGATTTTGGAAAAAAAAATCCATTCCAAATAAGGTCAGAAAATCAAAAATCTCAAAAATTTTCAAGAACTGACATACCAACAAATTTTAATTTCAAGCTTGATCTTTTTATTAAACTTTATTTTAGTATAAATTAAGTTACATTTTGAAATAAAGTCCTTTTGACCAAAACATTAAATTTTTTTGTCAAATGTCAAAACCCAGAATTTGTTGACAATTTCAAAACTATTTAAACTTTTTTTTGAGTCAGGAAATTAGTTGAAATTGACCCTTTCCTACGAGCAGTTTCAGTTTTGACAAATTGGCATTTTTGTTGAGAATATTTTTGCAAAAAATTCCTTATCAGTTCCAGTTAGTAGCACAATCTATGGAAGTGTTGCCAAAGAGCTAATAAGAAATGGACTGCTTGGGTGTGTGTCAGAGGTAGGGATGATTTAAAAATCAGGGTTATACACTTGCATCCATTTGGCAGCAGTGTCCCTGCCCGAGCTGCTGTCCTGCTGTTACAGTTACAACTCTGTAAAACTAGTATAAATGAGAGGAGGATTGGATGCATTTTCTCTCTCCAATGCACTCCGCCAGTTAAAACTTTCCTTTGCTTCCATAGGTAGAAGTGAATGAGACGGTCATGCATGTAATAGTTCAGTCTGCGGGGAGTGGGACACAATCAGGACGCTAATGAGCTGTCTGAGTGGCCATGTCTCCCTAAATGTCACTTTGCTTCAATTCACCTTTGATTCTGGAGGATTTGTTCACCACTCTTCATTTGTAACTAAAATCTATGCCTGCACATGTTTGCCACCAAGAGTCCTACAGGACAATTTTATGCTTGAAAAGGGAGAATTACTTCACAGCTATGTGTGCTGTCTGTGCAAAAGGTATTGATGCTTGACATCCTAGGAAGAATTCCATTCACTCTGTGCCTCAGGTTCTCTTTGCCAGCAAGAAATGGAACATGCACAGTTGAGTGTTGAAAATCAGATATTGACTGATTTACTCCCCCCTCCCTTGATATTATGGCTCTACTTTGAAATTAAGTGCACTACAGCTCTTCACTTGCAGCACATTTCTGGCACGTGGTTTATAAATTGCTAGAATTTGCCAGCCCTTGGTTTTTAAATTCCCACTGACAGCAAGAAGCTGTCCCTGCTCAGCTCCAGTAGAGTTATGGTCTTCTGTACCTTCTTAAAGGAATGTACTGTAGATACACATCTAAAAACACACATAAAACAGCAACATGCCAGAGACACTTTACTCTGAGCAGAGGTTTTATGTTTTAACTCTCCGTATTTTACATCTTTTCCAATAGTTCTGAAGGAAATTACCTCCTATGTGACAGCAGGTAGATCTATATCACACAAATCTAAAACTGACAGAATCACAGTTTAAATAAAACTTGGGCTGAGTGAAAGAGTATTATTGGTGTTAGAGGCTAGCTGCTGTGAAGTTCACTTGAGAGTCTCAGCCCAATCCTCCAGATAGAAGAGAATCATCAGGTGAAATGCTGGCCACACTGAAGCCAATGGGAGCCAGCACTTCACCCATAGTCTGCAGAACATTACATTTGAGCAAAAGTGGCACTGGAGATTGGCCTGAGTCATGAAGATCAGTCAGAATCAGATCAGGATATAATCTTCCCCAAAGGTCAATAGTGTTTGTATTTGGTCTTCACGTCTAACCCAATTATGTACAATGGACTAAGTCACAACCTTAAGAGACAGATCTTGGTCTCTATCTGGCTATGTCTATTCATCAGTTAGGACAGGGGAGATTGATCATTGGTTTGTGTGAGGCCGCCTCCACCTGTGGAATGTGGGTATGTACAGCAATGTAATTTTAATACTCTTTTCTAGATGTTGTACTTTGAAGGGTAAAATTGCACTCTTAGCCATCTGCAGAAGTACTCTGGGTAAGTTAGTTCAAGATGGCAGCTGTTTTAGAGTGCGTAACACACACCATGCTCTCTCACGTAGACTTTGTATTTGCTCTGTCTCGTTTTGTTTGTTCTGTCATTTTAAGTTGATCTGTGAAAGGAAAAAAGAGTTCTGGTCTTTTTTTCTTCAAGTTGAGAGAATATTTTTATAGGCTATTGGGGGCCTATTGGTTGCACTCTGGGCTTTTGCGAGTCCTCTGCACAGATTCTTTTACCAGAACCTCCCCTTCCCCGAGCATGACCGTATATAGGGCAGACGGCAGCATCCAAATCAGAATCAAATAGAAAATGAATTCTCCCTGTAGTTCACCTAAGGCAGCTAGAATCTGCAGTGCTGAGCACTTTAGAAATGCAGATAGCCACAGACGTGTATGCATGCAAAGGCATTCACATGGAGAATTCTGTTCTGTGGCCAGGTGGCTGTGGGGGGATGAAAGGGGGTGCAGAATCCCCCTGCATGGAGATCCACTGCTTGTGCCACTTGCATAGTGGAAATATTTGATTTCTGCTGTTTTTATCCCTTACATAGCCACATACAAGAGTTCAGGACTAGGGTCTATGCTCTGAAGAAGTGTGGAAATAAAATATCCATTTGGTTATATAGCCACACCGAAATCACAGACTGCAGATAAAATAAGAACTAGCCTGTACCTTTGCCCAAAGCTCAAACCAAACCACAAACCTTCCTTTGTGTTCCAAAATATTTTGGGTTATTTTTTTCCTTTTCCATTATTTTTCCAATTACTGCAGCATCTCAGAATTCCCTGATTCTTTCTGGCCAGACCCAAAATGGGAAGGGTCAAAATACCCTGAGAATGCAGAAAGTGTATGAAACCTCAAACAAAAGCATGGTCCTGTTCGATTTCAAGCCCAGCTTTGAGACGTGAAAGGGTCAGATAAGCATTCGGGAGGAAATGCTGTCCCCATTGAAGTCAATGGGAGTTTTGCCCCTTGATCTGCTGGTGCTTATTCCAACTGAACCCAACCTCTGAACTTTTTCGGGTTCATCCATCACTAATGCATGTGTGATGGCTGCCATCTTTGCTGACAGCGAGCTCCAGAGCATGAGCTGTTACAGCAAAAGCAGGAGTATTCACTGGGGAGAGGGGAGGAGGGCAAGCAGGGGCATGCCAGGGCATGCCCTCCCCCAATAATCGGTAGGGTCACAGCTCCTCCGGCTCTGGGCCCACAGTGGGATCACAGAATGTCCCCCTCCAAAAGTGGTCAAATTTAAATTCCTGGGCACACCCCTCAGCGTGAGGTAAAGATCCAAGGATCATTAGCTGCGGCTGAATGGACTCATATGCTCTACAGATCTGGCGTGGCTGAGAGACCAATACCATACACTTACCAAAAGGTTACACAATTTACTGTATGATATCAGCTGCTTTAAAACAACAATTAAGACCTAAATTTTCAAAAGTGACTAATGATTTTGGGTGAGAGGGGCCTGATTGTTGTAGGGTAGGTGCTCAGTGAAATGTTTCCAGTCAGTTACTTGTAGTATATGCCACAAGTGATTTATTTCTTTGAAGTTGGGTGGGTAGAGAAGCAGCGCTCTCAGAATTAAGGTCAATTTGAATAACCAAACAGAAATTCACTTCCTACTGTCCTTTTCTGGTAAATCCACACAACGCTCAGCCTTTCTATCTTCTTGCTCTTGCTTCTGCTCCTGCACCCACAAACCTCAATGGCAAAACTCTATTTGGTTTCAGTGGTTACAGGGTCTATTCCCATAAGGGCTGAGTGAGGTCAGTCAGAGTAGAGGGTGCCCCATTCATTGTTGGGATAAGATTCCTAAATGTGTAACTTCAGACTAAAAAGAAACATTTCTTTGGGGGCTCAGTTGAATGTTACTACTACACATCAGCATGTTGCACTGCACATAGATATGTAGCAAATGTGGTTTTTTTTTTTTTTTTTTTTTGGTCTCTCTTCCCTCGGAACCTGTAAATATCCTCTGGTAGCAAAATCAGAGAGGAATAAATTCTCTTCAAGGTATTTACAAATGTGAGAAGCTTTTCAAGTCATATTTGCAATTCTCTTTCTTGCAACGACCTCTATTTTCATAATCCTTCATGGAATATTATGGTTTAAAGAGCTTTCTCTCCCTGCTGTTTTTGTTAAAAGGTTTTTGGTGTGATATTTGAAAAGTCAAATTCTGCATTTAAATGTTGTGTTTTCACAGATATAATACGAAAGAGGCCATATTTATGGGCTGCCCCCCTTTCTCCCTTTTCTGGGAGTGCCAATCAATTCCTCTCTTCTGCATGTATTGTTAACTAAACCGTGAGAGCATACAACAGTTTTAATAGTAAAGCAATTCTGATTACATCTTGCTTGTAATTACATTTATTTCATCACATATGTCCAAAAAGGCAAGCATTAGTTGGCCTGTATGGGCATGTGTTTGTGGCAGGAAGAGTGTCTGGCAGCTTGACAGCAAGGAAAATAGCTTACAGTCACTTAAAGTCTTTTGTGTCATGGACACTTGCAAAGAATCTGAGTGCTTATTTTGTTTGCTTGCCTGCTTTTAAAATCAATTGCATTTGAAAAGAGGGGGAACTTATTACGTGGCATGGATTTGCATCTAAATAATCAAAATATGAAGAGCTACAAACAACAAGGTATGCATGTGTGATCATAAATATGAGAAACCCAATAGGTGCCAGGGACTGATCTACAAATGGTTGGGGCCCTTCAGGTTCCATTATGCTGTAGTGGCAGAAACAGCTGCAGGATTTTCAGTTGGCCATGCAAAATGAAGGGGAGGAAGGGGGAGAGAATTCTGCAATCTCCGCAGATAGCAATGTGTTACTGACTATAGGCTAGATTCTGAGACAGCTCACAACTGAATAGCAACGTATTCTATGAATAATCCCATTGACTTCACTGAGGCTGCTTGTGGAGTAAAATGCTATTCAAAGTGACCAAAGGGACTCAGAATCTGCCCCTTTTAAAACAAGACTTTTCCAGCACAAATGCCAATGAAAATATTATGTTCACTTAAAAATTGGGCTGGAGATTTTACAAATAATTGTATGACAAAAAGCCAGAAGTATGTGCATATTCTCAGAAAACATCAGTACCTGACTTGAAACTGGAAAGAAAGCTTTACTTTGAGTTTTGACAAAAATTTTCAAAGCTCCCCAAAAGTTCTGTTTCAAACTCACCTGGTTTGTTGCTGTTTTTGAAACCAGATGAGTCTTGCACAGCTTGGGGATTCATGAGCAAGTGTTAGTGTTCCACTCATTTGGACACACTAAACTGTGGCTGCTCCTCCTTGATGATGCCGTGGGCCCTGCTCCTGCACCAGGGCTCCACCCTCAGGGCCAGCCCAACCTTGGCCTGCTTCCAGCAGTCCATATTCCCTGTCAGGGGTAGGGAGTGACATTGCATCTGGAGGGGCTGGGCTGGAATGCGGGAGTTGATCATAATGTGGACTCTGTGGGCGAGGTGCTGGGTCCAGCCTCTGGGATGGTTCCACAGGGATTGATGGTGCATACCATGAGAATAATTTCTGAAGTTGCCCACTGCAGTCACATAAATTTGTCCAAAAAACAAACCAAAAAAACAAAAACACCCTCCCCCCCCACAAATAATGGACTGCTTTTCCTGCTTAAATAGATACCCACCCATAATGGGAACACCCCTCCAAAAAGCATAAAATAATTGCTTTTTTAAAGTATATTCTCTGTACATTTATAAAACCAAATGCACATTAATTTAAACCAAAAGCTAGTATGTACTTTTCAGGTAAAGAAAATATAAATAAAAAATGCAGACAATATACAAACATAAACAGGTTGGGGCATTGGCAAATAGACTGGATAAATTCTAAGCATTCATTGACACACAATATTTAGTGACACCTCCTGTGTGGTAAAGCAGCTTAATGCGTTTTAGCAGGTAACAGAAAGATTGCAGTAGACTTAGCCTTGGTCTACACTGGGGGGGGTGGGGGAGATCAGGGCCGACGAGAGGGTGGGGGAAGCCGGTACAAATTACCGGGGCCCGGCGGTCCAGAAGGGGGCCCAGGGCCTGGTTTCCCTGGCTTCCACCCCCTCTCGTTGGCCCTGTTTAGCCAGTCTGCTTGCTGGGGGTCCCAAAATTTTTTTTTCACCAGGGCCCGAACCCACTCTCGGCGGCCCTGGGGGAGATCGATCTAAGTTACGCAGCTTCAGCTACATGAATAACGTAGTTGAAGTCGATGTACTTAGATCGACTTACCGTGGTGTCTTTACTGTGGTGAGTCAACTGCTGCTGCTCCCCTGTCGACTCTGCCTGCGCCTCTCGCAGCACTGGAGTACGGGAGTCAATGGAAGAGCACTCGGGCATCAATTTATCGCGTCTAGGCTAGACGCGATAAATTGATCCCCGCTGGATCGATCGCTACCCGCCAATCTGGCGGGTAGCATAGACATACCCTTATACTTGAATAACCATCCCTGCATGTAATGGGTACTCTCTCAGTTTCATTCACCTCTTAGTTGTATTTCTTTAGCTCTGCTTTCATATAAGTGCATGTTGAATGGTCCAACACAGGAAAAGAACTCAAGAAAATTCATCCTAGAGAACAAAGAGGAAGGTTTACCCCTCGCTGCAAGAAAGTTCATCACCAGTAAGGTGAAACTGTATACATCCTCAAATGAAATATGGTTGTATATATAAAACTACATTAAACTATTATATAGTTTAATAACTATAATAATATATAGTTAATAACTGGTAATATAAGTCCAAGTCTACTGCAATCTTTCTGTTCCAGAATATATTAAACTAGTTACAATACTGGTTGTTAGTGCTCCAACACATTGTACTAAAGTTGCCCTTTTAAACTTGCTATCTGTGTAGAGATTTTTTCATGAAGAGGTTTAGAGATATTAAGCTGGTAAACATCTGTACCTAGAAGATTATTCAGTATGCCAGTAGAAGTGGGATGGGAAGCAAAAATGGTGAGTAATGTGCACACAGGGAGGAGCCAAGCCGGAACTTCAGATCTAAAGCTTCAGCCCCAAAGTTTGAATTCAGATCTGGATCAGAAGTTTGAAGCTCAGGTCCATGTCTAATTATTGTGGATTGGGAACTGCTGATTTGTTGATGGCTATGGCCAACATTTTCAAGTTTGGATGCCAAAGTTAAGGGCCTAGATATGGATTTGACCTGATTTTCCTAAGGTACTGAGATTTGCAGCGGCTATTGGCTTCCCTGGAAGTAGGGGGTTATAAAACTCAAACAAAACAAAACAAAAAGCCATTTTTACTTAGCATTACTTTTAGGCAATAAAATTAAAGAACCCAAGGTACATAGGATCAGTTTTTCAAGGAGTTGGTCTCTTCAGTTACACATGCACAGTTCATTAGTGCTACTGCATTGCATGTGCAAAACCCACACTTGAGCACACATAGGACTAGACTGCCAGCCTGGCCTGGACCCTGAAAACTTCCATTTTCAGGGTGCAATATTCTGCCTGCGAACACTTATGCCTCCATTTCTGTGACCAAAATTATCAGATGTTAATTGTTAGCTGTTTACTTGATTTGTACCTACAAATTGTTAGACATCTAATTATCAACATTTACACTTTGAATACACAAAATTATGGCCAAATAGATCACTATTGAAAGTCTAGTCCCAAATGAGTAATTACATATACACATGCCAAACTGCATGCACAGCTCAGCATCTGTGTGTACAGTCTTGCAGAACTGATGCACCTGCCTAGTTTGACATTGCTTAATCTAGCCTGAGCCCAATTAGGTCACTGTGTGGCACCTGGGGTGTGTGTTAGACTTAATTGGTGATCAGACCCAGCTGGGGAGAAGCTGGGTCTTCACACAGGAAGGAGCACAGGGCAGTGAAAAAGGTCAGGGAGAGGAGAGTTAGGAGAAAAGTAGTTGGGAGTTTCATCTGACTAAGGGTGAGAGATGTCTCAGAGGCCTGAAATTTGAAGCCAGAACTAGAGGTCCTGAGCCCAAAGGAAACCCGGGAGGCTAGGGCAGTGAAGTCTGGGGCAAGAGGTGTGTTATCCCTAAGCTAAGAGAAAGATGGAGGCAGTGAAGCCCAACAAGCAGTAACAGTAAAGCCTAAGGGCCATTTTGGAGTGAAGTTTGTGGGACTGCATAGAGGAGCTGCACAAAAGAAGAGGCCCCTGTGACAGCCTCTGAGGAGGGGAGACTCCAGGGAGGAAGCCCTGGGAAGCAGTCCTCCAAAATAAATCAAGGAAGAATTTTGTAGGTATTAGGCTGAACCCTCAGCAAGAAGCCCTGAGGTAAACAGCCCAGGAAGCTGAGGATGTCAGGGAAAGCCCTGGGTACAGACAGTTAAAAGGCAAAGAATACAGGAGATGGTAATTCTCATTGTAGCAGGCTTGAAAGAAGGCTCAGTATGGAGCTGAGACACAGAAAGAATCAAGATGGTGAGAGACAAAGGGTTCTTGCTGAGCCTGAGACAAGGTTTGATAAAGTACTGGGAGTTGAGTGGGATTAAAAGTACTAAAGCGGAGATTTCTTTGAATGGTCTACATTGCAGATCCTGGGTGAGGACATCTGTGTCTTAGTAACCCCCAGGAAGAGTGCCTGAGACTGGAATGTGGGTATTGTTTTCTGTGAACTTGAGACTGGAGTACCCCAAAAGGGATGTGGAACTAAAGCTGGCCTCGGGGCTGAGTAATGGAAGATGCAGAGCACTGTGGGACCAGAGTGCCTGTGGCCTGAGAGTGTGAGAGGAGGAAAGCCTGCTTTGCCACACTTAGACGTGAGGGGACACAGCTGCGGTGAGTCAACCCTTCAACAGGCCTCCCTGAAAACACATCCCATAAAATAACATCCCCAGTACACTCAAGACAATAGATAGAAATAAAGGGGCAGATTCTTAGCTGGTGTCAGTTTACCTAACTCTATTGAAGAAAATTGGGCGTCATTGAGTTACAGTGACTTACATCAGGTGAGGATCCAGCCCAATTTGTTTTGCTGGGTAACTAGGACAGGATAGACAAATACTCATACCATCAGGATTAGTCCTGCCCTCCAGACACCACAGTCAAATAGAAACAGCAAAATAAATAGAGGTGGATAACTTTGTATGTTTCTGATTCCAAGGGGAAGGCATTTTCTACTTTACTTGGGACAATAAAATCCCTAGAGCAAATGTTGGACCATACCTCTGGGTATAGGCATAGATTCCAAGGCCAGAAAGGACCACTGTAATTGTCTCATCCAACCTCCTGCGCAACACTGGTCATAGAATTTTCCCAAAATAATTCCTAGAGCATCTCTCTTACAAACATATATTCTCATCCATTTGGAGATGCCTGTATTCCTTTATCTAATAGATTTGATGGACAGGAAAGTGGGAGTTATATGAATATTCAAAATATTTATTAGAATAAATTTATTGTATGGGTTATTCACTAAAAATAGTTTCTAGTTGATTTGTTTGTTTCCAATGTACTGTGTCCTGTCACCAATCTGCACCCCAAACTCCTCCTAGGTTCAGACAGTGTGATAGCAAGGATATGGAGCTATAATCTGTGTAGGTTCATCAGATCTTTTCAATAACATTCTCCTTCCTAGCGGAGAAGATGATGGTGCTGAGGTGTGCATTAATACTATTCAGAACAAAGATGCATAATGGGGTTGAACAATAGATGGGGGCTTGTATTTTAATTAGAAAGTAGCCTAAATGACAGCGTTGTTTCTTCAAAAGGGGGGTGGGAGGAGGGAGATTGAATTCTGGGTTTGTATTCCAGTCCTAGTAGTTGTGGGTAGTTTGAATCCAGAATTTTGCTTCCATGGGTTCTGGTTTTTAATCAAGAGCCTTACAATGAGACTTGTGTGTCACAGCTATTGTATGTTAGCATTTCCATTCTGCCAGCTGAAAATGCTAATATTTAGGGGATGTTGTATCAACAACAACAACAACATGGAAATATTAACAGGAAACAATTTTGATGCTACAGGAAATTATAGCTATGATGGCACTTTCATATTTTATTAGTAGAAGAATGAATGAGGCTTCTGCCTGTCCAAACTTCCTCATCAGTGTTGGGAAGAAATTGTATTTCAGCCTCTCTAGATGTGCTTGTGAACATTGTGCTTTATAATAGAAAGTAAGCATTGTTTGAGAGCTGTGCTCAGAAGGATTCATATTTCTTCCAAATCAATGTTAGCAGTTGTTGAAAGGTTTTGAAATTTGACTGTTTACAAAAAAAAAATAGGGTAACCCTTTTTCTAAGGGTAACCTTACTTAGCTTACTCTGGTCATAGTCTCAGGATCCAAGTTGATCATTAGAAATAGGACCACGGGCTGTAGGACAGGAAGGGACCTCCTGGGATATAGAATCCAGTCCCTTGCTATTGCAGACAACCCATCATATAAAACCAGTCATACATTTATCACATTCTAGGTTGCTTGCTGCTACTTCTCCTTTTGGGAGGCTGTTCCGGAACCTCAGTCCTCTGATGGTATCAACCTTCTTCTCGTTTCCAGATTAAACTTATTCATGACCAGGTTGTAACTTTGTTCATGTGCCAACATTGTCCTTTAGCTTCAATAACTTCTGCCTCTCTCTGATGTATTTATATGACGTTATGTGGGATTTACTTACATGGCTCTTGTAGTTGTGTGTGGTCCAGCTCATGAATTCATGGAGAGCTTACATTGAACAACTGCATTATTTTAAACATTACATAGCAATGAGAGCCTGCTCTAAGCTTAAACCAGCCACTGTTTGAGATCCACAACTTCCAAAATGGAGGATGACCTTTTACTCTCTGCACCCCACAACAATAATAGCTACTTCACACAATGCGGCTACATCCCCCAACCACTTTGGTGTCTCATATCAGGTGCCTGGAACTGCTGTCTGGATGACCCATACTTTACTGCAACTGAGACTTGTATTGGGACTTGTATGGCCTAAAGGCAGCTGTTTTATTGGATGAGCCAAAATGGATCCTCCCCATGCACAGTTGCTGTGTTAAGCTTGTTTTGGCCAGAAATCTCCGGATCCACATGCAGCCTGAAAAAGGAATGGGATTGTGGGGTGTGGGAAAGCTTAGGAACTCGGATCACTTGAGGATTGTAGTGGATGGAATTCTCCATAGCTTCTAGGACAACCTCAGGACTGAAGTAAATCCTATTGCCCCTGGGTCGTCACCATGTGAAAGAGGGTAGTTGCTAATAAAAGGATTAAGGGTCTACTAGCCATGCCACGTACTAGCCATATCGTCTACCACCACTATATCACTGGTCTAGACTCCCTTCACCTACTTCCCATGCACAGAGCACTGCATCAAGTTCACTGGGAATCAAAAAATCTTCCATGCCTACAGAGGTATGGGCAGGATTTGACATGAAATGGAGATCTACAAAGAATTGACAGGCTTAACCTGCCTCAAACTAACAACTACCCATGTGCACAGAAATAAAAAACTGGAGGGGAGAACTCATGAGATGATCAGACACTGTAATATGGTCTTTCTGTGTCCTCCTCCATTAGACAGACAAATATAGTGTGGTGTGCATTTGTTAGCCATATATTTGTTCTGTTCCTAATTTTAATGTATGTTTATGTAAAGCACCTCAGGGCTCCGCTAAACACTTTGTACAATAAAAATAAGCCACCTATAATAGGTCAGTTACCATTCTCCATAGAGGTGCCCAGAACTGTAAGCCACTGTTACCCCACCATCTCAGCAAGAGAGCTTTGTTGGAGCTTATTGTGTGTGTCAGTTCCCTGTCGCACCAGTCTGTTTGCATCACCAACAAACTCCGAGACACTGCCAGTCTTAATCTTGTGTTGTGGGTAACATATAGTGAACCCCAAGAACTGCTGGAACAGCATTCCTCTGCAGTATCCAGCCCCTATCAGTGGATACTCTCAGGAATTACCACATGTACTTTCTCCAAAGAGAGAGAATATACACAGGCCTGTTGGCTCAACCGGGGATGCACATCTCATTTTAGAGTAACCACACTGATATGAAATTATAACCAGAACATAAGAATGGCCCATACTGGGTCAGATCAAAGGTCCATCTAGCTTAAAAATAAGATGAATAAAGAACAGAGATTTAAGTGATACTAAGCAGAGATGATAGAAACAGAAAATGTAACCAATAAAACATGCTTTCTAGAGTCTAAAATTTAATCCTAGTCTCATGCAATTTCTCACCTACAGTCAGTTCTCAGCATCCTCAACCCACATAGTTGGGAGATCCACCTTTCACAGATTCCAAGTGCACTGGTTCCTTTTGTTGTTTAAGTGATAAAACTGTACTCTTTTATAGTACAGAAACCATTTGAAATGTATTCTTTGAAAAGCAAGTTTCCCCTCCTCTGCTGCTTGTTATTCGGGATGCAGGCAGCAAGCCCCTTCGTCCTCTGGTCATCTTGCTTTTTTAATTGGCTTGATTACTTCATTTAGATGGAAATGTATTTTTGTCATTTTGCTTGTAATCAAGCCATGCTGTTTTATCATCTGCCTATTAGCTAGTTCCGTGCGGACAGGTAAATCCACATTCCTTTGTCAGCTGCCTCCAAAATGTATTTTAAGAACATATTTCCAGAACACTTACTTACATCACACCCTGATATTCACAATCAGAATGTCACCAGTTCTTATATGAGACCTTACAAGAGACTATTTGGATAAATATTCTCACAGTATGTTGGGCATAGTGAATTTATCAGACCAGCTGGGATTTACTTTTTCATAGCAGTGAGTTGGCATAAAGGGCTTTTAGTGCCACACTTATCAAAATGAGAAGGCTTGCTGAAGGAAATGAAATCTGGATGGTGGATTTATTTTCAGATTTGAACACTGTATAGCTCATTCTCCTCTCGCTTACACTAATTTCACCTCATATCACTCCACTGATTTATGCACGATTTGAGAGGAGAATGAGAATTTGGATATGGAATTGTGGCTTTTAGCTACATCCCCTTGGTAGAGCTTGTACATAGTTCCATCACCGGAGAGGCAGCATCAGGAGCCACTGGACCTCAGAAAGACAATGGATGAAATCCTAGTCCTATTGAAGTTGATGGGAGCCCTTATGTGGATGGCACAGAAGGAGGAGCTTACTGTAGCCTTTTGACCCGTATGTATGGCCTTTAGAGACTGGCCAAAGCCTGGACTCTCCCTTCTACTCCCATTCTTGGACCATGTTACTCTCCTTTTGGGTCTCTTCCCTCTCTTCTCCTTACCTTCCACATCAAAGTCAAAGTTTCTCATCCTCAGCTTCCAGGATCTGTACAACTCCTTTCCTGCCTACATCTCTGCTCTCATTTCCTCTACCTTCACTTCATCCAAGTTTCCCCTCTAAAGTATCCTCCTTCCACTTCAGTGGTCTTCCCTTTTTCCATCATGCCTCTTCTCTGCGGAGCAGTCTCCTCCTTCTTGAGCACAGCATGAGTACTGTCTCATTATTAAACCTCCTCTTATAACATTTGTTAACATGAAGATTTTGAACAATCATCCCCCAAAGAGACATTAACTCTTGTAGTGCCATTTTGAGATTGGATCTTCCCGCGTTTTCATCCTAGTGTTTTAAGGCCAAAGTTTTCGAACCTGGGTACGTAAAGTTAGGCACCTAAATTCATAATTAGTTACCTAAATAACTGGCCTAACTTTCACTGTCTTCTCCCGTAGACTTCAAGTTTTTGGTTCAATGCAACAACTCATGAATAAGGGGTGAGGGACTGGGCCTTTGGTCCCCAAATTATTGGAAGACGGACTTTGTTTTTACTGATCACACTAACCCTAATAAATAAAGGAATTATAGAGCCTCATAAATCAGGAAAATTTATTTTTCTGGATTAAAAACTTGGTTGAAAAAAGCAACATCAATCTCTTAAAAGATATTTAAAGTAGTTATTAATAAGTTTGTTGCAATGCAAAATCTTAGTTATTCCAAGAAATATTGGGGGGAGGGGAGGACTAGCCCTCAGGCCTGCAACCCCCTGGGATTACTTTAGTTTCATAACTGATGTTCATACTGGCAGAGTGTCGATTCATCAATGGGAATTTAAGGTAAATTTTCTAAACCTAAACATTTCCATCACAGTCACAGATCTTTATTCCCTCTTCCTTATCAAGTTTGCAAAACACATCATATATTAAAGTATGGTTGAAAGCCTGCTGTCTTCAGTGGGCATGGGATCAGACCCTTATACCATATCCTCCGGTCATGCCAGAAAGCCAGCTGTAAAGATGCTACATGCTATCAGAGGGTAGAAAGTCAGTGTTAGTAGTGACTTGAGAGCTCATGGATTTTTATTTAAAAAAAAAAAAAAAAAAATCAATCCCACCAAACACCCCATCAAACTACTCTATGATATTCATTGACTATCATGAAATGTAAAAAAACCAACCCATGCTTGAATATAGTAAGATTTCCTCTAATTTTTTTCTGGATATAATAAATTAAACATAGTATGAAATGCAAAAAGGTTATATTGAGACATATAATATTTGACGGTTTAATTCATTTTTCTAGTGTATAAGACACAAGGCTATTAAATTTTTAAAGCAGTGATCTCTTGAAGTCCCTACTTTATGAGGGCTTTCTTCATAAAGATAAATGGTTTCCTTGACAAATCAAATGCAGATTTGAAACAAATTAAGTTAATGTTCAACGGTACAAGGTAGAATGGATGGGGGAACGGTTTTATTTTGCATTGTAATAACCATATACACCTAAATCAATAGCTGTGGGGGGGGAAGGCAATAATATCACGTAACTGCAGGAAATGAAATATAGTGCGATGGGGGGTGGGGGGAGCGGGTTGCAGAATGAAAGGATTTGTATTGGAATAATGACATTTCATTAAAAAGGGAAGGAGTGCTATTGAATATAAGTCCATACCAGTAAATTCTGTTTCTTATAATAACACTTGAGATGAGTTAAAGTTGGCTGGGTATTGTGATAAAGTATCATGCTGGATTCCTTACTTCTATTATGTTGTAATTTTATGTTAAAAGAAACATTTGAAATGTTAAAGTGGCAGTGCATGTTTTTCAGAGTGCTTTCTCTTTCTCCTAATGTTTCATTTAACTTGTTATATTATCCTGTGATTCACCACGGGGACATGAGAGTTTATCATTTTCATTCTGCCATATGCTCATATTAAAAAAACAAAATGTGAATCCAGGTCTGGTGAAAGGTGCGAGATTTGACAGCTCTGTAAATGAAAGCCTTCTCTTTATTCATATGACAGAGCATGCGTGGCAATGGCACATATCTTTGGCAAAAATAGTTTGCTCTCATTGATAGATGGAGTCAGATTCTCAGCTGGTATAAATTCAATGGACATCCACGGAGATGTATTGATTAACACCAGATGAGGGTCTAATATGGATGAGAGTCCATAATCTTTTTGGAAGTTCTTAAATCCGGGTTCCATTGAAGTTAATTGCAAAATTCCTATTGACTTCACCAAGGCCAGGATTTTACCCATAGGGTATGTCTACACTGCAAATGAAGTGAAGTGATTGTAGCATAGGTAGGTATGTTCATGCTTGTTTTAATCTATCTTGGATGGATTACAATAGCAGTGTAGACATGGTCGTTTCAGCACAGGCCAGCAACCAGAATACAAGCCCTCCAGTGAGCCTGAGTACATATTCTGGTTCCGCTAGCCTATGCTGAACCCCATACCAACACATGTACATTGTTGTTCCCTATGCCACCTAGACTGAAACTAGCACTGGTCTGCTTACCCATGCTACAATCACTCCTTCGCTTGCAGTGTAGACCTATCCTACTCTTTCTGTGTGCTGCACATCAGCCCCTCAATGTGCATCAAATCTGCCCTAAAGGACCACCTATACATATAGAAAGTAGTCCATTTGCCTCTCTGCTGGGACTGCCTTTTGGGGGATAACATGCACAGGTGTCTACTAGAAATTAACATGGGACCACCATCTCATCTCTCAATGGCAAATGAATTTTAATATTAAATATAAAGTAATGCACATTGAGGAGATAAATTCAAACTACTCATACATCTTACATGTTTCTGTATCAACCTAGGAAAGGGTTCTGGGTGTCACTGTAGGTAGCTCAGTAAAAATCCCAGCTCAATACACTGCTTTAGTCTCCTTCTCACCCTCCCCTCCAAAAAAAAAAAAAAAAAAATCTTATGAAGAATTAGGATGCATAAAGAATGGGACAAAAATAATCCTGAAAATATGATAATGCCTTTATATAAATCAATGGGGTAGCCTCATCTAGAGCTCTGTGTACACTACTGGTCATTCTGTCGCAAAATATACTGCTGGAGGCTCAGAGAAGAGCAACAAGAATGACCAAGTGAAGAAATGAAAAGACTGGGCTTGTGCACCTTAGAAAGTAAACAGGAGAATAGAAAATGATGAGTAGTCTAGAGAAGTTAGATCGGGAACTTCTGTTCTCCCTGTCTCCTCTTCTGGTCCTTCTACAAGACCAAGAAATATTCAATTAAATTAAAAGCATGGAAATTCGCAATTGATAAAAGGAAAATTGATTAAACTGTGGAACTGGTTGCCACAGGATGTCATTGAGGCCAAGAACTTAACAAGATTCAGAAAGGGATCAGACATTTATACAGATAACTCTGCATAGTCTTATCATAACTGAAGAATGTTTTAGGGTTTAAGCCAATCTCGAACTATAAAAGACAAGGATGAGACCAGTGTAGGGCAGATTTTTTTCCCCACATCTGTTTATTTCAGGGTTCTTACACCTTCCTCTGAGCATCTGTTTCTGTCTGCTATGAGACAAGATACTGAACAAGATGGACCTTGGGTCTGATCCAGTATGGCAATTCCTATGTTCATCACTTATTAAATCCCACTGGGATCTGTACTGACCTGGACTCAGAGGTGAAGGGATCTGTTTTCTATTCTCTGAGTTAATCAGTTCCTTAGAGCAACCCCACTCCACTGTCAATGATCACTCTTATCTGGTTATTCTTTAACTTGTATAGGAATTGTGTTGTATTTCTTTGAATAGTGTGTGAGCATTCTAGAGGGCCTCCCTGTCTTCTATTGCAGAAGCCACCAGAACCATGCCAGAGCAGCACTTTACATATGTAGCTAGGCCTCTCTTTGTATAGAGTTCGTAAACATGGATATTTGGCTTTATCGGTGTGGTTTCTTTCTATTCTTAATGTTGTTGTGACAGGGTGTTCCACTCACTACTAAGATGGTACCTCCTCCTGGTCGTTCTGGGGAATAGCTTGCAAGGTCCATGCCCTTTTCCATGGTTGCATGCTGTCCTCTGCCTCTCTCTCTCTGGGTCTGCAGCCTCTCTCTCACTCCACAAGCTGCTGCTGCCTCTTCATGACGCAGCCTCCGGCCAGGTCACTCTACGCATTTTTCTCTTCCAGAGTACCAAAGTCTTCCTCCAGCAATCCTAAGCCATCTTCCCATTCACTGCCTTGTAGTGCCACTTCCTCAGCAGCTGGCATGGGAACCACAGGCCTGCCCTTTACTGTTGGTTCCAGCTCAAGGACCCTCCAGCCAGCAGTCAAGGTCTGTTCCCTTCTAGACCTTACTCCCTTTCCCTAAACCCTGTCCCTCCTCCCCCATTTGCTAGCCCAAACACACTTCCATTCTCCTAGGAAGTGACTGCAGACTTTCCAAGCTGCCCCATTTGCTGTCAGTTTCCTGCCTTTATAAGTCCAGCCCTGCTCCTTCCTCCTCAGCTGTGCCCCTTCTCTGTCAATCAGGGGCTTATTTAGCCACCTGATTCCTCTCAACTGTGGCCTGTTGGGCTAATTAGCCCCCTTCTTTGTCTTCATGGCAAGTGCAGAGTGAACACCCCATCAGAGTTGTGTACAGATAAGATACCCATTTTCTCTTGGTGATGCACTATTGTATGTTGTCTAACATTTTCATACAATTTCCACCCAGCAGGGTAAGTACCAAAGCCGGCATCTCTTGTGGTATTTCTAGCATGATCAGTTGCAGAAACCAAGCTTTGTTCTCCTTGATTTGAAGATCTGAAGCTCACTGAAGTTCTGACAGTTTGGATAAGATTTGGATTAGCAACTAAAATATCTGGGTGCTTATTTAACCTAAGCCTCTGAAAGGTTGGAGGCTACCACAATACTAGAGGAGATCCTTTTTTTTTTTAAATTTGTGGCTTTTTGACTAATTATTTGGAATACTTATTTGAATGTTCTTTTGCACCCAGTTTAGGAGTGGAACCTGCCTGCATATACACAGATATGCCTAGTCACATATCCTACATAATTTGCATTTGTGAGTGTGTGTGCCCACTCATACCACGCACAGCCAATGATCCATCCCTTAGTGTTTAGCCAGTAGGGGGGCTTGCTTTGAATTATTTTTCTACTCATTATAAGCTATTTGCTTGTAGTTATCAGTGTGCAGGGCTTTTTGGTTCATTTGTTTTAATAGGCACAGGTCAACATTTTTCTCAAACATATTTCAGACACCATTCTCATCTCTTGGGGTGCACTGAAAGAATGTAAATAACTGTACTTGAGATTGTCTGTCTTCCTTAGCTCACTTCAAAATAAGGGCAAAATATGAGCTCACTGAAGCAAATCAACTTTTCAAAATTGCTTATTGTCAAATCAGTACCCATCTCTATCAGCAGGAACCGATATCATTATCCATGAACATTCTAGTGCTAGTACAGGTCCTTATTAACATGCCTCTGCTAGGCTCATCATGGGCTACAATTATGCAAACTATATCTGTCCCAAGAATACTGTACGTATTTTCCTTTATTGAGCTTCTGGGCTAGATCCTCAGTTGATGTTAAGCAATAAAGCCAGTGGCGCTCTGGTGACCTACACCAGCTGCAGATTTGGCCCTCTGCCTTTTTTGCTTTCCTGAGGGGTCCTGAATGCAGCAGATGCTCAGTGGAGTGAAAGAAATTCAGAAAAATTAAGACCTTTTGAAAAAGATTGTTTCATAGTGAAAGCAGCTAAACGTAGCCAGAAATGATGTAGCCAAAACCCTGTCTATGGAAATGGTGACACTGCAGCCAGATTGTGCCTTTTGCAGAAACACAAAAATGAGGCTGTCTCTAACTCAAGACAAATATTATGTCTTAGCCACAGTTAGAGCGGAGTGAATAATGCTTGGTTGTGGGTTTTTTCTTACTGTTTCTTATGGGTTTTAACCACATCCTAACCCCATTCTGGCACAACTGTAACCAGCACCCCACCAATTCTCATCTCCTTGTTGGTTCTTTGATTTCTCCCCTTGTGTCTGCCCACCACAGTTTAATGGCAATTCACTGGATTAAGACACCTCTGTCAATGCCTCTTGACTGAGACTAGTGTGTTGAGATGGAGGTGGAGAATTGTGGAATTCTTTATCCTTCAGCACCTCTCCTTAGAGATTACAGGATGCTCATTTCTCAGGGGACATCTGCTGGAATTGCCCATACCACAGTACTCTGAACAAGATTTTATAAGAAATGGAAAGAAAATGACAATAAAAGAAATAGTTTACTTATCTAGTTTAGCTATGAGAAGGGTTAAGACATTTTTAGCTTAGTTACAGAGGAAAAAGACAAGTGAACAATTTACATCTCAGGAAAGCAAATCTCTCCTATGATCACCCTTTGGTCAGGCTGTCAGCATCACTTGCTGTCTAGAGAGCAAGGCTTAGATCCTCAAAGGTATTCAGGTGTCTAATTACCATCAACTTTTTTTTTCCGATGGGCATCGGGCACCTGAATACCTCTGAGGATCTGGGCCCCATTCCTTCCTATGTCAAGAGATTTTTTTTTTCTTTTATCAAACCTTTTCAGATAGACCAGTACAATATGTCCTTACTGCCCAGGTTTTAGAGTGCATTTGCACCTCAGGGTGAGGTTTCATTAACATTTACACAAAATATTCCTTGATTAGATATCCTGTTTGGGGAGGGGAAGGCCACACGACAATTGTCTCCTAATTTCCTCCGGGAGTTCCCTCCACCCTTCCTACTCTGAGGCTGTTATGTCTATAGTTCCAGGGATTTCAATTTCTTTAGAATAAGTACAGTTGATCAACTTTTGGTCTATGCCATTGTTTCCCACACCCCTCTGGCTGAATACACCCAATATCTACTTCTTCTGGACACCGAGATAGCTGGGATATGACCCTTGTAAAAAAAAATTAAATTTCTCTTGCCATAAAACTTAAACTGACTACCCCAGATCCTATGCCACATTAACCAACACAGTACAGATTTCTAATTGTACATTGACTAGTAATATTCACCGTTCACAGTGGATCATTTAACTCTATCAATCATTCAGTCAAATAATGGAAGCAATATCATGAGGCCAACTCAGTTCAAATTGGGAATCTTCACCATGAACTCTTTTGGGAACAATCTGTAGCTCAAGCAATGTTTTACTGCAGAAATTCACAGGTAATGATTTTAGATAATGGTTAAGTGTAGAAATTTCACACTGTGTTGGAGGAACAGTTTTAAAAAATGAAATTTATTGAATAATGTATTTATTGGGATCTATTTGTACCACTGAGCTGAGCAATCAATTTTTTCCCTATATAAAAGTAGTTAAATCAGTCATCATTAGGGGACCGCTGAGATTTCCATAAAGGACGTTATGAGATGGGTGAACAGTGAAAACAGTATTCATGAATGTTCAGATTCCAAATAGCTGACCTGTTAGCCCACGATGGGTGTCCTTTTTACCATTCACATTAATGCACATGGGATTTTGGTGGCCTATGTGTTTGGAAATTGGCTATTCTTCATGTGCATTCCTGTATGCACTTGAGAGTATAGATATTTGCTGGTCAGCCATTCTGGCCCATCAGTTTGTTCACCCAGCCAACCAGAGAACAGAAATAGTAGATCATGTGACATAAGTGACCAATAACACAGCTTGCATTTAAAAAAAAACAGTGGAAAATAGCTGAGGCAAATTGTTGGGGAGCATCCCACTAGCTGAAATCTATTTGCATGAAGTGTTTGAATGATTGCAAACCATGGAAAAGGTCCTACACATGAGTCGGCTAGTAGGTATCCTGCTAGTAGAAAAACAAAGCAAACAGAAAAGGGCTGAATTCACTGAATAAATTCATCGCTATGAGAAGTAACCACATCTGGACAGTCAGTTTCAAATGAATAAACACAGTTCCCTGTGTCTTCAACTGGAACCACGTAAACATACCTATGGGCAGAATTTGGTCCTAAATGATTTTTTAGACCCTGTGGCCATAGTCCTCTCTGGTGATCTCAACTGAGTTATGACAGGGGTGAAGATGGTCACAAGGTTGATCTGCAAATTTAGATTTTAGTCAGATAGATTAGTGAATATCGGGACTCAAAGCTGACTGTCCCAAATGATTTTTGAGCATGCCTTCTCCTTTCCTCATGTAAGGATCCAGCCTAGCTTGCTATAAATTAGATCAGATATTAGCAAAGATTTGTTGTGGCTGTTGCCTACAAATAAAATGCTGGAGAATGTTGACTTCATATAAATGATGGAGAATGTTGGTAAAACTGACTACAGAATATCTAGAGAGTACAATGAGCCAAATTCTTCCTTGTTTCTACCCAGCAATACTACTGAAATCTATAGGGTTACTCAGGTGTAAAATCGAGTAGAATTTAACCCAGCTTCCAAACTGAATCAGTTATTACTCTATTGATTTTAAAATGAAAAGGGGAGGCACACAGAGAGTTCTCTCTGCTTTGGGCCTTTTCCTTGTCACAAATGCTAAGTGCTCAGTGAAATCCATAGTATATTTTGCGGGGCAATATCAAATTAGCATTTCATGACTAATTTAACATTTGCGCTGATTGTACATTTTTCTTCCGCAGGAGGATGAGAACCAGAGGAATTAAGCAGGAAATGCATTAGCAATTAACAATGAGAAGAAAATCCCACATTGGCTCCAACATGTTTTTCGATGTATTTTCTCTGAGTTCAGTATTTATTTTCTCTTCAGCCTGACAACTGTTCAAAAGCAGGTGCACACTTTGTCAATTAGCAAATAACATTCTTTGTAAACTGCCTCAGTGTGTGTAATTTGCCCAGGAACATCTTCTTTAAGTAATTACTGCAAATCAATCAATGAATCTGTGTTTGTGATGCGTAAAAAAAATCTTGCCGGGAGTTTGGCAAATGCTGCATATAAAGCCTATTGATACACGTTATCTTTTATAAGTGCTGTTGATCTTATGCAAGAGAATTATCAGTTCACACTTTTGAAAAATAGATCAGTGACACTTTGTGTAGCTTTTGATTTAGAGAGCTTTATGCATTTATTCAGAAGACTAGTGGCACTGTAACTATTTTACTACTTATTAATAAAGCACTTAAGACATTGCTCAATAAGCCATTCACATTGAAAATGTGTAGATAGATTGAGCCTTTTCACTCCGATCTATCCATGTGACTTGCTCCAAAATCCATGTAACCTCAAGCTGGAATGCTCTGAGGAGTTAAAGCAATGCTGCATGGCATATTTCCACCTTCTGCTCTACTGCATAGCACAAACACACAGGTGAATGAGAGTTGTACAATAGTGGCACATCACAGCTCAGCAGACTGGCTGGACTCCTATCATTCGGATAGCTAGGGGAAGCCTTGAGCTGTATAGGAAAAGTGGCAAGAAGGGCCCCTGCTTCAGAAGGAAAAGGATGGGGGTTGAAAGAGTGGGATGAAGTGGTCATTGTTTTCATGGAACAAGAAGGCAACTGGCTGCAAGGAGAGTTTGAGTGAGGGTGAAGGAAGTGCAGGGAAGTGTAATGAGTGGGATGTGTTGACACATCCAGTCTGGCAGTTTGATGAAGTTGTCCAGAAAACTGAAACCAGTTGACTCTGTCCCATTTGGGTGCAATCATATCATCAACACAATATGGATCCCAATTTTCTCATACCAGCCCTTCAGTGTCTCGCAGAACTCCCATTAGTGGGACATTGTCAACTTGAAATATAGTCAATGTTTTAAAAAGGAGTTGAACACAATTTAAGACCCGAACAGGAGAAACTGACTACAGTGAAACTGACTACATGAAAGGCACTGTCAAATGTACAGTGTGACCTAATAACGTGCAGATCTATTTAATTGTTTTTAGTTATAGTCCTCCTAGGTGTTACTTGAAGCTAAATGGAAATATTCACATAGAACCAGGCTGAGATTTTCAAACAGCTCAGAGAATTTAGCCACACATCTTCCCCTCCTGCCCCAATTAATTTTAATTTAATGGAAGATGTCAGGCTAAATCTCTGGCATTCTTTAAAAATTTCATCCATGATTTTTAAGCTTCTGAAAAGCCAACAGCTTAGAAAGATGCATTGTTTTACACACACACCCCCATCAGAATCTTTTAAGCATTTAAAACTCTATTATGATCAGCAAAAATATACATTTTCCATCTTAAACTCCAGCTTTTTTGATATAAACCAGTGTCACCTGGAGTGACAGCACTGGGCTGAATTTTCAGAAGTGCTCCGCATCCATCAGCTCTCCTTGAACGGGCTTCCAGATGTCCAGTGTATTTGAAAATTTGGCTATTTTATTTCATTTGCTTACACAGATCTGTGCCAATGTACGCTCCCTCGCTCTAGGGCTCAGATTTTCAAATGAGCTTCAGAAAATTCAGTGAGAGCTGGGTACCTAATTGAAAATTCCAGCGTAAGTGCCCTTGACGTAACTTAAAATCACAACACAATAAAAACCAAAACGTAACTAAAGGGCAGCAGTCCAATTGAAGATAACGCACTGCAAGCAAGCTAGGCAAATTACGCTCCATTTCTCCAGCCTTACAGTTCCCACCCGTAATTTTCAGAGGCCTGGAAAGAAAATGAGAAACAAGAGCTGATTTCCTTTAAAAAAATCTTCATACCACTCTAGGCACTATTTAGATAGTCCCTGCCCCAGAGAGCGTACAGTCTCATATGTTTGTACAGCACCTAGCACAAGGGGGTCCTGATCTCAGTGCCTAGCCAGGCTGACAATTGTGCTGCGACTGCTAACATGCCAGTAGGGGAGCTTTTGGGTGCTTATCCTTTCCAGTATCTGGCTCAGAAGCTTCATAGAGTCACTAGCAATATCAAAATCCAGAAGCCCCTATAGAAATGGCCTGCATATATTGTAAGCTAGCACTGGCTTTAGGATTCACCAGGATCTTGTGTATTTTGCATTTATAAAACAAATTTAACATTCTAAACCTTCCCCCACACCCCAAATATATATATTTAGAAGTAGATTTCTTAATGATAAGCGTTATGGCAATTACATAACACCTCTTGCAATCAGGAAGTGCTTAGAAACAGCATGGGCCAAAATGTCTGTCTGTCCTTTTGGTTGCTGGTCAGTCAAGGCATATCAGTTTTATGGATGGAGAAATAATAAATGACCAAAAATCCTTTACCTTCCAGAACAGATCAACTGTACAGCAATGGGCCTTCTTTCCCTGGTGCTTTTGGACGGCATTGACTTAATGAGACTGAAGAACAGTGGTAAACAGATTTTTAATAAAAAAAAAATGCATTAACAAATCTCCTACATCAAAGCAACTGGTCTACGTCCTCCTAGCCTGGGATGGTTGACACTGCTAGGGTGCTGGACAAACATGCTTCAGCCTGGTGATCTTAAAAGGCTGTGGTATCTTTCAGACAGTCTCATTCCGGAGACTTAATTAAAACCTAGTTCACTCCTTTATTCAATTTATGAGGCCTAGCCAGTAGGATTAAGCGATTACAGGCAAAAAGCCCCATTTGTGAAACACTCATAAGCTCAAGCTGCTAGGCTGCTCAGTTGTACTCCATTAAATTAATAAGGAATGAATAGGTTGATCCATTATGAATAAAGCTGTGGGGAGTCAGAGCATTGCTTCATACTCTCTGCACACTCCTTAGAGAACATTTGTGTAAAATGATGATGTTCATATTCATTCAATTGGAATTCTATACAAGTGGAATGCATAAATTACTCTAAAGATGGGGAGTTTATCTTAAACATTAACTGTGTGTGTGAATTAATAAGACTATTATAAAACCATTAGCATTCAGTGTATTTACCTACATATGCGGCATACCTAAACCAAATTCAACGATTGCACCTAATTGCTATTCTTGTTGTGTGATCAAGCTGTGGTTCATTTTCCCTTGTAGTCATAATATGTCTGAATTACAATTTTTCTATTAAAACTTTTGAATCCTTTCCCCGCCAGCTTTACATTTATTCCTGTAGGTTCTCCAATTACAATTGAATACACACAATCGTTACTGAATGAGAAGGAAAGGCGCAGCAGGCATGTATGGAAACAAAAGCACTGATAGATCAACAGATGCCTGAATATCAGTTAAGAGTTTAACATCAAATAGCTTCCATTCTCTCAGAAACTATCAGCCAAACTGTAAGGCCAGAAGGAACCAGTGTGATCATCTAATCTGACCTCCTGAATAGCACAAGCCATAGGATTTCCCTGAATTAATTCCTGTTTGAACTAGGGCATGTCTTCTAGAAAATCAGCCAGTTTTTATTAAAAAGTTTCCAGTGATAGAGAATTCTCCATGGCCCTTAGGCTTTTTCTGAACTCATTTTAAAAAATGAGGGCTTGATCCAGCTGATTTCAGTGGAAAGACTCTCATTTAATTCAATGGCCATTGGAGTGGGCCCAAGGAAAGGAGAAAAAATAGCAAAGGGCATGGTGACAGGTTGTGGAGCACTGCCTTAACCTAGGCAAATAAGGGGTTAAAACCAACTCTTGGCTTGCACAAGTGCTACAGGGTGAGGCTATGAAAGCAGCTGCTCTAAGAACAGGATGAAAGCTGGGTAGAGTGAAAAGTAGGGCTCTAAACTCCGGGTTAGAAACCAGGAGCTGGGGGACTTTGCTTCCATTTCTAAGGTTAGCTGTTAGCTCTCTGCCTGATATATTAAATGTGTCCTGAGAAAGAAACATGACCTGCAGACCTTGTGAGTTTTTTGAGCTGAGATGATTTGCCAGGCTTCAGGACTAAAGCATATAACACATTATGAGGACTGATTCCACAGGATCACAGTTAAATGGCAATCAGAGATACACATTTTCAACAGTGTTGCTGAGCAGTGCAAGGAAGTTGCATGTTACCAGGGGTTGGCTAGCACTTCTGACCTTCATTGTTCCCAGTGGAAACAATGACAGTCTATTAGCCCTCCTCAAGGGATGTCATCATCTCACAGCAGTTCTGAAAATCCCTCAGGACATCTGTGGAACAACAATAATTCAGAGAGAGTTCACAGAATGTTAGAGCTGTGTGAAATGTTCGCACCAAATGTTGTCTGGATGGGGGTTTCATTTGGAACGCTGAGCTTCAATAGAACAGCCTTTCAAACATATGTGACCTGTTGTGAAGTTTGCAACACACAATCATATCAATTTAGTTCAAATGCAAAAATTCAAACACACAAAACCAGGTGAAACACTGCAGTTTTAAACCTAATTTTGCTTTGATTTTTTCCCCTCTGATTTAAAAGCTGAAACCTAAGGAACAGATAGCCACATAAATTCCTACAAAACCAAACCACAGAGTTTAATGTAGCTTTATAGAAAATTATTTTTCATATCAAAGCAGAACCTCATGTGAGAAGGAAATAATTACTGTACACTGTGAACAAAGAAATCTATGGGAGATTCTGACACACAACCTCTCTTCTATTTTTGTTTTCTCTGTTGGAATTGTGGGGTAGAAGCTCCAGAAATCCATGATGGATCCATCCAGAGGTGGTCTTCTAGATGTCGGAATGCCCTTCACAGTCCAATGTACTATCCCTTCTAAAGAGCCATTGATCCTTTAGATTCAATAAACTTTCTTAGTTACACAAGATTTCAGGTGGTTGCATTACATGCTCTAGCCTAAGAAGGAACCATCCCTATTAGAACTTCAGTAGGAAAGACTGAAACCTAGATAGATATAATGGGCACCCTAGGCCTATGTAATTAGATGCAGATGTAATATTAAACATCTTCAGGGATAACCTCTTTCTGGCGTTAAAGAGACCTTTGATTGGGAAGAATATCACAAGACAAAGAGTTGCTTGATGTCACCAGGGCCCATGAATTACTTAATCCATGCTCGATAGGAAGGATTAATAAATGAATTCTTGACTGAAACTACACGTAAAGTCTGTATTAGAGAAAGACTTATTCTTTGGCCCGACTCCAAAAGAAACTCATCATCATGAACTTTGTGCAGATTTACAATTATTCTTTCAATAGAAAGTGGTTAGGCCGGTGCTGCTCTGACAGTAATGAAAAAGCTGCAGAAAAGGAGAAAATACTACAGCTTAAATAGAACTTATATGGATCATTGGATTGTATTGCTTGCGATGCTACCCTTGGATTTGTACAGAAAATTAATGTAAAGGGGCTATTATATATTAAACAGACAGTATCGCCAAGCTCATCTGAGCTCTGAGGGACAGTAATATCATACAGTCTTATTTTTTGAGCCAGATACCGTTCCTGAACCAAGTGATAAGAAAGGACGTTACTGAGATAGTATGAAATATATATAATTCATACACGCTGCCTTTAACATGGTCATCTTTTATATCTAAAATATCACTCAAAGCATGAATTACTCAAACACTATTCTCCAGTAATACTCTCCTGGGGTCTAATCTAGAACCTATTATAGTCAACGGAAGGAATCCTATCAACCTAAATGTGCATTACAGTTGGGCCCTTATAACACTGCCAATATCTGTAATGTACTAGGGTGGCAATAAATACATAAATTGGGGCTAATAACCAAATTGTTGATAAACTCCGGTCTTTGGAATATAACTAAAAAGCAAAAATCACAGCCTGTTTATCTAGAATTTCTGACCTTTGTGAAAGGCAGCGGAAAATGTTTGTTAATTTGGTTTGTCTAATCTAGCTCTCCTGCATTGAGATTAGGTTGACCACCTAATAATTTTTTCTCATCTCTAACTCACAGGACTTTATTTTAATCTCAAACCTGGAGACCTTCACTAAAACCACAAAGCTTTTTCCCAGAGGCCTTCCTTTGGCCTTCAGAGCACTTCCCCCTTTGCCCCCCCCCCCTTTCCGGATACCTTTTTGACATGAAAAATGAATTTCATGCTGGTTACACAGAAAGTCTGTAGTGCAAGAAGAGAGAGATTGTGTATGGGCTGTAGAATTCCTTGCTTCCGTAGCACAGCAGACCAGTGGTCTGTGTGATCCAGTATCCTATCTCAGAAGATCCTATTCCCAGTGGCATGAGGATTTATAGCCTATATGACTTTTTTAATCTAGCTAGTGTAACTACAAACGTCACTCCTATTTGTATCAATGTCCAATCCTTTCTATATCCTTATTGCATTATTTACACCCCAGTAATCCGTGACACAGTTTGTGCACTAGATTTCATGTGGCCTGTGCATGGACATACAGGGGGGAGCATGACGCTTGAGTATGAAGCTTCCTTCCTCTTTCTAGGCTGCACGGGGCTTGACGCAATCGTAGTTCCTGTGCTCCCTGTGCTGTCAAAGGTGCAGAGACTACTTGCTCCTGCTCTGGCCTCAGCTTCAGTACTCTGAAAAGGGGACAGGGAAGAAGTAGGGCCATGGCTGGAGCTGACTGTGTGCAAGGAACAGCACCACTGACTATGGAACTCCTTACTTTGAGAGGTCAGGATGAATGCAAATCTTTTAGGGAACAATGCAAGTCCCTTCTTGTGCTAGCCCTTCCTCAAAGGCTGAAGAATGACATGTAATATTTTTCACAGACAAATAATAGTAGCAACAATTTATAAATATTAGTAAACAAAATTTCTCATTAAATCATAGCAACTGGAATCATAGAATCGTAGTTCTGGAAGGGATCCCGAGAGGTCATCTAGTCCAATGCCCTGCACTCATGGCAGGACTAAGTATTATCTAGACCATCCTTGACAGATGTTTGTCTAACCTGCTCTTAAAAATCTCTAATGATGGAAATTTCACAACTTCACTAGGCAATTTATTCCAGTGCTTAACTACCCTGACAGGAAGTTTTTTCTCCGAAATCTAACCTAAACCGCCCTTGCTGCAATTTAAGCCCATTTCTTCTTGTTCTATCCTCTGAGGTTAAGGAGAACAATTTTTCTCCATCCTCCCTGTAACACCCTTTTATGTACTTGAAAACTGTTATGTTCCCCCTCAGTCTTCTCTTTTCCAGACTAAACAAACACAATTTTTTCAATCTTCCCTCAGGTCATGTTTTCTAGACCTTTAATCATTTTTGTTGCTCTTCTCTGGACTTTCAATTGGTCTGCATCTTTCCTGAAATTGAAGGAGTGGTAGAAAGTGGGGTCCTTTCAGGACAAAAGTGGCGTATTATCACCAAGACACTCTACTGATGGGGGCATTAGTAATGTGCGGATAGAGCATCTGTATTGTTGGAAACCTCTCCCAAAGATGGCAGTCCTAAAAGTAATTAATAGCTAGAATAGGACACTGAAACGTGTAGCCAGATTTGATAGAGGGGGCAAATAGCAACTGCCATATCTGACCCCAGGTTCAACCCTTAGAAATATCCCACTTATTTGTAACGGTGACCCCACTGTATTATAATAGAATCTCCCTGAGGCACCAAAAGCTCTAATGCCAGCTCTCGGAAAGGAGGTTTGGTAAATGGTGACTGGGCATACAGCAAATGTCAATACATAATATACATTATAACATACACTTCAGGGTATCGGGACATACCCCCATTGTGCTAATATTTCCATTGCTGCCTCTTTTAATGCCTAAAACACTGCTATTGAAAGCGGAAGAGGACTGTATAAGGGTAGTGTATTGAGTCACTTCTCTTTAACTGGAAAAACTCTGCCTTCCTCTGTAAAAGTGATCAGTGTTCTGCACTAGCCACTCCAGCTTGTAATGGGATAGGATGCCATACCATTATGCTGGGCTTTAGAACAGGGGCGGCTCCAGGCACCAGCGCAGCAAGCATGTGCCTGGGGCAGCAAGCCGCGGGGAGCGGCCTGCTGATCGCTGTGAGGGCAGCAGGCAGGCAACTTTCAGCGGCATGCCTGCAGGAGATCCGCCGGTCCCATGGCTTCGGCGGCAATTCAGCGGCGGGGACGCCGATGGCGCGGCACCAGCGGACCTCCCACAGGTATGCTGCTGAATCCGCATGACCAGCGGACCGCCCGCAGGCATGCCGCCAAAAGCCGCATGCCTGCCGTGCTTGGGGGGGGGCAAAAAACATAGAGCGGCCCCTGCTTTAGAGTAAGGTAAGAGGACACAGATGAGGCCTGCTGTCCTGTTCCTTCCTATAACCCATTGACCAATATATTATAACTGCTTCTATTAAAAGGTTAAAATAACACATGTTTAACCCCCTTCTCCCCTCCCAGAATGGTCTCATTTAAACAACAGCTATTGACAAGGAAGCCCATGTTATCTGAGTGGTCTCTTAGTGTTCACATTCCAATATTTGGCTGTCACATTGATATCTTCCCCCCCCCCCCCCAAAAAAACAAAACAAAACAAAACAAACCCAAAAACCACCGACAATGATTTTAGAAAAAAAGCAATCACACAAAACATGCCTTTATGGCACTGGGCTCTTCAAGGGGTACTTCAAGAATGCTGGACTTGTGGGATTAATATGTTGTATGGCATTAGTACCCTGGGACACTGAGGGAGACAGAAATGCAAAAAGAATAGAAAGACTCTCCTATCTATGAGAAGACTGACTGCTAGTTGGAACTGTCATAGGAGAGGAATTAGAATACAAAGTAACCTACATAGTTCCAAATGACAGCACTTTTGTCCTGCGTACTACCCATGATAATGCTTGTTGAAAGATAAATCGGTGGAAAGAGAATATCTACCTGCCTGACTCTGAAGTACAGAGTGGGTTTGCCTAATGTATTGGATACTCTATTCAAAACCAGTTCCTGTGAGAACATATGGCCCCTGTAATGGAGCCAAGGTCAGGGAGGTTAAAGGTGGACTTGCTACATAATTGGCAGATGTGTAATAGCCCAGGAGGAAGTTCTAACTCACCCCGTTTTTCCAAGTTTGAATACATGTAAGTGGCCTGTTAGGTCACTGACTTCCCTTTTAAAAATTTCTCACTGTCTTTTTTGGATCTATTCTTCCCTTTTTATATACTGCATCTGGAAAATTCCCCTGAATATGCACCAAACACTTAGATGTTAAGGTTTGTAAAGCAGATAACCACATTACACTGTTTTTTCATTTTAATTGCATACAGATCTGGTCTGGGCACAGGCATGATCAGAGTTGGCACCATCAGTATCTTGCCAATTCTAATATTATCATGTTATGTTTTCCCAAGGATTTATTGTGATTTAAAGGATCGGCAGATACAATCTCTTTTGGTTGGTAAGCACGTAATATCAATGAAAAATATCCCCCATGGAATAATAAACTCTTTAATAATAGAAATGTAGCAACCACAATCATGAAGAAAGTGATTACATTTTACATAAAAAATATAAAAGCTCATTTGATCCTAAGCTCCCCAGTGACACATTTATCTGAACTTTTATTTAAAATATAACATCCCTTACTTGCATCTCATTCAGGCCCTTTGTTAACACTAATATAACATAACAGTACCATTGCCTGTAGAGGAATTTAATAAAGGATCACTATGAGTCACTGATCCAAGCTGTTAATTCTGAACCTGCCCACAAATCTGACCCATAGAACTCCTAGGAAAGGGGTTAGAAACTGCTGAGCATTTTGACATTGAGTCAAGTTTTACACGCTCCTATACAGTAGCAGTTAATGCAAACTAACTGACTCTTGCTTTAACAGCAGGCTCCTTGTCATTTTCTTCCCACAGAGGTGGCACATTTAATGTGGGAGTCCTGCCTGGATGTGACTTTCTAAATGCCTCTTCTCATACACTGTTTGGAAACCATCATAATGAACTAACCTAGCTCTTGACCTCCCTTCTGTTCTCATCTGCTTTCACACCCCATTTTCCCTTCACTATGGTTAACTGCCTCCTCCCTGTCTTTCCATTTCCACTTCTGGACTTACTTCTGGGCTGCCCTCTACTCCAGGAACCATTTCTTGACCTAGTTTGCCCATAAACATCTCTTCCAGGAGGCCTATGAACCTTAGCCTTCCAGCAGGGAAATATTCATTAATTTGGTGATGACTCATCAATGCACTATAGAGAAACATACATAAATACACACTCAGCTTTGTCACTCACTCACTCTTGTATCTGTTATGTTGTTTCCTAGCCCATGTTCTTTATTTGCATGTTGTCTTTAACTGTAAGCAAGTTAGTATGCGGTGCTTGTCCTCACACGTCTCTAAAACCAATGGAAAGATGAGGGATGGTCTGGTGGGAAAGGTGCTGGGCTGGGACTCCGGAGATCTGGGTTGAAGTGCCTGGTTTGATACAGCCTTCCTGTGTGACCTTGGGCAAGTCATTTAGTCTCTCTGTGCCTCACTGGCCCATCTGTAGGACTGGGGTTAATAGCACTGCCCTACCGCACAGAGGTTTTGTGAAGTGAAATATATTAAAAGATGGTGAAATCCTCAGATACTATGGTAATGGGGGCCATAAAATTACCTTAGGTGAAATGATGCTATGACTGCAAGTAGTAATAAAATAATAGTACAATAAGACATATTAAAGATGAATGTATCAGGCTCCCCTTGTTTAAGCTTATGAGAGGGCTCTGAGTTTTAATAAACTTTGTCGCTGTGTTCTGATGAGAAATAGCTTCATTCTACATTTGCACTGTCAATTGCTGCCATCTATATACCATCCTTTCCCCTGGAGTTTGGTCACCTCAGGAAGCTTCAGCTGATGATTCATCAATGAGAGCTGTGGTCTTCTCCTGTCAAAATCACTGCAGCATTTTATAGTGCTGGCCCAAAACTCTGTAGTGACATTAATGTAAGCTGGAGAGTGGGTGGGGCCATTTCTGGAAGAGGTTTTATTTTCCCCCCTCTCCCCCCTCCAAATATGATTGTGGTGTCTTAGGGAAATACTATTTTCAAGACAGATAAAAGGGAGGGGGAAGTGGGAGATGGGAGAAAAATGGGGCGAAATCACAGGATTAGCCCTTACATTTATTATTTAATTGTTAAAATTATAAGAAAATATATTTATCTAGGATGCTCAGATACCCAGGAGCGGCGCCAGGGTTTTTGGCACCCTAGCCGGGGGTCCTTCCGCACTCCCAGTTGTTGTCGGCAATTCTGCGGCGGGGGGGTCATTCCGCTCTCCCGGTCTTTGGGGCACTTTGGCGGTGGGTCCTGGAGCGAGTGAAGGACCCCCCACAGAATTGCCGCCAAAGACCCGGAGCACGGAAGGACCCCCCCGCCGCTGAATTGCTACCAAGGGCGGCAAAATCCCCCCCCCAATCCTGGTGCCCTAGGCGACCACCTAGGTCGCCTAAATGGAAGCGCCGGCCCTGCAGATACCATGGTGAAGGCCACAGGCATAAGGACTTACCTAAGTTGAATCAGAGAAAACTTTACCTATTCGAAGTCTGAGAGACAAGGGTGAGGTAATATCTTTTATTGGACCAAATTGTGTTGGTAAAAGAGGCAAGCTTTTGAGCTTACACAGAGCTTCTTTTCAGGTCTGGGAAACATACTTGGAGTATTAGAGCTAAATACAAGATGGAACAGATTGTTTAGTATAAATCCTTAACACACATTTCCAGGGACCATTCAAGGTGAAGTGGCCTGTTAATGCCTCTCTAGTCACACGGGGGGAGGAAAGGAAGGGAGAGAGAAAGAAAAAGGTAACTGGAGGGGGGCAGTTGTTAGTGGGTTATAGGTTTTGTCATAAATCTGGTGTGTCTATTCAGTCCATGATTTTTGAATTATACACAAATGCAAGAAGCCTGGGAAACAAGCAAGGAGAACTGGGAGTCCTGGCACAGTCAGGGAACTATGATGCGATTGGAATAACAGAGACTTGGTGGGATAACTCACATGACTGGAGTACTGTCATGGATGGATATAAACTGTTCAGGAAAGACAGGCAGGGCAGAAAAGGTGGGGGAGTTGCGTTGTATGTATGAGAGGAGTATGACTCCTCAGAGCTCCGGTATGAAATGGCAGAAAAACCTGCGAGTCTCTGGATAAAGTTGAGAAGTGTGAGCAACAAGGGTGATGTCGTGGTTGGAGTCTGCTATAGACCACCAGACCAGGGAGATGAGGTGGATGAGGTTTTCTTCTGGCAACTAGCAGAAGTTGCTAGATCACAGGCCCTGGTTCTCATGGGAGACTTTAATCACCCTGATATCTGCTGGGAGAGCAATACAGCGGTGCACAGACAATCCAGGAAGTTTTTGGAAAGTGTAGGGGACAATTTCCTGGTGCAAGTGCTGGAGGAACCAACTAGGGGCAGAGCTTTTCTTGACCTGCTGCTCACAAACAGGGAAGAATTAGTAGGGGAAGCAAAAGCGGATGGGAACCTGGGAGGCAGTGACCATGAGATGGTCGAGTTCAGGATCCTGACACAAGGAAGAAAGGAGAGCAGCAGAATACGGACCCTGGACTTCAGAAAAGCAGACTTTGACTCCCTCAGGGAACAGATGGGCAGGATCCCCTGGGAGAATAACATGAAGGGCAAAGGGGTCCAGGAGAGCTGGCTGTATTTTAAAGAATCCTTATTGCGGTTGCAGGAACAAACCATCCCAATGTGTAGAAAGAATAGTAAATATGGCAGGCGACCAGCTTGGCTAAACAGTGAAATCCTTGCTGATCTTAAACACAAAAAAGAAGCTTACAAGAAGTGGAAGATTGGACAAATGACCAGGGAGGAGTATAAAAATATTGCTCAGGCATGCAGGAGTGAAATCAGGAAGGCCAAATCACACTTGGAGTTGTAGCTAGTAAGAGATGTTAAGAGTAACAAGAAGGGTTTCTTCAGGTATGTTAGCAACAAGAAGAAAGTCAAGGAAGTGTGGGCCCCTTACTGAATGAGGGAGGCAACCTAGTGACCGAGGATATGGAAAAAGCTAATGTACTCAATGCTTTTTTTGCCTCTGTCTTCACGAACAAGGTCAGCTCCCAGACTGCTGCACTGGGCAGCACAGTATGGAGAGAAGGTGACCAGCCCTATGTGGAGAAAGAAGTAGTTCGGGACTATTTAGAAAAACTGGACGTGCACAAGTCCATGGGGCCAGATGCGCTGCATCCGAGGGTGCTAAAGGAGTTGGCGGATGAGATTGAAGAGCCATTAGCCATTATTTTTGAAAACTCATGGCAATCGGGGGAGGTCCCAGATGACTGGGAAAAGGCTAATGTAGTGCACATCTTTAAAAAAGGGAAGAAGGAGGATCCGGGGAACTACAAGCCAGTCAGCCTCACCTCAGTCCCTGGAAAAATCATGGAGCAGGTCCTCAAGGAATCAACTATGAAACACTTAGAGGAAAGTGATCAGGAACAGTCAGCATGGATTCACCAAGGGGAAGTCGTGCCTGACTAACCTAATGGCCTTCTATGAGGAGATAACTGGGTCTGTGGATGAGGGGAAAGCAGTGGATGTGTTATTCCTTGACTTTAGCAAAGCTTTTGATACAGTCTCCCACAGTATTCTTGCCGCCAAGTTAAAGAAGTATGGGCTGGATGAATGGACTGTAAGGTGGATAGAAAGCTGGCTAGATCGTCGGGCTCAACGGGTAGTGATCAATGGCTCCATGTCTAGTTGGCAGCCAGTTTCAAGTGGAGTGCCCCAAGGGTCGGTCCTGGGGCCGGTTTTGTTTAATATCTTTATTAATGATCTGGAGGATGGTGTGGACTGCACTCTCAGCAAGTTTGCAGATGACACTAAACTAGGAGGCGTGGTAGATACACTAGAGGGTAGGGATCGGATACAGAGGGACCTAGACAAATTAGAGGATTGGACCAAAAAAAACCTGATGAGGTTCAACAAGGATAAGTGCAGAGTCCTGCACTTAGGACGGAAGAATCCCATGCACTGCTACAGACTAGGGACCGAATGGCTAGGTAGCAGTTCTGCAGAAAAGGACCTAGGGATCACAGTGGACGAGAAGCTGGATATGAGTCAACAGTGTGCTCTTGTTGCCAAGAAGGCTAATGGCATTTTGGGCTGTATAAGTAGGGGCATTGCCAACAGATCGAGGAATGTGATCGTTCCCCTTTATTCAACATTGGTGAGGCCTCATCTGGAATACTGTGTCCAGTTTTGGGCCCCACACTACAAGAAGGATGTGGAAAAATTGGAAAGAGTCCAGCGGAGGGCAACAAAAATGATTAGGGGTCTGGAGCACATGATTTATGAGGAGAGGCTGAGGGAATTGGGATTGTTTAGTCTCCAGAAGAGAAGAATGAAGATTTGATAGCAGCCTTCAACTACCTGAAGGGGGGTTCCAAAGAGGATGGAGCTTGGCTGTTCTCAGTGGTGGCAGATGACAGAACAAGGAGCAATGGTCTCAAGTTGCAGTGGGGGAGGTCCAGGTTGGATATTAGGAAACACTATTTCACTAGGAGGGTTTTGAAGCACTGGAATGCGTTACCTAGGGAGGTGGTGGAGTCTCCTTCCTTGGAGGTTTTTAAGGCCCGGCTTGACAAAGCCCGGGCTGGGATGATTTAGTTGGAAATTGGTCCTGCTTTGAGCAGGGGGTTGGACTAGATGACCTCTTGAGGTCCGGCTCCTAGGCAGAGGGCCAGGAGGCTCTGCGCACTGCTCTCACCCACAGGCACCTCCTCCTCCCCCCCAGCTCCCATTGGCCAGGACAATGGGAGTGCGGAGTCAATGCATAGGGCGGGGGCAGTGCACAGAGCCCCGTGGCTGCTTCCGGGGCACAGCACAGTGCCAGGACAGGTAGCGACTAGCCTGCCTTAGCCCCGCAGTACCGCCGACTGGACTTTTAATGGGCCATTCGGTAGTGCTGACTGGCGCTGCCAGGGTACCTTTTCGACCAGGTGTTCCAGTCACCTGGTCACCCTAATTGTGAGGTCTGTTGATTATTGTATTAGTGGAGATATGTCTACAGGTTTTGCATCTGTTGTTTTGGCAGAGTCTGGTGTTGCTTTGAGTTGGTGTGTCCTGGTCTATGGGAGCTCGCTTCTGATGATGAGCTTGGAGAGCCCGGGGGCGTTTTCTGAAATTCACAGCTATTACAGTTTTTCCATAAAGTATGTCATATGAAAATGTATATGGGTCATATTCTGATCTAGATTACAGTTGTAAATCCAGAATAACTTCAGTGGATCTACTCCAAATTTATGCTGGTGTACCTCAGCAGAATCTGGCCCTATATCTGCAATATTTATTGCAAAATATGACCACTGATTTCTCTCTAACTTTTTCCCTGCACACGTAATTTTAGAGGTTTGGGTAGGGATCGCTCACTTAGTGATGGTACCAAGACATAGGCAGACTTGGTAACATTCTGAAACCCCACAGCAAATATCTGCTCTGGATCTGGATGGAGACCATGGCAGAAATATATTCAAAATCTTCTATTTCCTCCTTTTAGCCTGCCAATCCCAGACCGCTTACTGCCATCCTCAAACTCCGGCCAGCCATTGCCATTACTGAGAAACTAATCTCATGCTCTGTAAGGAAGAGCTAATGGAAAGTCATTAGTCCAGGCCTGTCCATGAGAGGGACAAAGTCTCAGTGCAGAGAGTTTCTTTCTTGTAACCAGCAGTCGAAAGTGTGGAATGGGAACAAGGTGTTTTTAGGGTTTGCGTTCTTACTCCAGAGCCAGATCAGATGATTGAGAACATGCCTGAGGTAAAGTGCATTAGAGAATCCACCTTGGAGGCTTAGGAAGGTAACTATGGTGAACCAAAAGATCAAAATTACCCCGTGTATTAGAGCTCGTACCTGCACTTGAACAATGTGCTGGTGTTCTCAGCTGCCAAAAAGAAACGCCTACCTTAGCTTCTAAGTACAAAATTTGTTTATACAAAGTATAGGTGAGCTTAGGTAAAATAGAGCCCGTGAACCATTGCTCCACTCTCTTCAGTTATGCAGATCCAGTGGCATTAATCCCAACACGTACTATTCATATATTTAATAATGGGCCCATCCTACTCTCTGGAGCCCAGTTCCTCGCCTTGTATAATTCATCATAGCTCAGTCAAAGGCAATGGAAAGGAGACAATTTACATTAGCTGAGTTTCTGTCCCCCTGGGTATTTTTACAAAAGCTTTATACAAAAAATAACGCCTTGGTACACACAGTGAGCTAAGTGAGCTCGTGGCTTTGCCACCCCCTGCCTAACATCTGTTATAGTACTAGAGACCAACTGACCCTTATCTTCACTGGCAATGATGTCAGCCTTCATTGCCTACCAATGACATTTTCCCACAAACATCTTCTTGCTTTCTCCCATGCTAGCCCTTATGCATAAGAGGATATTCTCAAGGCCATGATACCTACAAATTGCTTGATAATGGCAAGGCCAGTGGTGAAAGTAAAAATAGGGACTTACCTTTAAATTGCTGCCTGGGGAAGCCGGGCCGCCCCGGTACGGCACACTGGCTCTTGCCGGTACGCCGTACTGGGGCGTACAGGCTTACTTTCACCTCTGGGCAAGGCAGTAGGTCAGCAGTGTCCCAGCTCATTAAACTTACTATAATCTTCTTGCTATTTTCCTGTGCTCCACCCATGTCCATTAGTTGTATCCATCTGTTGTCTCTCTCATCTTGTAGTTCGATTGTAAGCTCTCTGGGACAGGGAGCATCTTTCTGTTATATGTGTGTACAGTGGCACAATGTGGCTGCCATATCTAGGCATTACTACAATGCAAATAACTAATCATAATAAGTTTATAGACTGTCTGGGCAAGCATTCTAAAAAAATAGCCCGCAGTAATATTTATTAATGATTCTGTTACCTGATTAAAGGGTGAAAAGCCTACCAATAGAAGGTTGTGCTACATAGCCTCCCCACCCCCACTGTGGAGCAGCCTTGCAACATCAGCTAGCATTAGAACAAGTATTTGTTTGTTTTTAAAGTGATAGCACTGTCCCTTGAAAGCAGTAATGTATGGATAGCTCTATTTAATAGACATGTAGGAATTGAGTGAGACGTGCTTGTTCTCTTACCAGGCATTGACTGGAAATGGTCATAAAAGAAATAAAAGTACATTTGCCTTGTTAATACAATTTGTATTACATATTCATAAACCATTTTATAAAACTCCCAAGGAAAAAATTCAATTGTACTGAAAGCACATAATGGTAGAGCAACCATACAGAAAACAGGCAGCATGCTACAGAATTAACTGCACCATGAATGAAATGCTATGTCTATAATAAACCCATTCAGATATAAATTATGGGAGAGTAGATGAAATGTTTGTTAAGCAATAAAGCTTGCAACCATACATGTGAAATTGAATGGGATTTATCATAAAATATTGTGGAGGATATGGCCTGAGTATGTGTTACAAATTGACTGAATTAAAAATAATCCAGAGAAAGAAAGCTTTCGGGAGACTGAAATTTTAGGAAATGAGTTCATAAGCTATTTAGCTGTGGCCCAAAGTCCCCTGGTGCCAAGGAAAAGAGATTTAAGAAAACAAGAACTGCTTGATTTCTGAGAGGACCACAGATATGTTGTCTTAATTTTAATGTCCTAAATTTGTCATATAATCTGACTCCCTGTTGGGTAAAACAGTATCTCACTGGTTGGAGTAGAGGATAGGGAATTTGGCAAAACCCATGTTTGGTTAGTATGATTTACTGGGGAAGATTTTTTTTTCCTGAGTTGTTTATCTCAGTAAGGCTGCTGTATTGAGAATAGGACAGATGATATTTTGGTTGGACTTTAAAGAGATATGTGGTATGTTTTCCCAAAAGACCTTACCAGATATCTCAACACAAACAATAAAGTTGCTAAAGAATACATTCCATAAGTTTCCATGTAGCCTTTAGCTGGTCTTGGCTACATTCCACTTTTGAAAATTGCAGTCTTAGCTTTCTTTGGATCCTCATTACTTCCAAAAATTGTAAATACTCCCAATTTTACAACATGATGGAAATATTGTACATATGCTTAAAAACCTTAACAGAAGCACCTGAAATTATATTTAACATTTAAAAATAGGTATTTATGGGCTCTGGGGATAAATGAGAGACTGGATAGGTTTCAGCCACAAATAACATTTGTAGCCATGGAAACGAACAACAAGGTAAGAAAATAAGGGTCATCAAACTCTGTGAACTCAGTGCCTGTAATGGTCAAGAAGGAATGGCCTCTTTTCTCCAATACACAGATGGGCAAATGCATTTCAGGGTGGTAGGTGGACAACACAGAACTAGTTAGACCTTTAGGGACAGATCCTCAGTCCTGAGGGACAGAATGTAATCAGTTTTTCTCTGTTCACGTCATTAGAGTGACATTGATTTATGCAAGTTGAGAATCTGGCCTATAGTCGGCCCCAAAGAATAGAGAGTCCAAACTCTCTCTGTCTACAGAGTTTATGTGGTCTTACCTTGTTTGGTGAAACTAAGGTTCCTATTAACTTAAGTACCTTTGGCTTTGGTGGTGGTTCTGTTTGTTTAAAAGGTTTGTTGGGCTGAAAAAATGGATACGTAACTTCACTCATCAAGTTAATGTATCTGACTGACTGACTAACTTCTCTTAATCTTTTTGACTGTGCAGTCCACTAGAGCACTTCCATTTGCCATTGCCTACTATACAGTAAATAAAGGAATTCCCTATGATCTACTGGGTAAGACCTCTCTAACTTAGTTGTTTGTTTCCGGCTAACATTCCAATCCCATAATACGTAAAACATTCCCTTTCTTGTAGAACAGTAACAGTCAATCAGCATTTCTGTGCTAGATAAAGATGAAAGCAGGTTTTCAGCAGCAGATTCTTTTGTCACCTTGCAAAATGGGTCTACAAGCTTTCCCACTTAACAACCCAGTCACCCACCCAGGAGATATTTTACTGGTTTGTTTCATTTTTCCTCCCAGAAATACCACATGCAGCACAAATGTACTTCAGTGACATAGTACACATTGAGAATGGGTGATAGTCCTATCCCTTTAAGGCATGTGCCCATAGGAGAGTGAGTTTATTTTACTCACAGAAATGCAGTCTATCAGAAGCCTCTTTTCAACAGAGGAGGAAAAGCCTGTTAACTTGTCAAGCTACATCTGAAAGGCCTTGGGTTCAAAGCTGCTCATCAGTGTTGGTTGACATTCCCCTTTAGTGCCTTTGGAAGTATCAAATTTGCCAGGTATTGACTGCATCGCTGAGTTATCTGTTGAATAAGCACAATCTCCATAAAGGACATAAGGCCAGGGACATATTCACCATGCATTTTAAGACATGGTTGATTTGATTTTTTCATTCCCTCCTCCCCCAAACATATTTCCTTCAAACTTAAACACTAAACTGTAACAATATTCTTGATTTGTTTTATTTGGGGAGTAATAGCATCAATTTGGCATTTATTTTTCAGGCATTTTGCTCAGGGGTGTGGGCTCTGGGAAGAAATAGCACAATGCTTATAGTGTCTGAATTACCTTTTGCCCCCCTAGAGATGAATACTTCACATCAAGGTTAAGGTCACAGGCATGGCAGCATGAGCAAACTTGTCTGGCAGCGCTGCAGAAGACCAGATCTCTTTCTAGATATATATAAATAAGAGACCCAGGATCTCAAATCTAGAGTTTAATGTTTAAACTTTGTGTACATGTTTCTTAAATAAATTAAGAACAAAAAAGCCCCAATGTTGAGTTAATTTTGGGAAGCACAGAAATCTAATTTTGGAGTATGAATGTCATAAACTAAACTCCACAATGCACAAGGAAAAACAAACATTGGGTAAAACACCTGGGCAGAGAAAATGAATGAATGTTCAAAATAATGCCTGCGACCACTCCAACAGAAAATATTTTGTGGACTAAAACACAATAGAAAGGGAATCTGAATCCTGTTTTTCTTCTGACTACTTTAAGAAGTTGGTCCAATAAAAGATATTGCCTCACCCACCTTGTCAGTTTAAGATATTGTCAGTCAAGAGACATATAGTTCACTGCAAATTCCATTCCATTCCTAGATCTCTGGGCACGTTTATCATTGACCTGTCGTATCTGAAAACAGAATTGATTTTGGTGGGAGCTATGACTTTTACTCTTAGGATAGGGTTCTTACTCAACTTGTTTTACATTCTTGAGTCATTTTTTGAATGAGCCAATCATGAGGACTCTTACTGATAGATCTTTCAGTGGATATGTCACAGAACAAAAAATACATTATAAAACTGATGGGAACATTTTTTTTCTTTCAACTAAATACATATGTCGGTGGCCCTCCACTCAAGTGGCAAAACCTACCCATAAATCTGAAATTGATGAGAAATATTTATTAACAAAAGTGGTTTAAGAAACCCTATACACATGGGCATATTAGTGAGGATCAAATTCTTTTGGAACAATTAACAATGCACCCTCCCATGCCAAGTATTTTCCCATTGCAAGAAGTAAACCTGAACTAAATCTTTTGTGAAGGTTCAGCAAATTAATGACAATAATATTTTGTAGTTCTACAACAGCTTTCACACGAGGATTACACTGCACTTTGGCAGATAATAATTAAGCCTCACAACACCTTTGTGAAATATGAATCCACTCCTTTTTGCAGATAAACTGAGGCATGCCCAAATTATCTAACATGTCCAATAATCTTGAGTGCCCAAATTGAGCCTCCTGTGACCTAATTTTCATAGGTGCTGAATGTACCTTCCGAAAGGGGATCTGCATTAGGATTCTTGACACAAATGGACTCTGTAGCTCCCAGGCTTTCTAGCTCCCTGAATGAGGAACACAGCTCATGCTGCACAAGGCCTGCCTAAGTCTTGGTCCAGAATAAACGATCATGATATATGGACTGTTCACTGTGCTATATTGAGCACTAGTATCTCCCATTGACTATATTTGCCATGGTGGATACTCAGGACCTCTGAAAATCGGGGCCTAGGTATCTCAAGTTGGGCACCCAAAAACTTTAGCTCCCAAAATTCGTGAATACTTTTGAAGAATTTGATTTTAAATAATTTGCTCATGGTTATTCAGCGAGTCAGTATCAGAGTCATGAATAGAACTCCTGACTTTTGGGTTTATGCTCTAAGTACTGTGATCATGCTTCACTAGTCTGGACCAGAAGTGGAAATGAAGAAATACCACAGGATTTACTAAGAATACTATTTCCACCGAATTTTGCAAACTCAAGCGGTTTGGGTAGTTTTCCATCCTCAAGAAAGTGATAGGACTGACTCTGCTCCTGGGACTTTCACCTCCATGAGTCTGCAATGGGAGACTCTCCTCACATTTCCTGCACTAGAAGGTGGTTGGGGTGCATGTCAGGCTTATTATACTCCAGAGAGCAAGTAAAACCTACCCCTAGAACTACACACACAATACATGACGTGAAAGCTTAGTGGCTTCAAAATCTCCGCCCACAAAGAGGACAAGAAGAGTGGGGAAAACTGGCACACCAATAGCAGGAAATGGGTGGAGTCCCAGTCTGTGTCATCAACTGACCAATCATTAAGGAAAGGCATTTGCTTGTCATTGATGGCAAAGGGGCTGATATAATAAAAGTCATGTCTGCCCTCTACAATGAGAAGCTGGCAAGAGACTGTGAAAGACACCAAAGAAAATCAATCTTATGCAGCTTTGGTGGGCTGGTGCAGAGTTCTGCAGTGCCAAAGTCCAGATGTGTGTCTTATTGAACTGAGTCCTTATATGTTTTATTTATAAATTACTGCGATAATTTATAAAAGAGATACAGCGGAAGAGGGAACCCATAACCTTATCATTCCTATTCTTTTTAAAGCGACAGCTACTAAAACCAGGGTAATACATTTTATGCTGGGGAAAAATATTTAACACAATAGATCTTCCCATAGTAGCGCTCGCCTCGTCTATCGTTCCACAATTTTGCTATAAAAATCATTGCATGTCAATCATTTGATCTAAAAGGAATAATCTCAGATGTTGTTCATCTGGCATGTCATGTTACATTATAGGTTTTTATAAGCCAACACTGAAGGTGTGAAAGAAATTAATTGCCGGTATCATTTCCCATAAAAACAAATAAATATTAATGGTTGCCTTTAAAGTCAATTGGACACTTGATTTTAATTCAAATTGTATTTCAACTTGTATTAGTTCAAGGACTGGCCAATCCTGGGATTTAAAATACAGATACTGGCATTTCTGATTCACATATTTTAAACATTTGTATTGGGATTTCAACCACTCTCATAGTATAATAAGACTATGCATAGTGACGTATTAAACATGACAGTGGCATTCACATCTCTGCTCTGAGTGCAGCAGGACATTAATAGAATGTAACGTTAGCAGTATTTGATTTTCTTGGGGCCCAAACTTCTGTATTGTTCTGACCATTCCATTCTGACAACAGGACTATGTTTTCATATAGCTTGAACATCAGGCACTTCATCAGACATCATCAGTAGCCGCACTATAAGGCTCAAATGAAGTAACAAAGTGCAGGGTACCTGGCATATGCTCAACCAGATCACCTTTGCAAAGTTGGCCGTGCTTAATTAAATTGTATTTGAAACATAGAGATGAGGAGCTTGCCAGGAAAAGAACACACATGCATACAGTGCAAAGGGACTAAGGGTGGAAGAACCTCAAAATGTTTTGTTTAAATAAGCTGCCAAGAAAGATTAAGAATCCGAGCTTCCATATACTCAAGATTAAACATCCAAAAGTTACGTATATTTGATCATCTGAGTTACCCAAATTTCTTCCTTCAGCAGAAACTGGGCTGGAAATCTCATGGAAAAGACAGTCTCATGAGATGTTTAGTTAAATCAAATAAAATAGTTAATCTATATAAGTGGTAACATTTAACAGAAAAGAAATTCCATCTAATCCAAAACATTTCACATTTTCTTTTAACAAAAAACATTTGCTTCCTCATTTGTTTCTGTCTTTTGCACCATAAATATGTCAGTTGTTTAAAAGATGCAAATGCCCTTAAAAATGTATGTGGGATAAGCCAGGTTGTAAAGGATTCAGGTTCATGAACTGTGTTTATGCACATTGTCTAGTTCTCATGAATAATTGATTCTTGTCCGTCCTGCACAAATATTTCTATTAGATACCATTCAAATGGATAGCAGGTATCTGATCTGGTTAAAAATAAAGAGGCTGGGTTCTTTAACTTAAACTGTAATGCAAGACAATTTGATTGGTGGTATACAGAGTGGAGTCACACATTTCAAATGGGATTCATTGAGGGAGAAACTCTGATTAAATATATGCACAATTCAGATGTGTAGTAATTTCTGAGAAGTAATTGTTCCAGACCGTGCTGCCACATTGTATTTTAATTATGTGCGCTGTGTGTGAATGTGCAGTGGTGAATGGACTATCATTAAAACATGGCTTGTTATAACAACAGGTTAGGTTAGCTAGAAAGAAGAATATATTTGTACCTGGTAAATTATATAACAGGCTCATTATGTCTCAGGACTTAAAAAGCAGACCATGCCTTCTCCAGAATAATGTAATGACCAGGAGGAGTAGAAGAGTAATTGCATTACCCAATATCTCTAAGGCTAGGTCTACACTACCCGCCTGAATCGGCGGGTAGAAATCGACTTCTCGGGGATCGATTTATCGCGTCCCGTTGGGACGCGACAATCGATCCCCGAATCGATGCTCTTACTCCACCAGCGGAGGTGGGAGTAAGCGCCGTCGACAGGAAGCCGCAGAGGTCGATTTTGCCGCTGTCCTCACAGCGGGGTAAGTCGGCTGCGATACGTCGAATTCAGCTATGCTATTCACGTAGCTGAATTTGCGTATCTTAAATCGACTCCCCCCTGTAGTGTAGATGTAGCCTAAGACCCAGTAGGTGGGTGTCTGTTCCTTTACATTTAGAACCTCTTTAAAACAATTACCACTTCCTTCCACTAAAGGAAGAATCAGTCTACACATGAGTCAATTCAGTTCTGAGAGCCAAAGTGTGCATACGGGCACAGAAGGGCAGAGGTAGAACACCCCATTGGGACTGATTCTGATCTCAGATCATTGCAACTCCATTGATTTAAGTGAAGCTGCACCTCATTTTAATCAGAATTAAGCCCAAAGACATATGAGAAAAGGTACAGAGATCAGTTCTCGATTCTGCGCTCACGAAAGTCAACAGGAGTTTTGCCATTGACATCAAAAGGAGACAGAGCAACTCCTAGGAGAGTAAGACAACATCAAAGAGCAACTATCTGTGGCTTGTAAGGTGTTCTGTGTGTAACAAACTGATAGCAATAAGGATTCTTTGGAGAAGCTCCCTATAGAAACAATTTTGTGCCTATGTTTTATCTCCTTCCCATGCTGATCTGTGGCGTGATGAGATTCTTTGCCATTCTTTGAAATGTTGGTGTTCCACTAGAAATTCCATCATTCTGAAGGGCACATAACACAAAAGTAGCATTGATATGCATGTATCATGATATGTATGCATGAGTACATCAGGTACCCTTCAAGAGACCATGGGAAAAATACTTGCTGTCTGGGTGCTAACCCATTACTGCCCTACATATGGTATATCTGGCTGTATTCCCCCTATGGTATTTTGGACTTTTTTAACTTTCACATCATAGATGTTACCAGATGGAGACACCTGGAGACTGAAGTCCTCTCTTTAATCCACAAAACACATGCAGTCTTCCCATATTTCTCACTTCATAGAACCTCTTTTCCTCCCTTCCCCGACCAGGGATGAAAGAAGGGCTCTGTCATATAGAACAGGGATCGCAACCTTTCAGAAGTGGTGTGCCGAGTCTTCATTTATTCATTCTAATTTAAGGTTTCGCGTGCCAGTAATACATTTTAACATTTTTAGAAGGTCTCTTTCTAAAAGTCTATAAATATACAACTAGACTATTGTTGTATGTAAAGTAAATGAGGTTTTTTAAATGTTTAAGAAACTTCATTTAAAATTAAATTAAAATGCAGAGCCCCCCGGACCGGTGGCCAGGACCCGGGCAGTGTGAGTGCCACTGAAAATCAGCTCACGTGCCGCCTTCCGCATGCGTGCCATAGGTTGCCTACCCCTGCTATAGAAGATGATTCAGTCTTCATGTTCAGTCAGTTTTTGGCTGTGGTAATGAGACTACCAACTGGATGGATGATATTTGTGATGTCAACAGCTGCTGACAGTATCAGAGGGGTAGCCGTGTTAGTTTGAATCTGTAAAAAGTAACAGAGGGTCCTGTGGCACCTTTAAGACTAACAGAAGTATTGGAGCATAAGCTTTCGTGGGTGAATGCCCACTTCATCAGACACAAGTAATGGAAATTTCCAGAGGCAGGTATAAATCAGTGTGGAGATAACGAAGTTAGTTCAATCAGGGAGGGTGAGGTGTTCTGCTAGCAGTTGAGGTGTGAACACCAAGGGAGGAGAAACTGCTTCTGTAGTTGGATAGCCATTCACAGTCTTTGTTTAATCCTGATCTGATGGTGTCAAATTTGCAAATGAACTGGAGCTCAGCAGTTTCTCTTTGGAGTCTGGTCCTGAAGTTTTTTTGCTGTAAGATGGCTACCTTTACATCTGCTATTGTGTGGCCAGGGAGGTTGAAGTGTTCTCCTACAGGTTTTTGTATATTGCCATTCCTGATATCTGACTTGGCCAAACTGGACAGTCACTACGCAAGAGAATAAATGGACACAAGTCAGCTATCAGGAATGTGAATGGCTATCCAACTACAGAAGCAGTTTCTCCTCCCTTGGTGTTCACACCTCAACTGCTAGCAGAGCACCTAACCCTCCCTGATTGAACTAATCTCGTTATCTCCATACTGATTTATACCTGCCTCTGGAAATTTCCATTACTTGCGTCTGATGAAGTGGGCATTCACCCACGAAAGCTTATGCTCCAATACTTCTGTTAGTCTTAAAGATGCCACAGGACCTTCTGTTGCTTTTTATAGCTGCTGACAGGGGACCAGACTTAGACCCCAAACTCCTTTTGCACAGGCCACTGAACAACAATATAATGGGAATAGTTTATAGTTACTATTAAATTTATACCATTGAACTAGGCAGGCATTCTGTCATGTTTTGGGGTGCAGTCCAGATCAGTGAGAGGTTGTGTCACCACTTGTCCTATAATCCTGAGTGCCTTAAAGTGCTCTGTTGCTGTAGCTTCCTGTCTGGATGCTCCCAGCCAGCAGACAAGCATGCACTGAGTGTCCGTGTATTGAGCAGCCCTGGTTCAGCAGTTCTGACTCCAGCAGCCTGCTTGTTACACCACAGTCACACTTTGGTCTCCACCAGCCTCGGTTACTATTAGCCAAGTGACCGCAACACACCCCCAGTCCTGAATTTCCCCCAAACCATCTGCCCTGAAATGTCCAGCTCTTTCCTGGAACATTCAGAGGAGCAATAAGATCCTTTAAAGAGACAAAAGCGCAGCAGTTTGGTGCTTTAACTGGAGTTAATAATAATTTCAGATCAAACACAGCACTGGGTTGATTAGAATAGAAGTAAAACAAGTTTATTTAATCAAAAAGTGAGATTTTAAGTGTACAGGATAAAGTCAGAAATGGTCACAAACAAAAGTGAAAAACACTTTCTAGTGACTAAGACATAACAAAGTTACAGTCTTAGTTCATGATAAGGTTCTTACCAACCTCCCCTTGGCCAGGATCTCCCACAAAATACAGAGTTCTTGGTTCCTGTGTCATCTTAGTTGAAAGATAACTTGGGGGTCTTTGTCTCTCACTTTTATAGTCCAGTGAGGAAAGGTACCAGGGAGTCTGATGGAGAAGGTTCCATGTTGGCTGCCTCCCCACCAGCGCTTTCTACTATACAAATGTATCTGTCTCTGCAGCCTCCGATATGCCAATGAATGACCACTTGTCTAGGATTGCCAATTGTCAGTGAGTGCACCTATATGGAGGCATCAGCTTTTCCTTTGTCTGGAGAAAACCTGTTTACCCACTTCCCCAGACATCTCTGGTTCAAATACATTTTAGTTCAATGTTTCCTTCACCTTTGTACAGTCTTTTGGGCATTTACCATACATCCACCTTGCACGGACATTAGTGATCACTGTTGGTTTTCCAGTGATGCCTTACACAACACATATTAGACACAGCTTGTGACATAAGTGAATTGGGGAACACTGAACTGGTCAGGCCATCTGAAATTCACTATCTGATATCAGTAAGCTCCTTGCCACCTGGCATTGGGATGCTCTGAGGGTCACACATTCCCTGTGAATAGTTTTCCCAGCTCTGTTACTCACGCTAGCACTTGGGCTTTCCCAAAACCTATACCTGCCCTCCAGTGCTTTAGTCTTCATCATTTATTTGTTCATTCATTGCAGATGGGAATTCTTTAACCCTGCATATCTTTGTGCCACATTTAGTACAACACCCTCTTTCCCTTATCTCACAGTCATCCATCCTCTATATCCCCTTGTGAGTCAAACTCATCCAATTCCTAACATTTAGTTTCCCAAGCCCATGATTAATAGCTAAGATTATAGCACCCAGTTCCAAATGAAAGTGAGCAAGTACTATAGCTGCAGTGCTTACTGCCAAAAGTGTGTCATGTTTTATAGCGAGTGTTGGTCTCAGCTGGGCTGGAACACCCCTTTGCATGTTACTTATTTTGGGTAAAATGTTCTGCGTTAGAATGGCTTATAATGAAAAAGTTCACCCCCTTTTTTTTTTTTTTTTAACACCAAGAGGCTCTCTGAGCAAGGAGGCTCAAATTAGTACTTTAGACCCTGAAGCTAGTAGCATACTAAAAAGCTCTATCTTCTATAAATATTACCCTATCCCTGAACTTCCTTCATTTTCCATCCTGGATTCCACTTCTGAATCTATTCATTTTGAGTAAGTAACAAAATCCTCCCCTGGAACAGACAACATGGATACACCTTGCCAGCTATAGCAGTTCATAATGTATATATTATTGAAATATTGGCAATGGTGTCTAAAACCACAAACAGAATAAGTTGTACCTAGAGAAACTACTTTTTTTTCCAGGGGCTTTAATAGCCAACAATTACTAAAAATATCCTTCCTCTTTATATAATTTCAGATATAGTATTTAGTGCACAAGCAACAGAATACATAAATCAGCTCTTCACAAAGGCTTCTCTTTCCCATGCTGCCCAAAATATTCATATGGGGCAATGCTCAGTTCTTAAGCAAAGGCAGCAATTTCTTTCTGCTCTTTATTAAGAGAATTTAGTGCTAGATGAAGACGCCAGATTGGTAGTCTTCACATCTGAAATTCTCTTCTCATCCACAGAACAAACATAAGCTCCAGTTCTGCGAACACCTGGGCACGCACTTAACTTTAAGTGCATCGGTGGTCCCATGGGTTTGTTCACTCTATTATAAGCTCTAAAGTCCCAGCAGATTGGCACCCCATAGCACTTCTCTGTTCTCACACACAGAGATAGTCCTTATCCCACAGAGTTTACAGTCTAACTAGATGAGACACGGAAAGGGAAGCAGAGCTATGAAGTGATTTGCCCATGGTCATGCAGCAGAGCTGGGAACGGAGACTAGGTTGTCTATCTTGCAGGCCACTGCCTGGCCTATATCTGTTCTAAAGGGATTGACTGGGGTGAGAAGGTATTTCTCCGTCATGCCTTCAAAAAGAGTGCCAACGGAGCGGGGCCGGAGGTTAGGAGGATAGGAAAGGTGCTGAGACTACCAAATTGTTAGGTTGCCAAATTCTGCTCATTGCCAACCTCTGCTGGATTCGAAGTGGTGATCTGGATTTGAAAGAGTGCACGTGATATCAGTGTGATTTATAACATTTTGCTTACATTATCTGTATGGGCATCTACATATATTGCCCCTACTAATCAAGAAACTTAGTCTAGTCAGGTTCTTATGCCACGCTTATCACCATAGTATCTGAGCATCTTCCATTAGTTCATTAAGCAATGTGACTACACATCAGTCATGTGTTGCTTGTTCTCTTACCCTTTCCCCAGTGGAGTTCCTTAGTAGTGTTTTTTTAAATATATACCTGTTGCTCTGTTACAGAACTGCTTTCTGTTAGAGAAAGCATTTCAAAGAAATAGGCCTTGCCCTTGGAGAGGTTTGTGATGGCCGTCAGTTCCTGGTTGAGTTCATTCATTGCATAATCTCAGACCAGCTCCTGAGGAAGTTTGGTCTCTTGCACAGATGAGTTTTACCTTATTGTAGAGAATTCCATTGTGCCAGAGGAGCGTAGTTGTCGACAAGTCTTTGTCCTAGAGCTTTGGATGATCTTTTAGAGATCCTGGGCCCCTGGAGCATTTTGAAGATAAGGATGAAAACTTCCCTAGGAGTCATCCACAGTCAGTAAAATGCTGTCTGCAAAGATGTGCTGTGTATCTTTTCGAGAGGTCTGTCTGGAAAATTTTTAATGTGTAATGCTATACAAGTGAGTCACAATAATAACAACAAATAATACAATGTTAGTAATTAAATGAGAGTAAGAATGGTATTTGATGTGATGGGATGCTATCACTTTAAAAGCAGGGCAGGCTGGGAACCTTAGAGAGGATACACGCTGCAGTGAAAGAAGCCACTAAGGAACCGTGATAAGCAACACATTTTGAAAGTATGGGTTGTGCCTGACTGTTTTTCCCTGGGATTTCTTGCTTCCTTTTCTTGCTAGTAAATTTGGGATTTGGCCAAGTATTCCTTGCAGCTCTTAGTCTCTTGGGAATCCAGATTGCTCCTGTGTTAAACTCTGGAAATAAAATCTGATTTAAAACAACCACCAAACACAAAGCTATTCAACCTGCCCAGTGATCCAGTTCTCTGATGCTTTCTATAAATGTCAGTGTACCTTGAGCGCAATAACAAGTCCAGCAGCTCTTTCAGAAATGACAGAGTGGTCTCGATTTTAATTTAGCAAACTACGTGAGAAGAAGGGCCCAACAGAAAGTAACACCACTGAGGTGAATGGGGAAATTTGGGGCAACTGTCCAGTGGCAATGAGCACATCGTGCTTATCTGATGTTATTGAATAGCTCACCTGACAAGGATATGGAACTATGATGCTACTAGCATTCCCAAAAGCAACATTCACCATGAGTAGATGGCAAATGACATATGGGAAAAAAATCTTTTTGTTTAGAGAGTGTATAGAATGCAAATTGTACCACAGCACAACTCTTCATTTTATTTATAATGAAAAAAGTGTGCCATTATTTTTAGCATCCATTTCATTTGTGATGTAATAGAAGATTAGATTTTTTTAAAGCAACATTTACTAGATTCACATACAATTTTAATCCACATATGGTCTTCTGGGCCTTCTAATAATGGGACTATAAATGCAAATTCATTTTAATTTGCTTGTCTTGGAATAGCCTTGCCATTTCTATTCCAAATCTCAGTATAGATCTCAGAAAATCAGAACAAGGATAAATATCTATCACACATTTAAAAATGCTCTGTTTCATTTTTAAAACCTGTCTTATGTTCTCTGGCATGGCATGGTAGTCATTATTTAGACAAAGTGGTCTAGTGGCTAGAGATTTAGGAGACCTGGATTCTATGCTCAGCTCTGACACTGGCCTACCCTGTGACCTTGGGCAAGTCACTTTAACTACCTTATGCCTCAGTTTCCCCATCTGTAAAATGGGAATCATGTTACTGACCTCCTTTGTAAAGTGCGTTGAGATCTTCTGCTGAAAAGTGCTAGATAAGAAATAGCTATTCCTATATGTAGCCCATTTTTGTACAAAATTTAGAAATGTGTAAAAATATAAAGCTAACTCGAGACCCCCCCATATCTGTAATTATGAACACAAACTAGCACCTAAGTGCCCCCAAACTTGTTTTCAAATACCACCCTGATTTGCTATAGCACCTGCTAACTAAAGATCTCAAAACACTTTCATAGAAATATAGGGCTGGAAGAGCCCTCAAGAGGTCATCTAGCCCCCTGAGCTGAGACAGGATCAAGTATACCTAGACCATCCCTGGCAGGTGTTTGTCTAACCTATTCTTAAAAACTTACAATGGCAGGGATTCCACAGCCTCCCTTGAAAGCCTACTCCGAAACTTAACTACCCTTATAGTTAGTTTTTCCTAATATCCAACTTAAATCTCCCTTGCTGCAGAATAAGCTCATTACTTTTCATACTACCTTCAGTGGACATGGAGAACAATTGTTCACCATCCTCTTTATAAAAGCCCTTAACATACTTGAAGGTTGATATTGGGTCCTCCCTTCAGTATTCTTTTTTGAAGACTAAACACGCCCAGTTTTTTTAACCTTTCTACATAGGTCAGGTTTTCTAAACTTTTTATTATAATCAGGGCCGGCTCCAGCATTTCTGCTGAACCCAAGCAAAAAAGAAAAAAAAAAAAAAGCCGCGATCGGTGATGGCAATTCAGCGGCAGGTCCTTCGCCCCTAGAGGGAGTGAGGGACCTGCCGCCCTGAATTGCCGTAGGTGCCGCCCCTCTCCCTTGGCCGCCCCAAACACCTACTTGTTAAGCTGGTGCCTGGAGCCGGCCCTGATCATAATTGTTGCTTCCTCTGGCCTCTCTCTCCAATTTGTTCGCATCTTTCCTTGAGTGTTGTGCTTAGAACGGGACATAGTACTGCATCTGAGACCTCACCAGTGCCACGCAGAGTGCGACAGTTACCTCCTGTGTCTTATATACCACACACTTGTTGATACACACCAGAATATTAGCTTTTTTCGCAACTGTGTCACATTGCTGACTCATTCAGTTGGTGATCCACTATAACCCCCCGATCCTTTTCAGCAGGACTACCACCCAGCCACTTATTCACCATTTTGTAGTTGTGCATTTGATTTTTCCTTCCTAAGTGAAGTCCTACTTGACCTTACTGAATTTCATCATGTTGATTTCAGACCAATTCTCCAATTTTGTCAGGATCGTTTTGAATTCCAGTCCTGTCCTGCAAATTGCTTGCACATTTTTCTGATATAAGCTTCACAAAAGCCTAGAGAAGTAGATAATTGTTAGTCCTGTTTTGTGGATGAGAAAGCTGAGGCACAGAGAAGTCTTCCCAAGTCAGAGAAGGAACCTAGGCCTTCTGAGTGTTTCAACCACAACACCAGTTCTCACGAGTGAGAGCTGATATGAGCAGCCAAATACTGGATGCCTTAATTTAGGGGGCCCAAATTTGAAAATCCAAACTACACTTCAGAGTTTATTCTTCCCTAAATAACTTTTTTGGCTGAATAAGGAAAATCCATATGGGTAAGGTGCATTAGAGGTGAAGATGTTCAAAGGTACAAAGGGCAGTTAGAGACTCAAGTCTCATTGAAAGTCAATAGGCAGTAACTGCCCTTTGTGCCTGGTAAAATCTCTCTCATACTCCCACACATAGGCTACATATTCACAAACTTGCATGGCACAATGTTCATGTTTTTAAGGACTTCAATTGTGCATGCGTATACCGTGATTGCAAAGGTAGCTGCAGAAATTGTGCATTCAAATGACCCATTAGATGCATCATTGATCACTTACGTATTCTAAACCTATCTACCCAATTGCGTAGCACTAAGTCCACAAAATACATGCTATCTTATGGACACAGTAGACAAAATATCAGAGGGTAAAAATATTGCAGGACACTGAAGCTACTAAGATCAGAATTTTGTTCTGTTCGTTTCTTAATTAGACTTTGAAATGTGAGTAGATAGTAGTACTGGAGTGGCAGTGTTCTCTAAAGTATACCTAGACCATGTGTAAGGATGAGCTACTGGTAAGTCTTCCCAAGTAAGTCACTTGATTATTCACATTTCCACTTGCTCACCAGCCAAAGAAAGAGAAGCAACGGGTCTGAAACCCACTGGCCTGACTTAAAAAGCTCTATCAATAACAATAATTGAAACCACATGAAATATCTATGTAGAGCATAATTTAATTTTTAACAGTGGTGTTCGAAGTGCTGAACTCTAATATGTGGGTTTGGAGCCTCAATATATCACCAAAGCATGCAGCTAGCGAGGATGATTTTTAACACCAGAACAAGTCCTTGGTGATACTATATGTCCCCAAGTGCTAGAGCTAAGCAAATAATGTGCAGCAATTAACAATCTGTATGAAGTTAGACTTTTTGGTTTTGTTTGTGGAAAGTCCATCTGAAGATGATGTTTTCCTCCAATGTGGGGCTAAGCCCAGTGAAATCAATGGAAAGATTCCCATTAGGCTGTGGATCAGGCCCTATTAGAAATTACTCAACGGGCTTCTTGTGATTTGCTTTTTAAATTTTGCAAACAGATTCCAAGCATTTGACAGCGAGGTCTGTAAACAGGATTAGGGTATTTTAGAAAATTATGAGCCTTTCTCTTTCTGGGCAATGTTGTCATGTTGTAAAATTAGACTATTGTCAGAGTTGTCATCTGGGCACAGACTGACTTAATTTTTCTTTATCCTATTCATATAAAGTAATTACATTTGATTGCACAGTTCTAGCTGCAAAGGGTGTGGTCTGACCTGTGTCTTCTCTGGCTCATTAAATCACCGCTATGCCAGGAACCCCATTGTGTGGGAAGGTAAGCAATGTCCTATTCTGTACGAAACATCCATAAATACTGAAGTGCATGAGCTTAAATGCACATCCCTTCATGTTTCTTTCAGTAGGTGTGTGTTAAAGACAGGATGTTGCCCTTCATTAATCAGATAATGAATACATTATAATTGAAATAATGAATAAATTAAATAAAATAAATTGACTTACAGTCTGTCTAAAATGGCTAACAGGCCACTCCCACTGGGTTATTTTCTGTTACGGCACAGTTGTTAAGCACTTGGAAAAACCTATTAATATCAAGCAAGAGTATAATATCATTTCATGCTGTAATTCTACTTGTCACACTTTTTTATTTCACATCTCTCTCGTCTTCCTTCGTAATTGGACACACAAATATTAAGATGTAACTACCTGTACAAAAAAAATACGAGAAAAAAATCTGAACAGGTCAGCATGTGCACAGAAAGTTCTACAGTGTGAAAGTCCCCCAAATCAGCTAAATATGGAGGGGTGTGCGTGGAGGGGAGAGGGTGTGCGTACACGTATATAAAAGTAATTGGGAAAATGGGTTAATAAAAAGAGCTGACTTTGACAACTTGCCTATTTGAATACACAAAGCATTTAATAGACCAATGCACTGAACATCTGTATTGGATAGGTTCTGGGGAGGAAACAGCAACAGCCATAAAATACTCAGCCACACCCTATACATAACAATAAAGGTTTGAAAACAAGGACACTAGGTTATATATTAGGCTTTTTTCCTTTACTGAGCACTTGTTCAACAACAAAAAGCAGGCAGCCGAGACACTGATGTAATGTCTCTTTGAAAAGATTTCGCCTTCCATCAGTTTCAGTAATTTGTTTTCCCAAAGGTGGGGTGCATTGATGCTTTATTTGCAAGGATTTTTTTTTAAAGGCTTGCCCCCAGATTTCTGGTGCTGATACAAATCTGCCAGCCTACAGCTTATTGTAAAAAACAATTCCCAACTCCCCTGGAGCTCAGTCCCGCAGTAGGTGCCTGCTAGCTGAAGGGTCTATACCAGGGCTCGGCAACGTTTGGCACGCGGCTCGCCAGGGTAAGCACCCTAGCAGGCTGGGCCAGTTTATTTACCTGCTGACACAGCAGGTTCGGCCGATCGCGGCCCCCACTGGCCGCGGTTCGCCGTCCCGGGCCAATGGGGGTGGTGGGAAGCCGCAGCCAGCACATCCCTCGGCCCGTGCCGCTTCCCGCCGCTCCCATTGGCCCGGGACGGCGAACCGCGGCCAGTAGGGGCCACAATCGGCTGAACCTGCTGTGTCAGCAGGTAAATAAACTGGCCCGGCCCGCTAGGGTACTTACCCTGGCGAGCCGCGTGCTGAACGTTGCCGACCCCGGAGTCTATACCTCTTGTCTTCTGAACATGACATATAGGTGAGCAGGCACAGCTGATTATGCAGTGTTGACAGACAGATGGAAATAGGGTGGAGGTACTCTGATCTTTCCTGCCTGGACTGAGCTCATACCCACACAGTGTACATGGTATAATTAAAGCACATGGATGTCTTTCACTCAGCCCATTCCCCAGCAAGGGCTCTTCATTTTCTTTATCAATGGCCTAATGTTCAAATGGGCAGAACAGCCATTGATTTTCATGGAAGCTGCTGGGTATTCAGCATTTTTGAAAACAAGACCACAAGTATTCTGATTTTAAGTATGGCGAGAGTGGGGTGGTGTATAAGGTCAAGTGTAGCTCGGTATAGCTGTCCCTGGGTCTGGTGATTTCCTTGATGATAGAGGACCTTTCCACCCCCTGAGTTTATTTTTGGGGGGAGGGGGGGAAGGAGGTGCTCAAGCCTTTCCACATCTGGTTGATGTATAATGGCATATTCAACAGTATGGGGAGGCACCGCTGTATATCATAGCCCAGATGTGGTTGCTGCTTACGTAGTCAATATTTGCCACACAGAGCTGCTGTATCTAGTATCATAGTATATCTCTATACTTAGAATAGGATATAATTATGGCGATTTAGCTACATGATAAATACTGGGGGGAGGGGGGTTCTGGCAACCACTATATCTTGGCTTGGATTCCTGGATATATAAGTTATCATAGTACAATAGAAACACAATAACAACTTTACTGTTGAGTGCTAAGCAGTTCAAGAGTTCATAAAACTATATAGGGAGAAATTTTCAAAGAACTGAATGACATTTCAAGCTGCTTGACTTTCATTGACTCAAACCCAAAATCAGGCAAGTAAAATCCTACACAGCGCTATGAAATTTTACCCCCAGTGCCTAACTTTATAGTACATGTTGTTCATGTGAATGAAGTGTCTTCTAAATTATTTTGGATCTGTATTTATTGTGTCTAGTGCTTTAGACTGTGTCTGAATCTTTCCATATTATCTACAATATCATGAATTCCTAAACCACAGCTGAGGGAACACCCTTGACTAGTGATTGTTCTGAAAAAAAGTACACAGAACATCAATCGGAGAGGTTTCCCCAGGATGAAACCTCAGATGGATAAATTCACCTGTTAGAAAGGGTGCTAGTCTTTCACACACTCCTGCTTCTGTCCAGAATTCCAGTGGTCCAGTGAAAAGAGTACAGTATTAACAAGTGAACCATGAAACCAGGCACTTACTGCATTGGTGTCAAAACACTTCTTCAAGCCTAAATGATCACAGGCAGCAAGTTAGCCATTCTCCAGAGCACATTTTCCAAAAAGGTAATCTGAAAATGGCTCATTTTATTCTTTTAAATTACATTCACTTCTGAATCAGAGGGGTAGCCGTGTTAGTCTGGATCTGTAAAAAGCAACAGAGAGTCCTGTGGCACCTTGAAGACTAACATGTATTGAAGCATAAGCTTTCATGGGTGAATGCCCACTTCGTCGGATTCACTTCTGTAATAACCTGGTCTGAGCTCATATTTTGCCCTTTTAAGATAAGTTATCTTTCCAACCAATTTTTTCTCCTTAACAAAAAACAGGATATATTCCACTTTGCCTGCTTGTTGTAATTTGAAATCTTAGAGACTCATGGAATATGAGACCTGTTTATGGAAACAATATTTCAAATATACTTATTTTAGTTTTCTTTGGAATTAAAATAATATTTTTATCAAGTGCTTCTGCTATGTTATGTTTTTTGTTTGTTCCCCAGGTATGAAATTGGTAAATTTGCATATTTTCAGAGGAGGGTGGGGAATCTGTGTTCCTCCATAGAAAAATGTATTCAACATTATATTTACAAACACTGAATAAAACAAGTATTTTGTATCCTAGCCAAATAAAATAGGAACACTTGATAAATTCTCATTATGTCCTTGTACTTCTCGAATCAAATACTTCAACTATTCTTGGCTTCTGTTTACGTAATTTCACTCCTCCTTCAATAATGTGCATTGCACCATTTTAAAAAAAAGGTCTTTCTTGTCCTTTACCCCATTATTAATATCAATATTATTAAATTCACTATACAGTCACTACAATTATCTTAGAATGAATTGCATTATTTCAGACGCATTGCACATCTCATGGGACACTTACGGTATGTCTACACTGCAATGTCAGCCCAGGGTTGGAACTCCAGCTCAAGTATAACCCCTCCTTCCATTGACACACAAATCATGGTAACCCAGGGCTAGGGGTGGCGGAACCTTCCCAAAAGTGTGGGGGGGGCATGGGCCCACACCCCCTCTGTGGCCACACCCCTCCTCTTCCCCCGAGGGCCCCGCCAAGCCAGAGTGGGGCCAGGGCCCCTCCTGCCTGGGCTGGGGGACCCGAGAGCAGCCCTGGGCCCCGTGCCCCAGGTGGGTGGAGGGTCCACGGCTCCAACCGGGGGGCAGGGCCTCAGAAGAGGCAGGGGTGGGGCCTGTGGCAAAAAGTGGATGGGTCAGGCCCATCCATTTTCAAAAAGTGAAAGCGTCATGGCCTCCCCCCCCCCCCTTTCGATCCGGTGCCCCTGCCAAGGGCTCAGATCCAGGGTCCCAGTACCCCATAGGGGTGGAGGATCTGAGCCCGAGTCAAACAGAGACCCAGTGTTCAAACCTTATTGCTTTTCAGTGTAGATGCAGCTCTGCTGGACTCATGCTCTTCAAGTCTGCCAAAAATATCCCACAATCCCATGACTTTCTTTGTCCTCTGGACAGTCAAGTCTTCTCACACTGCACCATGAAGAGAGGGCTAGAGTGGCCACATTTTGAGAGAGCACTAAGAAGGCTGGGTTATGGGTGTCTGGACACGGGCCTACATAATGTATTGTAGACCCGGAGCCCTAGATCGGGACCCAGGGTTCAACAATTCCTAACCTGGGGTTACAAATGAGTGTAGATGCTCAAGCTAACTTGAGTTTTACTGACCCTGAATGTACATTGCAGTGTAGACATACCCTTAGTATTTGACATGATCTTTGGAAGAAGACCAAACAGCTCTCATAGTGTACTATAGGCAAAGACTTATTCTTCACTACTCCTTAAGGGAAAAAAGGATTTTTTTAGGGCATTTAGGATTCACTTGACCTAATGGGAAAACATGTATCTTGCAGTGGCATCAATAATATCTCACTGTGGGCCTATGTATACAGAAATGGAGGTACCGGTAAGTACTGAAGGTGGTATTGTATCCTAGTGGAATGACTGTGTCTGTATCCTATTAAACGTATCTTTTCAATGGAGAATAATATTTCATTCATGTAAATTTCGCATTCTCCATCACGGAGAAGCAGCCTAGCAAAGGGATTTTACATTTTTACCCAGATCGTCTGTTGGTGTAAAAGGGTGTAAATCCATTGACTTCAGTAGACTGACTTGTCACATGTATCTAGCAAAACTTGTGAAGTTTTGGTTGAATCTACAATGATCTGTACTGCATAACTCATGTCCGTCCCCCCTCTCTTACAAGGTCTACTTCCATTTCTGTCCTTCTCTCTGCTCCACCAATGATACAAGCCTTGACACTGCTTTTGTTGCTTTTACTGGCAATTATCACTGGGTTGCCTTCCATGCTGCACCCTGTATGTGGGTATGTCCTTCACTTGCCTCATTCCTATCCTTCCTAAAGCCTCACCTCTGCCAGGAAACTTAAGAAAATTGAGGGGAGTTCACTTTCCATCTATCTATCTGCCTTACTGATTAACTGCCTGATCACATTATTCTCACTCTCCCGTGAGCATCGCTTGTTGAATGGTAGATTGTCAGCTTTTTGGGGCAAGAACTGGTGGTGAAATCCTGGCCTCAGTGAAATCAATGGGAGTTTTGCCATTGACTTGGGTGGCGACAGGATTTCACCCTCTGGCTTCACTTGTTGCTGTGAGGTGCCTAGCACAGTCCTAGGCAATTGAAATCCATGAATGATCATGAACAATAACTTGTGGCGAGTTTCGCGTTCGCCTGAGCCAATGGGTGGCCTCTGCAGTTCTTCGTGGCTTTAAGGCAAAATATGGTTGTTTTGGGGATTTGCTTTTACGAGTTTGTTTGGATCAAAAGCTTCATGTGAAATACAACCACTGAGCTTCAGCCGTGACCGTCAGAACCCATCTCTTCCCTTTATATTATTGTCTGAATGTTCAGGATGAACTTAATACATCTGATTATTAGGCCCTCCATTCAGCAAAGTACTTAAACATGTGCCTAATTGTAAGCGTGTGAACTCAGCGTGGGCTATTGAGATACTTATGGTTAGGAATATGTTCACAAACCTTGGCCAATCATGGCCTAAGGGCCACATTTTCTCCACTGTAGTAGCAACAACAATATTTTGCACAAAGAGAAACACAACCACATCAGTCAAGAAGCAAGAAAATCAGCACAATCAGTAACACCCTTGTAAGGAAAAAAAAAAAAACAAAACCCAGCATTAACTATGTTTGAAATCCAGCTCTCCCCTCGCTCCATTCACAAAGTGATATAGAACAGCTGGCCATGAAACCTGGCTGCATATTTGTTAAATGGGAACAGATTAGTAAATCAAATTTGTTGACCAATTTTCAAGTATGTGGCCTTGAGATATTTTAAAAAAAAGTTTATATGGAAGAGGAGGGGGGAAATGTCCTGAACATTTCGTGCTGGTGGGTAAAAATACTTTTTTTTTTTTTTTAAATTCTAATCTCTAACTTTCCTATGAGTACCCTGCTAAAACCTCAGGGAATTTTATATAGTGCATGTTGTCAGTATTTTAATCATCCCCAGCTGTCAAAACTCTTGTAACCCGCCTCTTCTATTTAAAATGTGTCTTCTAGGCATAAAATAATTAAAGGTGCAGGACCATAAGGTAGGCTCAGAGCCACTGCAATGTGACAAAACCCCACATATGAAAGGCATTATTTCAGGAAGTTTTAAATATAAATTTTGTTTTGTCAGAAGGCTGCAGGGCACACATTTTCTATACTGTCAAGCTTGATAGTAACAATATTTATATTTCAAATAAAAAGATTAAATTGCAGTCTTATGTGTTTCTGGTTTTCACATAGTTTTTATCCATGTATCATAGTGTTCCATATCAGTGTGTCATCGAAACTTTTTTTTTTTTTGCTGACACCAGTTTTGCTTTATTGTAATATTAAGTCTTGTTCTGCCAGTCCCTGAATTGAAATAATGACGGTAGACAGTAGAGCGGTTGGTGTTAGTTATTTTACAAATACTTTGTTTGACATGTACCTTTAAGCTCCCCGCCTAACAAACCAAACCAAACCAAACCATTCAAACAACTAATTTTAAAGAAATATGTTTGGCTGATGTTAAGTTTATATTTTTAATTAAAAAATTATTATTTCTACAATTGTAGCCGCTCACCCACCCTGCAAATGCTTATCCAAGTACTTAACTGTAAGCATCTGAGTTTCCCCATGGGGATTAAAGTTAAGCACAAGCATAAGTATTTGCAAGATGGGAAGGTCAGAGTGGTTTACAATTATTTTGATCTCCTGTGGGATTTTTTTTTTTAATTTTAAAAAGCAGTAAGCCATATTGCACAGAATAAAAGTCTTGGTTGTTTTGAGCTTCTGTAATACCTGCTTGGCAAGCCCCTTTGTGCCAATGCTTATTATGAACTCTCCGGTAACGCTCAACTCTTCCATGTTCAAAGCTTTGCAGTCCCATGAGTTTCAGAGTCCCAGGGTTGGTTTTATGTCATCTATGCAGCATCGCACTAGACAGAACAATGGGGAGAAATGTGAAAAGGTCCTGACTCGCTCTGGTATTTGAACTGCCAATTGGATTCACTTACTCTGACAGCTGGGATTGGGTTTGCTCCTTTTGGAATGAAATGTGATTATTACAGAACAACCCTTATGTGTGAGCTCAAAACTGGAAATACCTCACTGAGAAAATCCCCTCCGATCTACCCTTTAGATTTGTTTGTTTGGTTTTTTTACTTTGCCCGCAGTTGGTCATTGCCATCTAAATCACCAGAAGGTAAGAATGTATTGGTCCCAAGAAGCACTCTCACAGTGTTAGAGCAACTGAAAGTTTTGGGGGTAAATGAGGGACAGGTTTTCAAACAAATTCTGATTCTCCTCTCTCCTATACTGGTTTCAGTATAACTTTAGTTGAGTTACTCCCGCTTTACTCCTGGATTGGGGGCAACAGCAATGCTTATAATACGTGGGATGTGAGGATGAGAAGGCAAAGTTGCTAAGACAACTTTTGACGGACGGGCTGTAAATAGTTCATTTCCATTAAGCCTCTCAGGACTATTTGGCTTCTTGCATTGCATAACAGTTGAAGTCACTTAATATTATTTACTTCTGTGCGCTTTATTAGAGTAACAAAAAATTAGTCTTGCAGCACAAAATGCCATGAGCCACTGCGTGGCCTATCTGATGATGTGGTTCGCACAGCAATCCATGCAAATAGTCAGTTCTCCCCCCAGTTTGAACACTCTCATTTTTTTGTGCCGCGATATCAACTTACTTGAGAGCTGTGTTATGAAATATTTACTAACAGTGAAAATTCATGGGTTGGTGGATTTGTGATCAAGTAAAAGCACTTTTTATTCTTTGCTCAATGTTTTGCAAACAGAGAAGAGTTTCTGTGGGTGGAAACCTGACGTTCTCCTCCCCATCCTAAAATACTATGAAACTGGCTAACTCCATTGTCGTAACAGTGCAAGATGATACATGGATGATGATGATACATGGGTGATGCAAGACAGGCGGCAGTCAGTTTAATAATTTTTTTTTTTTTTAATTAATGGAGATATCCCATCTCCTAGAACTGGAAGGGACCTTGAAAGGTCATCGAGTCCAGCCCCCTGCCTTCACTAGCAGGACCAAGTACTGATTTTGCCCCTGATCCCTAAATGGCCCCCTCAAGGATTGAACTCACAACCCTGGGTTTAGCAGGCCAATGCTCAAACCACTGAGCTATCCCTCCCCCCCAGGCACCCTTGCCTATTCCATGCATGATCTGTGCATGTTTGCATCAGACACTCATGATCTTTGTACTTTTGGCCAACCAGCTGAACTAATTGAAATAGACACTGCAGTGAGAAATCTTTAACTGTCATTAAAAGTAAAGCTTAAATACAGGAAAGAAACCAAGGACAAAGAGAAGAGAAAAAATAGGTATTATTACAGGTTCCTCTATTCGAAATTTCACCTTGTTCATAATTCCTCACCATTTTTTTTTTCAGTTTGAACTAATGGATGTACAAATCAATCTATTGCAGCACACACATTTCAAATGAGCCAGGCCTATTTCATGGGAAACATCTGGCCTCATTATACCAGGTAACACCTGCGTGAAATTACATCTGTGCTGAAGTCTTTTACCAGAATTTGGTAATTAAACTGAGGCAATCTAATCAAAGAAAGGCGTGAAGAAGGTGAAACATGAAGTTTCATTCCCTGCCATGCAAATAAACTGCAGTAGTATATCAGTTCTTTCAAGAAATAGTTAATATCAATAGCACTGAATGTTTGTGGTTGGATAGATTTCATGCTAAAAACAAGCATTAATAGTATATCCATAATATGCATTCTGAACTTCCAAATAAGTGTCTAGGGTGCTGTTTGGATTTACTACACTTAATAGCATATTATTTGGAGAGTGTTCTGTGCTGTTCTGACTGCTTTACAAGGATAGTCTGTGGCTCACTTTCCTTTCAATATATAACTGGGCTCTTTTCAAATTTTACACTCCCAGCTCTACCATTCAATCATTGCCATACCAAATGTGTTCTGAATTGTCAGTGCCAGCCTGGAACGGAGTATAGTTGAGACGCTTGCTCAGTGTAAGATCCATGTTAGAGCGTGGGGACATGGAGAGAGCTGGGGATTTCTGTGCAAGCTCTGTCCCTGTGAACTGGATTTTAGCTCAGACTTGGATGAATTGGGTAAAATTAATTGAGTTTATGGCTTGATTTTCAGCTGCCTGCAGTGATCACAAAAGAGCCAGTTGCAGCCTCCAAATCCCAGGGCTGATTCTACATTAGCCTCTGACCTGGGCTGCACTAGAGTGCACCATCTGACTGTGGCCCCCGGAGGGCAATGCATCAGCTGAGAAGAACCAGAATACATTAGTGCTCTAGGAGCACCTGGACACGCCCCCTCTGCCAGAATGTGCTGCACTCATCATCTTAATGCCAGGACTGATGAATACTAAGTTTGTACTAAAATGCTATAAATAAAGTGAGAACTTCACCAATGATAAGCACCAATAGGCAATCCAATGATTTAAACACTCACGTCAAAGTATCCCCAAGATTTTCAGCACAATATTTTAAACTTTGAGTTGAAAAAGCCTTTGACTAAATAACTAATGTTTGCTGGCCCCCAGGGTGGTCCTAATACAAAGAACACTCACATTTCATTACCTAAAGTAGCCATAGGATTTCAATGTTTTTCTACATAAAAACCACCTGAAAAAATATTAATCTGCTATGCAAAATGACTGAAATTCCAAACAAAGGAGGCTTGGATATGAAATTTTCATGAAAAAATAATCATAGCTAGTGCTTGTCATCTTTGCAAAAGAGGTCACAGATGGGGAAACCGAGGCACAGAGAAGCAACGTGACTTGCCCAAGGTCACCCAGGAATCCAGTGGAAGAGCCAGGAGTAGAACCCATGTCTCTTGATATCCAGTCAATATGTCCACTAGAAACACCAATTTTCTAACTATAGTGAAAAGAAGAAAAATACCAATGAACTGACCAAAAGCAAATTGCTTCCTTGTTCAAACTATAGATATAAATCTGGAAACTCAGTGTTACTTTTTGATGATCGTGCTCTGTTAAAATATTTATATTAATTTAATTAAAACTATAGGGTTGTGTCAAATAGGTATGTCTTTTAATAGTGTGAATCTACACTACAGAATATTGAGATGACTTTTTAATGTGAATGTAAATATTAGAAGTTGTGAGGCTTCTCAGCCTGGGAGGGGTGCCTATTAGCTGGATGATTAAAAGCTTTACAAATAATGAATGCATACATACATAAATACATAATTAAAATCATTGCTCTACTGGACTCTATTAGGGTTTTGAGCACACTTTCCTTGTCAGAACATATAGAAAAATAATGTATGCAACTGCAGTGGCAGAATAAATATTGCTACTGGAGTTGGAATTTGACAAGGACTTTGGGTTAACACTCCTAGCTTTGGAAAGAATGCCATGGATTCTTTACAGAGCTGCTGGAGGTTGGGTTTTTTATTTTTTGATTATTATTATTTTTAATAGAAGCGAATTAATAGAATCGACGAAAAGTGACTTTTTGACTAAAATGATTTTTTTTATGGAAAATTTTAATCTTGGTAATAAATGCTCCTTCCAAGATAAAAAACATCCCAGCCCTTCCCTAGAAAAAAGATGGCTCTTGGAACATAACTAGAAGGTTAATAGGTTTGGGGCTCGGGTGGGCGAAAAGGGAAAAGTAAATTCCAGAATGGAAGGCTCATCCTGCTGGATGCAGTCTCCTGTTTGTAAGAGACGTGTCCAGTTTGAGTGTCTGTGCTGATTGCAGCTGTGATAGCAGGACACATGGAAAGATGCAACCAGATCCCGAAACGATATATGTTAGATAGTGAAGTTCTTTGGGGAAGGGACTAAAGCCAGAAATGGACCTGAGGCCACAAGCCTACCGCCCTCCCCACTGAACCACACTGCCTACTGAAACTTGCTGCTTTCATCTATTATTATGAACACAAGTCTAGACCGCTTCTCTCTGATAGTGCTTTCAACATAAGGCTGTTGGATGTTCGAGCTCTAGAGCCAAATGTGTCTGTGGAATTCTGACCAACACAAAATCCAGCAGCCCAAATACCACCTCCACTCAGTGCATCTGTAAATACAGTGGAAATAGGGTGTTCCCTTGCTGTTTGCAGAGGTAGACAAAATAAAAGAAGACGATGGCAGTAAACTTTCTACAAAATCCTACCATGCTGAAGATTTAAAGGATTGACATTTGCGTTATATTTTTTCCTACCCAGCCCTCCTCATTAGCTAGATATCTTTATTCTCTAAATATTTACCACCCAAAACACACGTACGGTTTAATTTGCTGTATAAAATCATTTATTGACAGATCAAGCTCATTACGAAGGCCTAGCCCAGGCTTTACTGTGCACTGACAGTTTTAATTCTTGTAGCAGCAGGCTACTGCAAGAGAGAAACAATCCTGTCACGTTACCGGCAGGGGACTAAATAATTCAAATACACTAAATCCTCCCAGAACGGTTCCCTTGCTCAGAATTTGTCTTTTCTAGCCAACAATTAACTAGCAATATTCTAAGTTAACAGTGCCAACTATTTTGAAATCTCAAGGAAAATGGAAACATACACAGGCAATAAATGTTCCTACATGAGAATACATTAGAAGACTCACATTGGGAGACGTGCTGGAGAATGTAATTGTTTAAAGGGAAGCACTAGTCACTTTGAATCAGAAAGCATTTGTGGAATTTGCCGGGGGAGGGGGAGTTATGTCTCTATATTGGCCTTATCTTCAGCCCGTGTGAATTGGTGAAGCTCCATTGTCTTTGATTTACATCTTCTGAGGATCTGGTCTACTGCCTTCCCATGGTAGATACTTCTTAAGTCTTTTGAATTTAGAGGAAGGAGTTCTTTTCTGACCATTTATTTCTGTCAGACCTTTTGTTGATTTTCTTTATTAATAATAATAGCAACATAAAAAATAGATGCAAACTGGCCCTGCACTCCACAGGGTGCTAAGTGAGAACCCTTGGATGGGAATTGACGGTATTCAGCATCTCACAGGGTCTGCCATCATTACTCCTCTTGAGTAGGAATTTACTCTGCAAGTAATCCCATTCAAATCAATGGGGCAAATGAGGGTGGCTGAATCAAACATTTTAAGTGAGATAATTGACAATACTATGGCAAAGCGATGTTGACAACATGCTTGGATTTCCTTGATCACTGTTAGTCCGGTTTCGGGTCTGTGTACATTACTGAAAATATGCTCTTTGCATTAGCTGTTGATACCCTGCTACTGGGCTCCTGTGTGCGCACATAGGCTGAACCCAACTAAAGACCATATGTCCCGTTTTGGCTGAGACAGTCCCTTTTTTAAGCCCTGTCCCGGCTATGGTGACTCTTTTGGCAAAAGTGGGCATTTGTCCCATTTGCTCTTGCCAACTTGATTAGTTGGCAAGAACAAACTGGACAGATGCCCACTTTTGCCAAAAAGGTGGGGTTTGGGGGAACGAGTGAGGGAGGGGGAAGCAGCAATGCCTGCCCACGCAGCGGGGGGAGACAGAGTTTGAGCAGGGCGCAGGCAAGGCTCCAGAGAGCAGCGACACCAGCCCCAGTTTAGTGCAGGAGGCCAGCAGTGTGTGGGCGTGCAGTGAAGCCAGCCCCAGACAGAGAGAGGGGGGCCTCAGACCAGCCCCGTGCAGGGGAGAGGCCCTCGGGCGTGCCCCATGCAGTGTCTCATTTTCCCTTTGGAAAATATGGTCACCCTAAGCATAACTCCACTAAAAGGGAAAAAGAGTGAAGATTTTCTGTAGGGGAAAAAATGACCTCCCTCTAAAGAGAACCTTGTTTGGTGTGCCTTTGGGTATGTCCCCACTGCAATCCACGGTGTCATTGCGGGTCATGCCTGGGCTCCCTGTCGTGGTTGTTCAAACCTGCTGAAGCCCATATTGCTGCATCTGCACTTTTTTAGTCATGCTAGCACAGTTATAGTTGTGTGGGTATGCCTACTCGTGCTGCACAGATTGCAATGTAGACCTACCCTTTGTGCACACCTTATACAGTCTGTGATTGGTGATATCAAGGGATATTACTGCCATACCTAACATAGACACCCTGCAGATCCCTTTATACTCCTTCAGAAATGTGCTCTCCATCTCTTTTTTGGCCTAGTTCCCTGTTCTCTTCAGTCTGTTGTATCCAATCCTGTGCAGAAAAAAAATCATGGGCAAGACAGGCCCTGCAAAGCAAAAATGATGGGTCTAATTTGTGGCCGAATAGCTTTGACATTGCCTCTACGTTTGCTTCAGTTTATAAAAGACTTTGCTTTTTTTATTTAATCTTTTCATTTTAGGGCACACTGTTAATGCAATAAATCTTTCTGCACTGTTCTCTGTGACAATTTTAACTTTCTCATAAAGCTCCCAATTTTTAACTTCATTATAAACTTCTGTTTTATTGCATAACGTGCAGTGCTTTGTTTTAATGCTGAGACATTGCAGTTTCCTGAGAATACCTGTAGAAATAGGATGAGGTTATAATGTATCATCTGTGTAATTCACAAGAGCGATGAAATAATTGGAAGAGTCAGTAGGGATGATAACAGTAAAGGAAGGAGTCAGATGATTTATTTTGTAGAAACTCCAAGTTTATGCATATTTTTCTAGTCATATAGGGCTTGATGCCTTTCCACCAGAGAAGAGTTGTTCTATTGACTTCACTGGGAGTTGGATTGGGTCGATATATGTAGGTCAGGTATTAGAAACAAAAGTTATTTGATTTTTCTTTTGTGTTTAAGGACTATTCTAGCCCATTCCCTGGACTTTGGTAGGCTGGACATCAGAGCTGGTCATGAATTTTCTGTAGAAATGTTTTTTTCAATGGAAAATACAGTTTGTACAAAATCAAAAGTTTTTCTTGATCATCTGCTAGAAAAATTGAAATGAAACGTTTCATTCTGGGGCAGATTATTGAACCAAATCCAAGTGTTTAGTTTCAGATCAGTTTGATGTTAATCTGGATTGCCTGAGCTGCTCTGGTGCCTCTTGTCTCTGGTCTCCTTAACAAACTGGGTCCCTGCATGGACTCCATCACCCAGGAAGCACTTAAGTATTCCCTATGATTAAATGAATGTGGTGTATGATGGGAGTCACATGACTATGTTTCACTGATGGAAATTCAGGATGGAAACAAAATTCCAACTATTGGAATTTCTTGCAGAATGGAAATTCCAATTTTCAACCAGCTGTGCTGATATCACTCTCGCTATAACCCACTCGCACCAAAGGTGCATAGATTTGATTGTTTTGAAGAGGGCATGAACATTGCCACTATCACTAAGTATTTGGAAGTCAGCCTATTTATGATGGGCTCTCCTCCTTCACTAGCTCCTGTCCTGAAATTCATTCCAACACCTTCAACTCCTAACTGTGGGTTAGGTATGTAACCTAGTATGTCGCCATATTCCCCTCTTCTATGAGCGAGGAACTGATACAGTGAGTTTCATACTTGCTCATTTTTGAGCATTCCATCAGAAAAATGCAAATGGCCTTCCAATAAGTAGGTCTGGTCAAAGCCAAATCTCTTAGCAAGCTGCTTGCTAAATGTCAGAAAGTGAGCTAGTTAAAGCTGTAGTGGGTTTTTGGATGCAAATGTTAACACCTGCACTCTTATGAGTATTAGATTAGAGCCTGGACATATTAGCACATGCTCAGGTGTTTCCACCCGGAATGTCCAGGTGTGTGAACTTGGACTGACTGACTGAAAATTTGGCCAGGTTTGCGCAGCACTATTCAGTGCAGCATCTAGAGCAATGAATGCATGTGCTTCAGAAAACAGACACCCATACTCACGTAAGGGTCATATAAGGACATAGAATAGATTGCTGGAGACCTACATGCTGGGTGGATACACACATGCCTGCAGAAGTAGGATTACACCTTTGCACTTCAACTCCAAAACCACAGGTCTCTACTGCTTGAACAGAGAGAATTTCCATTATGTGTCATCAGGAGTAGGGCTTTGATCCAATTCGGGCCCGCAGCAACTTGACTGCTCTCTGTCATTCACTCACATGCAAACACATGCACACCCAAAGCCAATACCTTACAAAAGCATCAGTGTGAGCACCTGAGACTAGGGAGCAAGCCTGCTCATATACCTCTGATTTACCTCCAGGGTCATGTGCCATGTCTGAGGGGATTCTGAAGTGCATTCCCATTACTTTCCCTTCTTCCACATTTGTAATGTCTTCCCACTGTCTCTTGCTGATACTCTCAGCTGTCACTGCTCGTGTGCACGTTCATGTCTGAGCCAAACAGGCAATCTCATGTAGAACGGGTCACTAAGTGTTAGTGTTAGTGCAGGTTCTTCTAAAGCATTTTGGTCAATATCACCTCTGCCCTATCTGGAACATCCACGCTCACTGAAAACTATGTGGTCCCATTGAAACAGTGCACCAATTTGGGGTGTAGTACATTTTACTGCTTTGGTGTAAATTTGGGGGCATTTTGCTGCTTCCCACATTTTTGCTAGAGGGGCTGATCAGAGTCCTAAATGTCCGGGAAATGTTTTGGATTTGATTCTTGCAACCAAGCCAACATGCACCATTGCACATGCAATTACTCACCAATTTTGTCTATACACTGCTGTATAGGCACATGTAGGTAAGAGATTATATGCATGTATGTGGCCAAATAATCACTGGCATGGCCCGCTATGCACACAAAATGCCAGCTTTGTCCCTGAAAACACAAGTGTGCATGCGCACAGATTGGACAAAGGCTCCAGTTTCTGAAAACGTATGTGATCTTACTCATCCCCCTTTCCAATTGCTCCTTTCTACCTCTCCTCAGGTCAATATTCTCAGGCCATCTATGCAGCCACCAGAGCTTTTGACCAGTCACTGGGGAAGGAGAGAAAGGAGTATCTGTCTCATAAGAGTCTGAACATGCCACTGTTGCAATACCACAGGATTCTACCAGTTTGGAGCCTTTGGGTCAGATTTGCTGATGTAAGTCAGTGAAGTCAATAGAACGGCACAGATTTACACCAGCTGAGAATCTGGCTCTATAATCCTACATCTGTCATTTAGGGATCCTTATATCCCTCCACAATGGCTATCATGTGCTGGCACTAAGTGACAGGGGGCTTGACCTATGCTTGTTTCTTTCAGGTGTGCTCACAATTGAAATAAAACCAGCTTCTCCAACCCCTCTGTTCCAGTTTGTGTGTGTGTGTGAGGCTTGGAGACTGAAGCTGGTTAATTCAGTGGTAAATGTGGTTTTCTGGGACATCTAAGGGTTATGTCACTTTTATAAAAATCTCTTTGATCTTGAATCAAAAGAAGAGGGTGGGTTTTTAGCGTCTTCTTAACTGTGTGGCTTTTACAAATTAAAAACCCACTTGAAATTGGTTATACAATATCTGCTTGTGTTTCTCTAAGGCTGATGAGACCACCTTTGACTCTAAGCTGTTTTTTCTAGCAGATCATCAGGAAAAATCCTGGTAACAAACAGTTGGGGAAAGCTAGAGGGAGCTTTTGAAATAGGAACTGTGCATTTTTCTCTATTTTGAGAGCCTTGGCTCTCGGTTATAAGAAACGGCGGCTAGTGCACTAACTGTGCCTCATTGTCAGTGAACTTTATACTGAAAAAAAGTAGTAGAACTGAATGAATTTTAATCTGTTTTATAACTAAAAATAATTCCACTTTTAAGCATTCAGAATCTAGGGCTTGATCTAAAGCCTATTGAGTCAGTTGGAGTCTTTTCATTTTCTTCATTGCACTTTGGATCAGGCCCCTAGTTTCCGATTACTGTGTATCTGTGTGTGTATATGTACAATCCCTGGGCCTGATTCTCTGTTTTACACCATATTGCACTAGTAGTGCACAAGAAGCATGCAACACAATGGAAAATTAAGCCCTGCGTGTGCTTAGTGTGCATGTATGTGTGTGTCAGAGAGAGAGAAGAGAAGATAGGAGTAAGAAAGGGGGAAATACACAACTAATGGAGACCAAGTTATGGGGCTCTGAATACTTCAGGGGGTGGTTCTGAGTAGAGCTAGTCAGGGATTTTTAAATCAAACTTTTTTTAATTGGAAAATGCTGATTTATCAAAACTCTGGGGAATTTTTGCTTTTGATGAATTTCTCATCTCAAAACATTTTTAGGGAAAAAAAGTTGAAATTTGCAAACAATTTCAACATTTTCAAAATGAAAAATTTTGCTTTTTCAGTTCAAAAGGATGGTTTTGAAATTGAAGCTAAAATACATTTTAAACTATCAAGATCAAAACAAAACATTTCAAAATCACAGAAGCAAAACATTCTGATTGACCCAAACTGATTTTTTGGAGGGAGGGGGGGGATTGTTGGTTCATTAACATTTTCTAGATTTTGACTTTTCAATTTGGGAGTGGAAACTGATCTGGGGAAACCATTTTCTGGCCCGCTGTAGTTCTGAGTGATCTACCGGTTCCAAGAGAGTGTATGGTTTTTGTGTCCCTGTAATCCTAAGATTTTTAAAATCTCATCTGCTGAGGTCAATAGGGCTTCTGTATTTATCTACCTTACTCTCCATAACATCTAATATTCCCTAACTTCTCTCCCATATATTTCCAGTGATGATTTTGTAAAGAGATATTAGGCCATACATCTCCACTATTAAACATACCCTAATCTGGGGTAGTATATCAAAGATATTTGAGTTTTTCTTGGGTTGAATTCTGCCCTCAGACATGAATGCACAACTCGCAACATGGTGTGAGGAGAATTAGTCTGTCATTAGCAATACTGGGTGTTGTGCATCTCATTCCCATGCACCACCCTGAAAATTTCCACCACCCCCACAAATGGAAGAGAGAAAAAAAAAGAATATCCTATTTATTCTTTTTTATATGTAAATGAGACTTAAAATAATTGTTTGATAATGACATGCATTTTTTTTATTTGGAAATATCTCTTGATGATAATTTATCCTGCAATTATTGTTGCTTAGTACTAGCCTTATAATTAAGGCCAAGAAGTGTTATTCATCGCCTCATTAAATATTTTCTCTTTCAGGATGCCTGACTCTCTTTAACACAGCCAAGAGCTGATAAAGCCACTTGTATGCAGAGCTGGCTGCCTGCAGATCTTTGATCTTTTTTTTCCCCTTCTTCAAGAATATGACTTTGTGAAGTGGTTGCTGCTGCAGTTTCAGTTTGTTGTTTTAAACAGCTCAGTAGCTATAAATACTCGTTCACTTTGATTTTCAATTGCCCTTGTAAGACAATTGGTTTTTTGTGAGTGCAGTCTCATTTAAATGTTGGATTCTCGTTGAACAGATATAACTCCAGCCTTATTCTTTCTTTTGATTTTGTTTTGGAAAGTTAGATTGATTTTTTTTTTAATCCACTTTTTTAAAAGAAAGAAAGTGGCTTCCGTAGATCACCTCTTGGGGAAAGGAAAGAACCAAGATCTACATTTGTTATAATGACTAAGAATGCTTTGCACCACTCTAATGCCGTTCAGCTGATTTTATTGATGGGGAAACTGAGGCACAAAATAAGTGGCTTACCCAAGATCAAACAGAAAGTCAGCAGCACAACCAGGAGCAGATGCATCTATATTTCTGGATGCATGAAAAAAAAGAAGATAAAGCCGCGATTGGTGGCACTTCGGCAGCAGCTCTACCGCGCCGCTTCATAATTCGGCGGCCGGTCCTTCCCTCCGAGAGGGACTGAGAGACCCACTGCCAAATTGCCGCCGAAGACCCGGACGTGCCGCCCCTTCCCATTGGCCGCCCGGAGCACCTGCTTCCTGCGCTGGTGCCTGGAGCTGGCCCTGGCATGAGCTCAGGCTTTAATTTATTCTGTGGTATTTTTTGAGGCTTTGATATTTGAAATATGGTTGGCATAGGTTAGTATAAAAAGGCTATTTCCTGGGACTCTTCTGTTGCCTGAAATGTTAGAGGTCACACTCCTGCAGTGATTATCTTCCCCCCTCCCCCCTTGAATATATAAGTTCACACGGAGTCCATGAGAGTCAATTGGCTTATGCATCTGGGAGCCTCAGTGGTTAAGGGCCCAATTCGAGACACCTTAAAGGGGGCAGTTTTTTAGAAAGTCTGCAGCACCCACCCCCCCAAAAATGAGGCCTTTTAAAGGTGTCTGAATTGGGCACTCAAAATCACTCATCCCTTCTCCAATTTCACCTCGGTATAACTACATTTTCTTCAGTAGACTTGCCCCCGGGGATGAATTGGTCCCATATTTATTAGCTCAAAGGTAGGCAAATAAATGCAGCCCTTAAAGTGAACATTCAGAGAAGAGTGAAACTTGTTTACAGCAGGTCTGGTTTATATTGCCTGCAGCACTTTCTAAGGGTGTGGTGACAAAGGAATGGTGGACTCTCAGCCAATGGTTGTTGGTCTTGCTTTTTCTAGGAACCTGACATTGGTTTTGCCTTCCCTTTACTGGACACCTGGCTAGCTGTTTTAAGAAACTCTGAGACCTGCAAGTGGTAAAAGATAGAATCATAAAAATGTAGGGCTGGAAGGGACCTCAAGACATCATGTCCCCCACCTGTGCCAAGGTCAGATTAGACCATCCTCAACAGATGTACATCTAACCTAGTCATAACATGTATATGAGTAGGAGTGAACTTGAGAGAGAGAAGACTGGTCACTGGTCACTAATTCAGCACAAAATCCTCATTCCCGATCCCCTCCCCTCTCCCCCAGCAAACAATCTTGTCAGGCTTTTCTGTTTACGATGTCAGATTGTGGATAAAACAAAGTTTCTAGTTCAACAGAGACTATTTTTGTGGCTTAGGAGCACACCTGAAATCCATTCATCACAGGTTTTACTCCTCTTCTGTTGGGGATGTGTGCCTAGCAGAACTATTGTATATTTAGCAGGGATTCAGGGAGCATTAGGCCAATGTGGAGAAGGGAAAAAGCCCTGAATTTTATTTTTCACAATATTTGATTAAACATAAAGTGAATATTTCTGCCCCGGCTGCAGGCATGAAGTTTTCAGCAAAGCATCTTCTCCCCAGGATTGCCATGTCCCCTTTTTAAAACCGCACCCTCCTCCCTGCATACCAGTGAATGCATTTCAGCAGCAGTGGTGTGCAAACACTGCCCTTCATAGAGTCATAAATGGACCATTGTCATCATCTGCTCTGACCTCCTGTATAACGCAGGACATATAACTTCCCCACTATAATTCCCAGAACAGATCTTTTCTAAAAACATCCAATCTTGATTTAAAAGTTGACAGGGATGGAAAATCCATCACAACCCTTGGTAAATTGTTCCATGATTAATTACTCTCACCTTTAAAAAATTTACTCATTATTTCCAGTCTGAATTTATCTCATTTCAACTTTCAGCCATTGGATCGTGTTATACCTTTCTCTGCTAGATTGAAGAACACATTATTAAATATTTATCCACATGCAGATACTTATAGACTTTAATCAAGTCACCCCTTAATCTTCTCTTTATTAAGCTCAATAGATTGAGTTCTTTGAGTTTATTACTGCATGACATGTTTTCTAATCCTTTGGTCATTCTTGTGGCTCTTCTCTGAACCCTCTCCAATTTACAAACATCCTTCCTGAATGGTGGGTGCCAGAACTGGACACAGTTTTCCATCCCACGATTGCATTAGCTCTTTTGGCCGCAATGTCACACTGGGAGCTCATGTTCATCCATGATTATCCAATATATATATTTATATTTTAAATAAATATCAAGAGATATACCTATCTCATAGAGCTGGAAGGGACCCTGAAAGGTCAAGTCCACTCCCCCTGCCTTCACTAGCAGGACCAAGTACTGATTTTGCCCTAGATCCCTAAGTGGCCCCCTCAAGGACTGAACTTAAAACCCTGGATTTAAGCAGGCCAATGCTGAAACCACTGAGCTATCCCTCCCCCCCATTGTCTTGCCTGCGATCAATGTCAGGCCAACAGATCTATAATTACCTGGGTCATCCCATTTACCTTTTTTAAAAATTGGCCCAACATTAGCTTTCTTCCAGTCTTCTGGAACTTCCCCAGTGCTCCAAAACTTATTGAAAATCAACATTAATGGTCCAGCAAGTTCCTCAGCCAGCTCTTTTAAAACTCAATGAGATAAGTTATCAGGACCTGCTGATTTTAAAATGTCTAACTTTAGTAGCTCCTGTTTAACATCCTCCAGCGATACTAGTGGAATGGAAAAAGTGATATCATCATATGATGAGACTGCCTCAAATGTTTTTTCTCCAAATACAGGACAGAAACATTTATTGAATACCTCTGCCTTTTTATTTATTATTATTGATAATTCTACCTGGCCGATACATTGTCTGGATCCCTTTTTGTTCCTACTATTTTTAAAAATTGTATTTATTGTCCTTAACTCTGCTGGCCATAGATTTCTCCTTGTGTCCTTTGGTTTCCCTTGTTAATTTTCTACAATTCCTAACTTCTGATTTATATTAATTACTATCAACTTCCTCTTTCTTCCATTTGTTATACATTATTTTTTTAAAAAAATTTACAGCTGCCTTCACTTCCCCTCTAAACCAGGTATTTATTTTAATCAATACAGTTTTCTTCTTTGATTGTGATTCCCAATTATTCTGACTAAAATCTTCCTCACAGCTGATTTGGCTAACAATTGTTTACAGCTTTGTGAAATTGGCCCTATTAAGGCACCAAGTGTATATGTTAATAGTCTGGACTGTGTTCTGACTGCACATTACTAATGTGATCAAGTAATGATAATATGTACCTAAGCTGCCATTAATTTTTACTAGTACTGTCAATTAATTGCAGTTAACTCACACGATGAACTCAAAAAAATTAATCACGATAAAAAAATTTATCGTGATTAATCGCAGTTTTATTTGCACTGTAAAACAATAGAATACAAACTGAAATTTATTAAATGTTTTGAATGTTTTTCTACATTTTCAAATATATTGATTTTAATTGCAACACATAATACAAAGTGTACAATGCTCACTTTATATTGCTATTTTTATTACAAATATTTGCACTGTAAAAATGATAAACAAAAGAAATTGTGTATTTAAGTTCTCCTCATACAAGTACTGTAGTGTGCAATCTCGTTATCGTGAAAGTGCAACTTACTAATGTAGATTTTTTTTTGTTACATAAATCAAAGAGAAAACAATGTAAAACTTTAGAGACTACAAATCCACTCAGTCCTACTTTTTGTTCAGCCAATCGCTAAGACAAACAAGTTTGTTTACATTTGTGGGAGATAATGTTGCCTGTTTTCTTATTTACAGTATTGCCTGAAAGTGAGAACAAGCATTCACATGGCAGTTTTGTAGCCAGTGTTGCAAGGTATTTACATGCCAGATATGCTAAACATTTGTATGCCCCTTCATGCTTCGGTCACCATTCCAGAGGACATGCTTCCATGTTGATGACGCGCATTAAAAAATGTGTTCATTAAATTTGTGACTGAACTCCAGGGAGAATTGTATGTCCCCTGCTCTGTTTTACCCTCATTCTGCCATATATTTCATGCTATGGCAGTCTCGGATGATGATCCAGCATGTTTGTTTTAATTTCACTGCAAATTTGACAAAATGCAAAGAAGATACAAATGTGAGATTTCTAAAGATAACTATAGCACTCAACCCAATGTTTAAGAATCTGAAGTGTCTTCCAAAATCTGAGAGGGTCAAGGTGTGGAGCATGCTTTCAGAAGTCTTACAAGAGCAATGCTCCAATGTGGAAACTAGAGAAACTGAACCAGCAAAAAGGAGAATCCACCTTCTGCTGGTGGCATCTGACTCAGATGATGTAAATGAATGTGCATCAGTCCGCCCTGCTTTGGATTATTATCGAGCAGAACCCGTCGTCAGCATGGACATGTCCTCTGGAATGGTGGTGGAAGCATGAAGGCCCATATTAATTTTTACCGTATCTGGCAGGTAAATATCTTGCCACGCTGGCTACAACAGTACCATGCAAATGTCTGTTCTCACTTTCAGGTGACATTGTAAAAAAGAAGCGGGCAGCATTATCTCCTGCAAATGTAAACAAACTTGTTTGTCTGAATGATTGGCTGAACAAGAAGTAGGACTGAGTGGACTTGTAGGCTCAAAAGTTTTACATTGTTTTATTTTTGAATGCAGTTATTTTTGTACATAATTTTATATTTGTAAGTTCAACTTTCATGATAAAGAGATTGCACTACAGTACTTGTATTAGATGAATTGAAAAATACTATTTCTTTTGTTTTTTACAGTGCAAATATTGGTCATCAAAAATAAATATAAAGTGAGCACTGTGTACTTTGTATTGTGTGTTGTAATTGAAATCAATGTAGAAAACATCCAAAAATATTTAAATAAATGGTATTCTCTTATTGTTTAACAGCGTGATTAATCACATGACTAATCGTGATTAATTTTTTTAATCACATAATTAATCACAATTAATTTTTAATCGCTCGACAGCCCTAATTTTTACGTCTGTGATCAGTCCTTCTTTATCTGTTAGGATAAGGTCCAATACAGAACTCCCCCATGCTAGCTGCAACATTTTTTTAGTTAGTTTCAGTTCTCAGGGACTGTAAGTAAATCAGCCCCTTCAAGTTCTTTAGAATCCAACCATTTGACTCTAAATCTCCAAGGGGAACTCCCCCAGACAGCCAGTCCCTACCCCAATCTTCCTCAAGGACCTAATAACTGTAGCACAGGGGTTGGCAACCTTTCAGAAGTGGTGTGCCGAGTCTTCATTTATTCACTCTGATTTAAGGTTTTGCGTGTCAGTAATACAGTTGAACGTTTTTAGAAGGTCTCTTTCTATAAATCTACAATATATAACTAAACTATTGTTGAATGTAAAGTAAATAAGGTTTTTAAAATGTTTAAGAAGCTTCATTTAAAATTAAATTAAAATACAGAGCCCCCTGGACCGGTGGCCAGGACCCGGGCAGCGTGAGTGCCACTGAAAATCAGCTTGCGTGCCACCTTTGGCACGCGTGCTATAGGTTGCCTACCCCTGCTGTAGCAGTTACAGCTGTTAAGCATCTCTGAAGAGAAAGCAAGCAGTGTCCTTGGGCAACCTGTCTGTGCTGAGAATATCATAGTGTAGTCAGGGAACTGAGCAACCAGGATATCCCCTGGTCAGAAGGGAGACAGACAAGGGTGTCGACCCAGAAACGCAATGGCTGGGGAGCTGGAAGCCTTGGCTGGAATACAGGTGCAGTTGTCCTGAACTGTGACAGTGAGATCTCTTGGTTTGCTAGAAGTAGGGTGGGAAGAGCCTTCTAGATCCTGAAGTTTTGTGGCACATTGCAAAATACTTTCAGGGTTTGCTGAGCCAGCAAAATGAGTTTGGGTTTATGAACTTTATGAACACCACTCTGAAAAGCCAGGCTGGCATATGGGCACAGCATGGCTATGCTGTGTAGGTGGGAGAAATATTTTCCAAGGTGCCGAAGTGACTTAGTTTCCCAAGTTAATGGGACTTCAATTCTTTATGTCACTTCGGCACCTTGGAAAATATTACACAGGATGTATTGTTAGCTCAGTGCCTTTCTCTTCCCTAGCTCTGCTCCCATCTCATTCTCCAAGTGGCTGTTTTGCACTTTGCCTCCCCTGAGCTCCCCAGGCATTTAAGGCCAATGACGTCAATAGAAGTTAAAGTTAATCACGTGCTTAAGTGCTTTGCTGAATCGGGGCCCAATTGTATGGATTGTTCTTTCAGTAGTGATGAGTGCAGGTAGGGAAGCCTCTTATACTGAAATGAAGGGCGGGCTTTGCTAGGCTAAGCCACTTCACTGATTAAAATGACCCAGCAATTCATTTAAATAAGAGACTACTTGCACAGCCTTGTAGCGCACAGTTGTAGTTGATCTTGACTATTCATGTAATCTAATATAATTTAATTTCATTGTTAGGGGAAACAACTCTGCTTCTGGCTGAAGGATTGGTGTGAAACAACATCCTCCACCCCCCTGATTCAAGAACTTTGCTGCACAACACTCCCCATGTAGCAAGAGCCAGAGGGATGTTTTTCCCTTTTCTTAAAAGGAATGCTGGGTGGCAGGAATAGGATTTGAAACTGAAAGATAATGATCTTTAGGGAAAACCAAGCGCCACTTGCTTAGTCCCAGGAGTGCCCTTCCCCCAGCGACACCCGAGGTCCCTGAAATAGTGAGCATGCCACATTGCTGTGGTTGGCCTTGTGTGGTGGCATCCGCCCACCTGGTACTGTAAATCTGAGCAATGCAGCTGGAAGTCTTGGAGTCATCATGGCCTAAAAAGCTGGTTGTTTGTAACACTAGCTCAATGAAAGGAGAGGTGGCTCTGCTGGTGTGAAGCTATTTTGCTATTACATGAGAAATAGTTGAAATATTGCTTGGGAAATACAGGCTGCAAGAAATAATCTTCACTGGCCTCTTACTCCAGTAAGAAAACCCACTCTTCCTCGTCAGTGTGCAGTATGGACAAGAATGTACCTGACAATCTACCCACTACGCAGCCTGTATGGAAGCAAAAAGAAATCTAATCATCTCTCTTATACTCCACTTTTCAAAGAGTAAAGGAGTACAAAATACAGGACAAGCCACAGGACGTAAATGAGACCTGGAGAAGTATCAGGAAATGCTATTGCTCTTTCTTATGACGCCACCAGGATAAATGGAGCTACCCAGTGGAAGAACAGCATGTGGCTGCATCAGCGGGATATCCTCTCTGTGTGACCTGTTTATAAAAGGCTATGCTGGAGATGATCACAGGGGCTCTGCAAGGGCTTCAGAAACAAAGAAATGCAATAAATGCAATTAAACATAAGGGTTTTTATGTAACAGTAATTGAAAACTGGGGAGTTTAACCCTTGGAGAGAGATTCTCTTCACGACTAGCTGGCCTGAGAGTTCGGTGCATAACTCCTGGTTCATTGAGCTGAGGAAATACCTTTATAGTTAAGAAATAAAAGGTTTCACTGTGATCTCTCTGTAGAATGTATTTCTTAGAGAGAAGCATGGAGAAGGAGATGTGCCAGCTAAGTGAAATGCTATGGTCTACTCAAGAATTCAGTTCAGGTCAGTCCGAACAGCAGATGTGTTCAGCTGCCTGACCCACACTTGGGTTGGGTTGCTGTGAGAGACCACTAGAACAGTGGTTCTCAACCAGAGATCCGGGAACCACTGAGGTGCCGCGAGCAGGTTTCAGGTGGGGCCGCCAAGCAGGGTTGGCATTAGACCTGCTGGGGTCCAGGGCAGAAAATCAAAGCCCCACCACCTGGGGCTGAAGCCTGTGGCTCCAGGTCCAGATACCTGGGGCTGAAGCAGAAGCCTGAGCTACTTAGCTTTGCAGGGCCCCCTGTGGCATGGGGAACAGGGCAATTGTCCTGCTTGCTACCCCCAAACGCTGGCCTTGGCTTTTATATGCAGAAAAACAGTTGTTGTGGCACAGATGGGCCGTAGAGTTTTTAGAGCATGTTGGGGTAGTGGGGGCTCAGAAAGAAAAAGGTTGAGAACCCCTGCACTAGAAAATTCAAAGGCACCACTTTGCTACAGTCTATGATTATTCCTAATTTCATGGGGACAACCAGGGCAGAGTATGGACCGTCCTATTTCAAAAAGCACAGGTTCCTATCACCTGAACTAAGCGAGAGTCTTCTTTACCTGTCAGCAATGGAGGATGTAAGGCACACAGCTGAGCAGTTATCATCCTGTCCAGTGGAGGCCAGTGATCTACGAAGAGCCAAACAGCTCATTTATAGTATCATACATTGCAAATTCTCATTGAAATGTAGAAGCAAAAGGATCTTCCAAACTTTTGACTAGAGCCCCAGTCTCATTTTTCTCCTTCTATAACGTGCATCTGGTCACCCTTGCCTTTATCACTAAAGCTTCTTATATGAGTTGCCTGTGATGCAAGCCAATGCATTTCAATGGAGATATAAATCCTCTGTAGCAGCACGAGACCTCGTTAAAGCAGCTTTTGTAGTAGCTACATGGTGGATTAAATCTCTTAAAAATTGGTTAAAAGCACCCCACAATGGAGTAGTATATTCCAGCTGCACAAGTGCACCTAAGCATGAATGTGCTCTGCACACAGAAATGTCATCGTGCTCTAGTAATCCTATTTGATCAGCTCATCTAGTGTACACCTGTAATTTGTTGGCAATGCAGTTGACTGCATCTACAGTTTGGGAGATTCACAGGAACAAATCTTAGCTGTTACTTAGCCGTTTGCTTTCGTATGAATGTGTGAGGTGTATTTGGTGTGTTAAATTTAGAATTCTGTGTGTCCTTATGAATTAATACATGATAACACCATGTTGATTTCTTCTCTCTCTCTCTCTCTCTCTCTCTCTCTGTGTATGTGTGTGACAGAGAGAGAGAGAGAGAGAAATATATTTGCAAAGAAATGAGTGTCTGAAAGAATGACAAAAGAGAGCTTTGTCATGATTTGGGTTTTACCAACCTAAAGCTGAAACCACAGATTCCCCAGGCCTTATTCTATTTGATTTCCCCAGTGTAAATAAATGTAGAGGAACTGGGAGGAGAGGGAATGAGAGTTAAGTCAACAGGTCTACTTTTGGCCCATTTCGCCTTCAAATAAAGTTAAATGAAAACCAGGATGGTTTTGATCTTGCACGATCTTAACTGTTGGATTTTTGTTCTGCAAACTCAGAAATGAAGCCATGTTTCATTTTTCCTGGGTCATCTGTATTTAGGCTAGGGCTCCTTTCTTGGCTCATGTTTATTGTGCACCCAGATAAATAAATCCACTCAGAAAGCATAACCAAAAAGCCATTCCCAGGTGTTGAGAAACACAGTACTTCTGAATGTTGCATAAACAAGTGCTAGGCTTGAGAGTGATCTGTCATGACAAGGCTAATAAGGTGCACTGAACATGATATTGAACAGCTGAGCATTGCACAAGCCTTTGTATAAAAGTCATGAAGTGCTACTCTTGTATCCCTAAACACATTAAAAATGAACAGGAGTATTTAGAATTCTATCCTATTTCCATATTTAGATGTTGGCTCGGATATTTTGCAGCCCAAGTGTGTAACTGGTATTTGGATTCTGGTTCATATTATCAGCATGTAATTTTCAGTTTATAAGTGAAAAAGTCATATAGTATTCAATGAAGAATGGCCTTCAAACAGCACTATGTTAAAGTGCACTAGGGAACCTTTAGTGCACACCAGCAGGTTCTACATGGACCAATTATTGTGCAGCTTGTTTGTGTGCTTTAGAAATCATACCTCTCTAGTGTGCGTTACCCCATCATGGAGATAAGCCCTTTGTCACTTTTGTTTTTCCACTTTAGGTGGAAGCATGGCTGGGAAATGCAGAGGACTGATAATCCTGGAGATCAAAGGCCTCTGTTTATCCAGAGGTGTGGTAGCTTAGCGGCCAATGTGCAGTGTCTGGAGAGACCATTATTATGGGTGAAGAGGCAATTTAGTTTCCATTCTAATCTTTGGCCTTTGTGGAAAATGCCCCTCTGAAGGAGGTATTCATGTCATGTCATTTATTAGAAATTGGTGTTTGCCCCACCAACTCATTTCACCTAGACCACCGAGGAGCACTGAGGTTTACTTGCAATCAGCCCTGGCTGCATTGGAACCAGTGATCTGGTAGTAAAATACTCTGTATTACATTACCAATCCCTGAGCCAACTAGTTCCCTCTTCAAGTTAATTTTTAAAAACCGTTATGATGACTATCCTGGCTAATTATTGTTGTCATGAGCACTAAACCAAGTGTGAAGCCTTCAGAGTACTCTGGGTCACACTGCTTCATTAATTATTATGTTCCCTCCTGAAAATATGTGGTTTTGGGAGCAGTGGCTTTCGTCATGTGTCAGATGATGACACTAGAGCAAAGCTGCAATGGCAAAAGAGATTCAATGCGACAGAAGAGAAGAAACGTAACCATCTGTGATTCCAGACTTTGAAAGCCCACCAGTAGTTCTACAGCATTGTAGTGTGAAGTATACATGGGATATGAAAGTAAGTCATAGTGTTTCCCTCTGCCATCTTTCAAGGGGTCTTCTGAGTACTTCTCAGAATGCAAATTTCAGAGTCCTCCTGTTCTCAAGCTCACATATAATGGGCCCAATAATTGCTGTTCCTTAACTGGCCCGAGGAGTTGCAGAAGTGCAAGAGGAGCCAGGTAGGTAGAGGTGCTCTATCACACAGCACTCCCAGAGCCTACCAGTCCAAGAGACAATTAATGAATCCAGATTTCCCATTATACTAGTGGGACAGGCCTCTGAAATGACTTTGAACCAATCACGGTCATCTTTCTCACCAAGTTTTGTAAGTTCTTGTTTCTTTTTCTTCTTTTTTTCCATTCTTCTTTTTTCCTCCAGAATTTCTCCTCCCCTTTTCCTGTCTCTATTTCTCTTTTTCTCTCCCCTTTTCTCCTCCTTGTGTCCTCCTCCTTGTGTTTTTTGTCACCGTCTCTCCCCATGTAATGATCAAGCACTAACTCTGAAAAAACAAATTGACTCAGATCATATTCCCGTGCACTTGCATTTTACCTGTGGCGCCAGCGGTTATGTGAAATTGACTATGGAACGTGATCCTAGTCAGTTTCACAGTCCTGCTGGCACTGCGTGCAGGAAAGCTCTTCTGCAGAGGAGTGTGATCAGAGTCTGCTCAAATGAAAAAATCAGGGAGGGAGAAGAAGAAGATGGTGCACCACTCTGTCCAACTGCGTCCTGAGCAGGTAGATCATCACACTGTTCACCACCAAGAAAACCCTGTGATTGCAGGAGAACTGCCTTTCCTGGGTGTTCTGGGGGGTTTGGAAATCAAAGAGTAATACTGTATGTAAGGCAGTGGAATTTGATCCTAAACATGTTGGTGCAGATTTTCTATGTGGCACATTAAAGTGTATATCTGTCTGATTTGCATGACTGTTTTATTGCCTGGGAAATGTGTAGGACATGGAACGAAACTCAGCCTTGGGGAAACACCATTTTTATCCAAAATAATTAAGATACAGTCTTTGACTAGAAATTGCTTCCATCTTTATTAGATGAAATGCTGGAATAGAAACCATGGCTTTTGTTGTATCTTGCCAATAGCAACAAATCACTCAGTGCCCAAACTTGAAGTGCTGCTACGGGAGCCATTCTCCATTGCCTCTGCATCATCCCACCACTGTTCAGAATAGAACTTCTCACATTTCAATTTTTTTTAACAATAAAATGCAATCTCCTTAAGTCCAGAACAAAATTAATTTAGGCTGAAATCATGGCCTAGCCTATATGGCAACTCAGGTGCTCAGTGGTTTGAGCATTGGCCTGCTAAACCCAGGGTTGTGAGTTCAATCCTTGAGGGTGCCATTTAGGGATCTGGGGCAAAATAATCTGTTGGGGACAGTACTTGGTCCAGCTGTGAAGGCAGGAGACTGGACTCGATGACCTTTCAAGGTCCCTTCCAGTTCTACATTTCTATGATTCTATAAGACCTCATCTCTATGCATTTAGGTGTCCTCTCCAGGCTTAGGTCCAGACACCTAAGCCAAAGCAAGTACTACACATCTATTACTGTGCCACCCTGATCAAGTAGGTTGAAAGTGGTGGCCACTGCGTGGGGCCTTGGTCCTGGTACCCCAACAGTGCAACTCAGATGAAAGGGGATAGGAGGAGGATTGTTGGGAGAACGGGGAAGGAGTGATGCCTTTCTGAGGCAAAGGGGAAAATATAGCCAAACATTTTCAACAGTGGGTGCCTGAAATTAGGCTCCCAAGTCCATTATTAGGAACGTGAATAAGTGGCTTACATGGGAGTCACTGTTGGAGCTGATAAAAACATTTTCATCCAAACTTTTTTCTACAAAAAATGTTTTGCCAAAATGGAAAATTTTGCCCCCTCCCCCCCAAGTCTGCTTTCATAGGTTTTTGCTGAAAAATTGACCACCTGAACTAAGGTATTGTTTTTTGGTTTTGGTTTGCAGCAACTGAATAGTCTTGATGAAAACCTGAAAAATTGTGAAGAACATTTTTGACAAAAATGGGAAAAAAATTCCTGGGGTGGGGCGAGGATGAAGAGTTATTTCCTGATCAGCTGTACTGCTAGGGAATCAACTCTTCTGAAGATCAAACCACTTAGTCAGATGCTCCTCAGGGACCAAGGGCCTATCCCAGGGGTCGGCAACCTCTGGCATGCAGCTCGCCAGGGTAAGCAGCCTGGCGGGCCGGGCCAGTTTGTTTACCTGTCACGTCGGCAGGTTCAGCTGATTGCGGCTCCCACTGGCCGCGGTTCACCGTCCCAGGCCAATGGGGGCGGCGGAAAGCCGCGGCCAGCACATCCCTCGCCCCGCGTCGCTTCCCGCAGCCCCCATTGGCCTGGGACGGCGAACTGCAGCCAGTGGGAGCTGCAATCGGCCAAACCTGCTGAGGCGTCAGGTAAACAAACTGGCCCGGCCCGCCAGGGTCCTTACCCTGGCGAGCCGCATGCCAGAGGTTACCGACCCCTGGCCTATCCTTTGGCACTTAGTTTTGTCATAGTTTTCCGTGTAATTGTATAGCTTTATAATGTTTTTAGCACTCAGATACCATGGTGATGGAGCTTTTATATTGATAGACCTTGAATCTGCCACTAGATTCACCTGCATGGATCCAATAGCAGAACCGAGGGCCCAAGCTAGCTAGAGAGCTGGATGCACAGCAGATGAAAGAATTCTGCAATACCCTGAACAGAATACCTGTTACATTTCAGCATCCTGCCCAGGTCTTGTGTATCTCACTGACTTGTTTGCTTCCTTTCCCTCAGTAACCTCCCACAAAATACTTTCCTTTTAATATCTGAGGATTGCAGAAATGATATAAGCTGGCAGAGGCAATCCAGTGTAGGCTTCCCAGTTGCCACTGACCTTTCCTGATAGCAGCTTTTTATCATGCCTCCCCCAGGAACACCCACATTAGTATATTATTTCATCTCATTTCTCACTGGAACAGCTAGCTCCTTTTGGATTCAGAGCCTATGTCTGCTGTGTGAGTTATAGGCTGCTGAGAATAATGAAGTCTTGTAGGTTGTTCATGAATTGTTTTCTTTGACTGTGTGTGTGTGCGCGTGCGCATGTGCGCACACGAGTGGTCACCCAGGTCACATGATATTGTTTCTGCTTCCTGATTTTCAAACCAGAGGGTAGCAAATGATGAAACAAGGGCAAAAATGGAACTCCTAAACAAACCTTCCCCGCACTCTTTAACACTGTCAGCAACTCGACTATCCAGGAAACAAGGCCAGCAACCCTAGTATCATATTTGGTTCTTCTCTTTCCTCCTCCTCCCCATCCAGACCAAATCTTGCCTCTTATTCCTCTCTAAGAGCATTCAAATCCATCCTGTGGTCTCCTTCCACACTGCAAAAACCTTGATCCAGGCCCTGGTTATCTCCTGCCTTGATTCTTGCTACACTTGTCCACTTTTTGCTTGGTACCTTTGAGTCTTTGTACCTGATTGCCTTTCTTATCAGATTCAAATACTGATCCTCACCTTCAGGGCCCCACAGCTGCTCTACACAAACCCCTGTTTCCTCCTTTCTTGCTGCTTGCTCCTCTGTTCCCGCCCAACCCTCTACCACAGCAGCTTGTCTTTTTGCTCCCCTGATGGTCTTTACCTACAAACAACTTTGTGTCTTGTTTCATGCTAGGCCTTGGAACGTCCTTCCTGACCTTCCTGGCAGTCAAAAAAAGCGAACAAAATGTTGGGAATTAAGAAAGGGATAGATAATAAGAAAATATCATATTGCCCCTATATAAATCCATGGTACACCCACATCTTGAATACTGTGTGCAGATGTGGCCACCCCATCTCAAAAAAGATATATTGGAATTGGAAAAGGTTCAGAAATGGACAACAAAAATGATTAGGGTATGGAACCATTTCTGTATGAGGAGACTAACTAATTAATAAGACTGGGCCTTTTCAGTTTGGAAAAGAGACCACTAAGGGGGAATATGATTGAGGTCTATAAAATCATCACTGGTGTGGAGAAAGTATCTAAGGAAGTGTTATTTACTCCTTCTCATAACACAAGAACCAGGGGTCACCAAATTAAATTAATAGGCAGCCGGTTTAAAACAAAAGGAAGTATTTCTTCACACAACACACAGTCAACCTATGGAACTCTTTGCCAGAGGACGATGTGAAGGCCAAGACTATAACAGGGATACAAAAGAATTACATGGAGGCTAGGTCCATCAATGGTATTAGCCAGGATGGGCAGGTGTGGTGTCCCTAGCCTCTGTTTGCCAGAAGCTGGGAATGAGCCGACAGGGAATGGATCACTTGATAATTCCCTGTTCATTCCCTCTGGGGTACCTGGCATTGGCCACTGTCAGAAGACAGGATATTGGGCTAGATGGACCATTGGTCTGACCCACTATGGCCATTCTTATGTTCTTTTGCTTGCCATCGCAACTTCGCTCTCCCTCTTCAGATCCCTCCTCAAGGCTCACTTTTATCACTGTCCTTCAACCCACCCTCTTTCCCAGGTCTAGGTCTTAATATTAAACATCATTTAACTAAATAATATTTATAGTCTCTTAAAATAAAGAGGCTCTAACCAAGGTACCTGAATGATAATGCAGCAATAGGAGAATCTCATGAGCTTCCTTTCTTGCAACCTTCGTACTTTCCATTCCCCATCCTCACAATCTTTGCTCATTGTCAACCCTTGCTGTGCTCCCAGCATCTCTAATACAGAGTGGAAATTAGGGCAGCAAGCTCTATTTTTGATTCTTTGTACCTATTCTAGGTAAGGGTCTGGCCCATTGTATATGTGAAACTTCGGTGTAGAAATGTAGATAGGAAAAATGCATATCATTATTACCCAAAGTGGAATTTTGCCAAGACACTGGGCTGACATCCCTATTCTTGTAAAAAGTACTAGGGCTTTTTAATGGCCACAGGTGATCAGGACACGAGTTTCAGCTGGCCTCCAAAAGGTGGCAACTCTCAACAGCAAACAGTATGCCAGGCCCTTGCTTCAAAGTAGTTCAGAGAGAAGAGCAGCCATTGGTGAATCACCAACACCACTTCATGCATTGCCTGGGGGGTTTCCTTACAGGCTTCTTATTGAGGTATAAACTAGGTCCACTCTGTTTAACTCATAAGATCTTAGCCCGAGGCACAGTCTGACTGCAGAGCATTCTGCGTGAAATGAACTCCTCGGGGGTCAGATCTGCCTTGTATTCCTCCAAATGCAATCACAGGATTTCACTGTCAGACTTGTTTACCCACAATCAAACTCAATACCATTTTTATTTTAAACAATCCCAAATAATTGCACAGTGCATTACCCACTTTCAACGCAGCCTTGTTTAATTTCTACATTCAACACCTGGTACAACCAGACAAGGAGACAATTACTCAGCCCCAGAGCACCCCATTTTGGTGTTTACTGTGGTGGCTTCATTTGTTTTCTAGTTGTCTGACTTGATTCTCTTGATTGCTTGTTGTCTCTATCAAAATGTAAACTGATGAGATAGTCTTCACCAATCATTAACGACTAGGCTGGAATAAAGGGCTAAGTCTAGTAATTGTACTTTTTTACAACACTCACCCTAGGTTCTGTTCAGCTTCACTAGCCATGACATGTCTTTTATTGCACACGGCAATGAAAATAGACCCAAGTGCTGGAGGGGGGAGGGAAAAAAAAGAAAACCCAATTTGCTCCCTATTAAGTTGCAGAGAAGCGTAAGCCCATTTCTATTCCAGTTAGTCGCTAAGTGAAAATGTAACTACTTTATATATTTCACCAGAATTAAACTTAAACCTACAGAATTAGGTTTATTAATTTCTGTCAGTGCTCAATGGGGAAATAAGAGTGCCCATTCATTAAGGATACACAATTACTGCAGACAAAAATGAAGCACGGTGCTATTAACTATAATAAAAATGTTGAACACTGTGGAAATTTTCATTAAGTAGAATCTATTCTTTATATGAATCCACTTAATCCTTTCTGTCCTTTTTTTCCCCTTTTGTGCTCTCCAACCCATTTTATTTTTTGACTTAACTTTTTATAAATGTTTCTTAATGTAATTATGATTAAATATTTTTGGTAGAGAACAGTGTTATTCCATTTTAAAAAAAAAGCTTCCTCCCCCTCTTACCTCCATGAAAAATAGCCTTTGGAAACAACACAAGTACTAAGCAAGGCTTTGTTATTATTTTAGGTCATGAGTATATGAGGAGAAAATACAATAAATAAGAACGAGAAACTATATCAACCTGGGCACTAAAATTCAGTTGACTTCCTAGGTGAGCTGCTCACCTGGTGTACATTGGTGTAGCTTCAGTGATGTCAATGGAGCTACACTGGGCCGAGGCTTGAAGTCCAAATTAATAAAAGCTGACTGCAGTTACCTCTAAATGAGTGTTTCTGAAAAATACTCAGAAGGCCATAGAACGGATAGGCAAGGAACCTGAATATCTCCAGAAAGGGAAGAAGCACATTGACGGGGCATTCTGTGAAGTTTGCACAGCTGCTGGCCAGGTTGCCGGTTTTCACTGAATAATAGACACTTAGTTTTGCAGTACTGATTTGTCCTCAGTTCAGTCCTTTGACTCATTCGTAAGTCCCCTAACAGTTCACTTGTGCTGCATTCCCCATTGAACTAGTCAACATGTTTTGAACAATTTATTTTTTTGATGAAAAAGTCTTTTTTGGGGGGTGGGTGGGGGGGAGGAAGTGGGCTATGAAAAAGAAACAGACCCTGCTGTTAACTATTCAATCACAGGGCTATATTTAACATATTGCTCTACTATTTTTTAATCCAGGAATGAATTTATACAACAGTGGTTTATGCCTTTACTCTTACTAGATTGATTGCATTGCATGGTCCTTGCTGGAGATAGGGACAGATCCTCAGCTGGTTTAACATGGTGTAACTCTAGGGACAGCAATCAGTGTAGCTCTTACACCAAATAAGGATCTGGCTCTCTGTGTTTTAAATTATTGTGAAAGAGTCTAGTGCAGTGGATGAGCATCATTTCCTAAATACATAACCTCATACCTTTGGTCAATGATGTCTAACCAATCTAAGGGCCACATTATTAGAGTCCTCCTTAAAAAGCTGCCACTAGAATTTGTCCGTGGTTACCACAAGGCCTGATTCTGCCCCCTTGAGGTCAAGGGGAGTTTTCCAGTTGACCAGAATGGGCTCCTTATCACCTTGTTCCTGAGCAAAGACTGCAGCACTACCAGGTATATAGTGAAAGATAAACTCTCATAAGCCACATGGAAGAAGTGATTAGATAACCTTATCACCCGTGATTGTCTCAACAAGTAAACCAGAGCCTAGAGTTTGGGATAAAGGATGACCTTTAGCATAAACGGACAGGGACTACTAACACCACTGATGTCTCTCGTTTAATAACATCTTAAAAGAGTTTCCTAAATGCAAACTTGCAAGTTGTTGTTATTTATTATTTGCATTACGGCAAGCCTACAAGCCTAAGTCATGGACCAAGCCCCCATTGTGCTAGGCACTGAAGAAACACAGAACAAAAAGATTGGTCACTGCACCAAAGAGCTTATACTTTAAGTAAACTGTGCACATAGAAATTCTATATAAGCTGCCTTCCTAGAGAAAGGATGATTAAGGCACTGGACGAGGATGGGGTAGTTGGACCGTGGGCCAAATACAGACCACCAGATACTTTTGAATGGATCCCAAAATCTTTTTATTTACTTATTATCATTATTGTTATTTTTAATTATTATTTTCTCTGGAGTCTGGACCTTGACTATACCTTGACCAAGAAATCTGGACCTTAACAAAAAATAATTGCCTTCCCCTGAGAAAGACCTGGGTTCATGTCTTTGCCACAGACTTTGTGTCTTGGGTAAGGCATCTAAAGGCCATGTGGCCTACTTGGCAAAGCACTGGAATGTGACTCAGGTGACCTAGGTTTATTCCCAGCGCTGCCATTGGCCTACTGGGTGACCTAAGGCAAGTTACTTTTCACCGCCGTGTCTCAGTTTCTTCATCTATAAAATAAGAATAATGATAGTGACTGCCTTTGTAAAGGTTTGAAATCTACTGATGATAAGAGCTAGGTGGTATTATTAGCTTCTTTGTGTGCCACAGTCCTACATTTGTAAAATAAGGGTAATAACACTTCCTTTCTTCCTCCTTTTTAATATCTCATCTACTTTGATTGGAATCTCTTTGGATGCCAGGATCCCATCTTCCGGTGTTTATACCGCTCCTAGAACAAAGGGGGTCTGAACTAGGTTTGAATCTGTAGATATTTCCATTATACAAGCACAAATAACACTTACCCTCCTCCCCACTCTGCTTCCTACTTATACACACTCGTTGCGTCTTGTCCTAAGTTAGACGGTAAGCATCTCCGCACAGGGGCCGTTTCTTCCCCTCTGTTGACAACAGGGCCCCAATGGGTATGTTTACACAGCCTACAGCAGTGAGCCTCCCAGCTCGGGTCAACAGACTTGAGCTTGTGGGACTCGGGCTAGTGCTCCAAAAATATCTGCAAACACAGTGCTTTGAAGTTGTGGGTCCGGCTGGACTCGGACTTTGAAGCCCATCCCCCTCCCTAGGCTTCAGCGCCTGAGTTCTAGCCCAAACGACAACTTCAAAGCACTGTCTACATAGTTATTTTTAGAGCATGAGCCTGAGTCTGTCAATCTGGCCTAGGAGTCTGGCTGTGAAGACGTCCCCAGTGTGACTGAGACATTTGGACACGTCAGTAATGCAAATAATAAACATAATTGTAATAACAACACTGATCAAGAGTTGCCGGTTAAAATCCAAAGTTTTCTAAGACCAGCTTTTCTAATAAAATCCAATCTTAATTCATCCCTCCTAACTTTTCTGCCGCAAGTCAATTTCTTCCATCATAAACATTGTCTAAAGAAGAATTTCTGAGGTTAATTTTTTTGCATCTGCACCCTAGCAACTGTTGAGGCTGGGAAACTGCCATTTGTTAATTTGTGCCATATTGATTGATGATCTTGGCAAGTCTCTCAAGGTTTATGGGCTTTCAATATGTCTATAGAAATATTTTTTAAATATTCTGCCCTGATATAGCAAATTGAAATGACAGGCCGGGCGTCCTGGTTCTTATTTATCTTTATTAATAAGAACCTCTGAGTATAGTTTGGTGGTGATGGGTAGCAGGCTTGGGTATGGGGATAGCTGTTTAGTTTTGTTTGTCTACTTTTTTCACCAGAAAGATGAATGGGACATTTGTTCAACTCTCTAGCATTTACGTACTAGGAATAAAGTCACCCTGAGACAGAAAAGGGTTGAGGATACGCAATTGTCTATCTTTTTCATGCATTTTACTCAGTTCAAATGGGCAAAAATATTTATTTTTGTGACTGTCAGATGGACTAATTTACAACAGAAAAATCTATCCCACATCTTAATGGTTAGCATGTAATCAAACCCTCAAATTTCACACACACCCCCAAAAATCCCTGTCCTATATGAAATTTGGATAAGGATGGGTTAGATTTGGGCTAATCCAATGCAGAATCCAAACTTCACAAGTCCTAATTTTGTTTCCTCGTGTTTCTGCCTGGTCATTGGGTTCATCCCACCATTTTCCACAGGTCCAGCCACCAGTTTAGCAGAGAGGTCACTGCCACTTCTCCCTGATGCCTTTCAATAGCAGCCTTTCCCTTAAGGTGCTGGGGTGTGAGAGTGGCCATCTCAGATCCCCTTGAAGAATGTGGGAGATGACCAAAGAAAACAAGGGTGAATAGGGAGGTGGCGTCTGGGTGGACACTGGGGCCTCTGGGGAAGGAGTGTGTTTAGTAGGGTGTAGAGTCTAGCTAGCTGTGTGGGAGGATGAGGATAGGTTGAATGAAGGGATAGAGAGGTGTTGAGAGTATCTGAGGACTGATGGAGGGTATAAGTTTGAGATGGCATGGAGGCTGAGGAAAGAGTATAGACCTACTGTCTGTACCTAGAAGATTCCAGATGGAGGTAGCAAGTATTGTCACTTGCCAAGCAAAACACAATAAATAAGGTTTTGTTAAAACCAAAACATGGCTGCCTGAGCCCATCTCTAGGTTAAAATAGGTTTACCTAACCGGCTAAGCTATGTTTAAACCAATTTACCCCAGGGTGGTTTAGAACTGTGTTTGAAATCAGTTCAGGTAACATGGCTTTAGCCCCAGTGTAGCTACAGCCTTGAAATTTCTAGAAACTCATATGTATGCTCTCTCAATTCTGGTGGTTATTCAAAGGCTCATTTCTCCTGAGCATTTTATGTCAAGTAGTGACAGGTAGTAGAACCACACTAAATATCAACGTTTGGCACCACATGCAGAAGGAAGAACATTGTAGGTTTGCTGACAGGCAATGGCTCTAGATGTATTTTCAGCATGTATCTGAGAGTCCTTTCCCGTGAACCAATCACTGTGATCTCCAAACATGTTTTCTACATCAGCATTGCAAATCACCTTGTGGTTGTGGGGATGGCACTGCATATATGACTTTGAGATCTGTGCTGGGAGGAGAGATGCTGTCATGAATTTTTGGTTCCTGAGACAATGCAGCAAGTGAGATGTGGAACTGTAGAGACATCGCAGCCAAGACAGTCTGTTTTTTTAACAGACCCAGACTATTTAGCATGCAGTAAACAACCTTAATAAAGGAGGGTGCAAACTCCTTATGGCACTTATTACCTTGATAGAGTTAACTAGTCGTAGCATAACCACAGAAGTGAAATGCACTTCAGTAAATGTGCAAAATGGCTTCAGTTTTTAAAGTACAGTAGATCCTATAGGTATTCGAAAATCTTTTCTTCTGTAGACAAATATTCATTTTCCTTCAGTATTAATTGTAGCTTTGTTGCCGATAATGTTTCCTGCACTATACTCAGCTGCCTAATACTGTGGATAAGAGAAATCAGAAGGAGAGAAAGAACAGAAAATACTAAGATTGCAGCTGCATCTCCTGGGAAAATGATTGCCATTTGAAATATCACTCAGTTTGATTCATTATTAAGGGGAAGCCCAAGACACCCCTGCTTGAAAATTGGTCTGCACGGAAATGGAAAGCTGCTTGTAGTGTTGCTATCAAAATAATGTAACATTATCAAAATATGCAAGTCTCTATTTTATTTCAACTAGAAGCATCATCTATGGTATCCTTCCTGGTGGCTAAATTAATCAACTCTTTAGAGTAATATGATTGAAATATGACAAAATGCTCCTGTTGTTAAAGAGCATTTAGCTGTTTTACTTTCATTTGCATGTTCCATAAATTGAGTAGCAGGAAGTGTGAAACACCTGAAGTCTCTGGAATGCACAGATGTTGATTTTCATTATATACTCTAAAGACTGGCCCCTAAGCAACACCACAGAGATTTTTATTTAACTTCATGTACTTAACCACCTTCCACATGAGCAGTGGGATGCAGTGAACTCTGAAGAGCAATGCCAATGGATTCCTGGAGGACTAATAATGACTGGTGTGCCAGAATGGGATTTGAAGTGATTGTGAAGTAACCTTTTGATTACGTTTTTGATTCTGTTTTCTTTTTTCTTTCCTTTAACCAAGGTGCAAAATAAGTTAACATGGTGAATTTCTTCTTTCAAGGGCTGTGGTTTTGATTCCCTGCATGAAGATTACGACCTCATAGAATCATAGAAATGTAGGGCTTGAAGGGACCTCAAGAGATTATCTAGTCCAACTAGTGGAGAAGTTGTCTGTTTAACATACTTCATGTTCAGTTAGTCTCACATGATGCTTAATGTGAGTACCATCTAACACGGTGCTGGCACAAAAATCCCATTAGACATTCTTTGCCCCTCTTCGGAGAGTGCATTGGAAACTTGATAGCCAATGTTCACATTCTTCTTTTACCAGCTACTCAAAATAATTCAGCAAACTCTGACTAATGGGTATAAATGTGTGTATGATTGTTTATTTCCTATTAATGGCAAAGTATGTCTTATTACTCAGCATTGATCTCTTTCCTTTGTTTTCTCTCTGGAAAAAAAAGACATTTCGATTGGAACTTTTAGAGTACAAGCATCAAAGAAATAAAGCAAGTCACAAGTGACACATTTTTGAGTTCCTCTGTGTTAAGCATAAACTGTTTCTGATTGCCCAGAGTCTTGCATGTAGATTTAATCTGAATGCCATGTCTGAAGTGACTAATAAATTTATAGCTGGAAGAGAAGACAACACACTAAAATCCCATTAACCCTATAGTGCTATTAGTCAGTATTTTCCAACACAGCCTCTTAATGTAGAATCCTCAAGGCAAATTCACAGCAAGGTGTGTGGATATTTTATGATTAATGGGAGTCTTAAGGCTAATTCCAAATATATAGGATGCTGAGAACTGTGCTCATTACTAGTGGTACCAAATGAGTAATATGTGTTAATTTTTATTTTTATTTTTTGTTGTTGTCTTGAGCATTTACAGAAATTGTCTTGGTAACTGTCCAATAAAATTCTAAAAGGTCACAGCTATTTTTTTCAATGGAGGGCCTGAAGGTTTCTAGTTAGTTCTTTTCTGGTCCAAGTACAAGCATATTTTAATTAATAGCTCAACAATTTTTTGCAATACAAAGATATTAGGGGCATATGACTAGATATTATTTTAAAAGGAGGAAGGTACCAAGAGGCAGATCCATTGGGAGTTAGCCATCTGGATACCTTCAGGGGTCTGGGCCTAAAGGACTAGCATGAAGAAGGAGCATGATTGAGTAGATAGTGGACTGGGAATCAGGGATCTAGGTTCTATTCCTGGCTCCTGACCTGCTGTGACCTTGACCAAGTCATATTGCCTTTCTTCTCACCTCCTGAAGCCCGGAAGAGGGTCACTCTGACTGAGCTGTTCTGTACACCTCCTGACGTTCTGGTATAGGTCACTGTTGGAGACAGGAATACTGGACTAGAGGGACTATTCGTCTGACCCAGTATGGCTGTTTTTATGCTTGTTTCCCCTCTCATTCTTTCTCTGCCTTGTCTATTGAGATTGTAAGCTCTTTGGAGCTGGCACCGTCTCTGACGATATGTTGGTACAGCACAATGGGACCCTGACTCAGCAGAGGCACTTGAGCAGCACCATAATATAACTAACATGAGCACCAAGCAAAGGGCTTTTCATAAATTCACCTTGCAGAACACAAAGCACTTTTTGCAGAGAATATGGTTTGAAATGCAAGCTCTCACGACAGAATATTATTCAGCATTAGATATTTAAAACTTCCACAGAAATGGAGCAAACTACGTTTATTTATGAAGTTCATCTCAGAAGTTCCCAATTTGATGGAAACCGTTTTATTTTGGTTCACATTTAAACCCTGCAAATAGCTGAGTTAATGTAGCAAAAATGAGTATTCTCAAAATGACCTGCAAGGGGGAGGGGGAACCTACTTTAATCTAGAAACCATCAAAGCCTTCTTGACATATGTATTATTGTAGGGCTCAGAAAAAATAAACAGTTTATGTAGAAGATTAAGAGATAGTGTAGATTTGCTTTTGACATATCTTGTCTCCAAATCATAGTTGAGGATTTATTAGAACACTATCATGTCAAAGCTACCTCATTTATATGATAACACATCTGTAATGTTTTATAAGTGCAGCAGTGTTCATTCAGAATGTTGCTTTTTAAGTCTTAAATTACAGTACCTGGAGAGGTATGCATAATTATAGTGCATGTTAGCAAATGATAGGATGCATTTCCCCCCAGGCTCTCAGCATTAATCATCAGCAGCGTGAATGCAATAAAATCATAATTGCTTCTTCAAAAGTTATAATCTAACTTATAGAACTTTAAGTCAGTTGTATAGCAATATAATGTCTACTGTCATGTAGCATACCAGCCCCCTTCATTTGCTTAAAATTAGGGCAGACTTTGCTTGTTGTAGAAATGTAATTATTGACATTTTCATTTACAGCTTTGAGACTAAATCCTCTGATTTAAATCAGTGTAATCCCATTGAATTTCAATGAAGCTATATTGGTTTACACTAGCTGAGGATCTGGCCTTTTAACTTTTTTGACTGTCTAATGGTTCAGCAGCATTAAATTTAATTAAAAATAGGTGAAAGCATCTAGGATGATTCTTGCTTTTTTATGTGCTAGCTTTATAGTCATGTTTACAAGCATCACTGATGGATGATTAACCTGTTCTCCAGTCTCTTTAACCAGCTGCTGTATCTGGAAAAAAGACCGTATCATGGAAGGGAATTAGTGTAAGTGGGAATTCTGCTAATTCTGCTCTTTCTCTCTCAGATCTTTGATACCAGAAGAGAAGATAGTTTGTATTTTGTAGGCTGAAGATCATATAGTATATAATAAACTGCCAATATCTTATTCTTTTATCTGGAATTATGAGATAGGTATCTAGGGTACAATCATGCCCCTGTTGAAGTCAGTGGGAGCTTTGCCATTGTCTTTAATGGGTGCAGAATCATCTCTAAAAGTAGATTCGTTGAAGCAGATCTTATCCCACTCAACCAGTGGCTGGTGATATCGCATAGGACCGTACAGACAGTGGTGGGTGCAGGACTGATTCACTTGAAGATATTAATGTTAACTATCAAGGTTGATTCATAGAATCAAGTCTTCAAAGATCAAAACAAACTTTTAATTTTTTTTTTTAAATACTGATGTAATCTATAGGTGCCTCGCAAAAAAAAAATTCTGCCTCACTCTAATTCATTTCATGTTATGTCTCTGTATATAATCAGGGCCACATCCTTTGAAGATTGGCCAACTCTTTTCAGCCTTATTGAAACAGTCATATAAAGGCATGTCCACAGAGTCTATTGCAAGATGTCTGTGTTCTCAAAAGACTCAAGAGATTACAGGATGTGATAATAAAGAAGGTTATTTCAGTTTTGCGCATTTTCCCCTCCTCAGATAGAGTATGTAAATTAGGGTCTGAACCTACATGATGAAGGCTTAGTTCTGCGGGCTATGCACTCTGACTCCAACACTTAAGCATGTTAAGAACACGAATTGTTATGTTGACTTCAATTAGACTACTCATGTGCTTAAAGTTAAGCATGTGCTTAAATGCTCTGCTGTATAAGGGCCAGAGCGCACAGCACCTTGAAGGATCAAACCCTAATTAAGCACATACAACTCCTATTAATGACAATAGGGTCCATGGTTTCAAAACATCTCTTCTATTATTACTATTCCTTTTATTTGCATAGAGGCTTTGCAGACATTTAAAGACAAGGAAGCTTATCTTCAGTTGGATGTACATTGTCATAACTCCACCCAGGTCAATAGATCTATGACGATTTACACCGGGTGAGGCCTACCCTAATATTCCTGACCGTAAGGACTTACAGTCCTTTTGTGCATGTACAATTGAACACACACATTTACAGAGTATCTGTTGGGTATGCACAAATACAAGCACAAAACCCATTTGCATGCACAAATTATTATAAATCTATTGATTTATTTGTATTATCAGATCACCTAAGAGCTCTTGTCATGGACCAGGACCCCAGTCTCTGCATGGAGAGTTTACAAGCTTGGGCATAACTGAGTTGAAAAGATGTGTAAATGGCATTTGATACATACATTCTATCACATACATGAGCAAATGTCACTGCACCAATAATTGTAGTGTCCAAACACTGTGTAGGTCCAACTTTGTCCATTTGAAAATGTATAAAGACGGCATAACTGGACCCTTCAGTTGAAGAATTAAATAGCAGACCTGAGATGCGTGGAGTCTACTGCCAAACATTATAAAACTTCAGCTGATTTAGAGATACCCCAAACCAAAATATTTTGAATAATGGTTTGCAAAGATCAAAATACTTGGTGTAAAGAAGAAAATCTGAAAACGTCCTTTACACATTTCTATTGTGTTGCCATATTTGCTGTTGCATTCAGTTTTCTAAGAATACAAACATCGTGTTTCTAGAGAAATGAGGATTTTCATCATTTATCCCAAGAAATTAAAAAATAAAATAGAAAACCAAGTGAACACTCCACCAATCTGGGTGTTTTGGCCTAATTTTTCAAGAATTTAATATTGGGGATCTGAACTTTGTTTCACTGTTTGACTTGCAGATCCAGAAATAGAGAGCTATGTTAAGTAACCAGAGCTAAGTCTCCCCAAGTATAAAACAGTCCCCCGCCCCCCCCACACACACAATTGTACATTTAAATTCCAATGTACTTTGGGGAATGTATAGTATGCTTTTAATAAAAAAAATACATACTGACATCATTTGGTAGACTGTAAAAATTAGTGTTAATTTATTTTAAAGTGCACCCCAAATCACAGCAAGCTGGCGTGTAGCAGAGCATACTGCCAATTCCAAAATCATGCTTATCTTTTCAATTTTCCTTTCATAAACAGTTGGCAAATATGACATCAATTTAAACGATAATGACCACATTTAATTTTCATTTTAAATTTATTCGGTTACTATATATTGGTATCCTGGTTCATGCCAAGTCAGTCAGCCACAAGTCTGTTTTTCATTTATGCATTGAACTCCTTTAGGTTAGACATGCTCAGTAGTCCTGGTTTAATGCATAACCCTAATTATAACTTAGAATTAAGCTACTGCTGACTGAAGCATTTTAAGGAGGAGAATCAAAGAATGTATCTATTGAAAAAACAAAGCTCCACCCCCTGACTGTCTTATCTTTATAAAAAAATTGAAATTAGACTTTTCTTTAGATTGAGTGCGTAATATGGCTATAAAACATCAGTTTAGACATAGTCAGCCTGTCAGTATATGTCAACTCTGAGCTTACGGGCTTTTTTATTTTACTTTGAATTGGGCCTCTCTTCTCATTAAAAATGCTAGAAGCTTTTAAGAGATCATAGTAACATAGACTAGTAATATAGCTCAACATGGTAGTCTTACTTTATTGAGCCTATCTTTGTGCATTGAAAATCATATCACTGATAGAGATGGTTGAAAATGTGTTGTCATACATTTTTTTAATGACAAATGCATTTTTTAAAAAAAATTGACATTTTCACAGATAATTTCTATAAAATTTTGAGAAAAAAATCAGTTTTTTATGCTGAAAACGCAAACATTTTTACAAAAAAAAATGTCAATTAAAATGTTTCATTTTGGTCCTTTTTTCACAGAAAACCGAATCCACTGACAGACAAGCTCTAGTGACTGTTGTCTTTCTGGGCTCTGTATGCTAGAGGGACTTGTTCATACACTGAGCATTCAAAGATGTACAGAGAGGAAACCTAGTGTTTTAACATAAAGAACTTTACTTTGAATTTGACAAGTGCATTTTTATTATGTGTGTGTGGTGTGGGATTAATTCTAAACCACTAAATTCTAAACTATAAACCACATTCCCAAGGTCAATATTAAATGTACGCCAGAAAGGTTCTACTTTAGTAATAAGTGAATAAGAAGGCTACTAATCTGACTGGGAGTTTCTCTGAATTCAGCTGAGAGTTTAGGAGGAAGTTCCAAATGTTGGGCACTCCTTCTAGAAACAAGGAAGTTGCCAAATGTATCTTTTTCATACAGGAATGCTGGGTATGATTTTTATGTGGTGCAAACTCGCAGCCTAGGGAGATGGGAGACTAAGGTGGCTTGAAGCCATCTTTGTGCCCTCCTAATTCTGAGCTGCTTTGGAAGCCAAACTGCCCATTTAGTAGAATTTACGTAGCACAAGCCAATCTGGCTAAGTGCAGCAGTGCCATGCAGAATCATCCATGATGGTCCCACACCCACCCTGCTCCCTGACATGCCCCTTAGACTAGAAATTGTGGAGGTGGCCTGGTCAGCTTCTACACCAGAGAAATTCTTCTCCCACTGGATCTGGAGTTTTTATGGTCCCTTTGTGCTGCCACAGCAGTGTAAAAGGGCCATAGTGGTAGGAACAATCCTTCATGTCGTCTTCACACAGATTGTGGAAGCTTTGGGCCCGGTTTTGTTCTCACTTACATTGAGTATAAACTGGTGTAACTCCATCAAACTTCCATGAAATTACTCATGATTTATGCCAGTGATTCTTAGAAGAGATGAGGCCCTTTGCCACTGAAATATGTGACACATGCTTGGATTCTTACAATGGGATGAATCTTGCTTGCCTTTCGTGGTGGGTGTTACGTGAGCATGATATATTCTTTGTTGGGGACTGCAAAAGTTTCATCTCTTCCAAACAGAAAATGAGAGCACATGGGCTTCTTGGTTATGCATCTCTTGTCTCGTAATTTACAGCCACACAAAATGGGTGTGACATTCTACCACTCTGTACCAGTAACATTTTACAGCCACTTCGCACTAGTATCAATGATTGCACAAAGTGAAGGACAATGGAGAATCAGGACCCATGAGTCTCTAGGGGCTTGTCTGCAAGCAATAGTAGCAACAATTTAACTAAAGAATTGGTTTAGTTCAACCAGTGTATACTACCGACTGGATACACTTAAACTGGTTCATAACTGGTTTATATCAAATTAGCTTAGATCTGAAAGTTACCATAATAGCAATATAAACCAAAAATTAATCCTTTATAATTGAACTAATTTGTTATAAAAGGGTCACAAACTGATATATTTGTTTCCACACAGGAGTTTGCACTACTTTAGCCAAATCTATTTAAAAACTAATTTTAGTTAAACCAGTACGACTTTTATATGTGGACCAGCTCTCGAATGCAAAGCTTGTGAGAACTGGGAACTGGAATGGAAAAGAGATAATATTAATCTATTTTTTATGGTAATAGTAAAGGAAAACAAATAGACAGATGGTTTGAAACAAGAATGGAGTGCTAGACACTAATTTCACAGAAGAGTTTATAGCCAAGTATGCACAAAAGAATTCAAGTAAATATGCCCAAAAGTCAGTCTCGAGCCTAGGGATGGAAGGCAGGGAACAAAATATCTGTAAGTTTCCTTTATGCTCACCTTATACTGATGCTGACCAGGGTCCAGTTTCACCCTCTGTGCAAGTTAAAGCAGCCTTGGGGCTTCTTTAAATTTTCTGGATGATATTAGTCCTCCTTAGGCTGTCATGCTTGCTAGCAATGGCTGGAACATTGCCTTTCCTCCTGGCCATGCCTCCGACCTCCACGCCCACCAAAACCTGGGGACCCTGAGGTGTTTGGTAGAGAGTTGGCATAAAGAGTATGTCAAGGACAAGGATCTGGCACTATTGGTACACAATTTATGTATGGATATAAATCTTCCATGGAATTGGTCCTTCAGATATCCAGTAGAATAGGATCCTGTTTGCATAAAGGGATGGGAACTTAAAGCAGAGAGAAAGAGAGGCATAAAACTATGGAAATAAAGTAAATAAGGCTGAAGAAAAAGATGAGCAAATTGTCAGCAAACTGGAGAATGATTTCAAGATTAAAATTATCTTGGTGCTCTGCAATTAAAACTGATTCAGATTGTTTTCCACAGCAAATAGAGCTCATTCTGATTTCATAGGTCCTAAATTACCCTTGGAACTAACCTATTTTAAAGGTTCTGCAGGTGTGGGTCATTCAAGTGTTCCATTGTATTAATGGTTCAAGATCAAACCATTAAGCTTTATCGACAGCAACTGAGAATTGTCACTGTAACACACTGAACCAATCCCAAGAAGTTGTTCTCAGCCTGACTTTAAGGCTGCTGCAGCAGGCAAGCCATCAGCAAAGAAATGTATTAGGCAGGCAGGCAGGCCACATGGAATTCAGTGTTGTTTAACCAATGAACTTACAGAACTCAGATACAGAGGTGAGCCATATGAATGTTCAAATAGATTTGAAATGGAAATACAATGCAACATTTAATCAAGATAACACTGTTAGCAAGCACTTAAATGGATTAAGGAAGGAGATGTCCTGTTTTTCCCCAAAAAGAATATGGTGCACACTTCAGGGATCTGACTTCTGTCTCTTTCTCATACAGTAATGCTTGTGAACTTTCACAAATATATCTAAATCTCTCGCAGGGATTTGCATTTCAGAAAATAATAAAGAAAATCAATTTCCCTATTTTCTTTGTGTTCCCTGCTCCCAAATTTTAGAACACTGTTTGGATTCGAAAGAAAGCATTGTTTTCCCAGCAATGTAAAACATAGCTGGGTAGCTCCATAAACCAAATTTGAGTATATTGTTGTACTCTTTGAAATGCTGAGGAGGAGGCATGTGGCAGTAGGCAGCATCCCAGTTACCAAAGGCATCCTGCTGTATTTAAAAGCAATATTTGTAGGAATAGTAATTGTGTTAAACTGTAATGTGTAGAAAAATAGAAATTGTTTGACAAATAGTGCAAGCGGGGTGTGCATGCAAAGAGGTGATTACAGTACATGTAGTAATGAATATACTGCGTCTATGAGAAACACGCTTTTGGATGGTATGTATAGTAAGCTGGGAAGAGTACGGAGATCAGACTGAGAGAAAACGTAAAGACACCAAATGAAAAGACAGAGCATATAAAAAAGAGCGGGGAAGGAAGGCCCAAAAGGACTTGATTCAAAGCAAATTGAAATCAATGGTCATCTTTTCATTGGCTTCAGAGGGCTCTGGATCAGGCCAACAAATGAGATAGTGGTAAAATAAAGATAATTAATGAGCTTAGCATTAGGTCAGCTGTGCCAGACTCAAACGGTATTGCAGTACTCCCAGATGTACGGCTGAGGTTCCATCCATAAAGAGATGGTTGTCTGTTTAAAACAAAAACAAAAAACCTCTTACCTTAATGTAACTGTTCAATGCCACACAATTCTGAGATGGCCAGCAGATCTGATTATAGAGGTAAATTTCTGGAGCTCAGTATGTTGATTTGGTTTGGTTTGGTTTGCTTTAAATTTCACTAACTCCGGTGGGGAATTAACCCTCGTTGGTTAATGATGGGAATGACCTTGGCCTTGCGTGTTTCCAGTGTGAGTGACAGGCTGCCAAAGTATAGCTCTAAAGTCCACTCTGGCATAACCTCTCACATTTCCGCTTACATTCTGGGCAGTACCTCCCACCCATTGGACTCTGTAGTACTGAGTGCAAATGGTTCCTTAGAGTTACTATGGCAGCCAAAAACAGCAATGTTATATTTAATTTCTGGCACTGCTGAACTGTGGATACAGCTGTAGCAAACCTCTAGCTCTAGATGTGCCTGGCTAAGGCATAAAATGACAACATTTCATATTTGGAACCAATGTAATCCATTCCATTTATGATCTGCCCTCGTGGCAGACAGAGAGAAATCTGACTACAGTCCAAGTGAGTTCAGCTCTGTTCTGGGGACTAAGGGAGAACTCAGGTGTGTTTCTGAAGAATGCATCTTCTTGTGGGATGATGCACTCCACCCATTTGATACACTCCACCATAAAGTCATTGCTTTCCCATATAGACCTTCCAAGATGCCACCCTCAACCTGGGAGGAATAAAAACAAAGATTTGTTCTTTGGTCATGCAGAGACTTTTAAGAGAAATAAGTTAAACTGCAGAGGAGATATATTTGGGTCGGACAAATCCTTATATCAGTAAATGTGGCTGGAAGGCAGCCTTAGATAGACCCATTATGGGAGTAGCCACAGGAGTTGCTCAGTACAGAAGAGCTGCAGTGCAATCTTCTATTTTTATATTGGAGGTGAGGCTCGGAGAGTAGAAAGGTCCTCCCATGCTATGCTCCATCTTGATCTCAGCAGTAAAGAAGAAGCTAGCTGCATTGCGCTCCATTTAATGCAAATTATACATGGCCTGAGGGCCCTTCTGAAGCTGCCCAATGTGGCCCTTCTACATTGTTTGGACACTGTTGAGCTTTGAGTCACCACACAGGGGAATTACTTTGTCCTCAAGTCAGATAAGTCCAATGGAGAGAGAGAGAGAATAAAGAATCCCCCAAGATCCAATTTTTTGTCTGATTTTAGGAGCGCCAAGCACTCATGTTTCCCGTTGACTCACTGGGAGTTCTTGGTACTAAGTACCTTTGAAAATCAAGCCAAGCTTTGATTGAGGTACCTAAATACGGATGTTGGTGCCTAACTTCAGGCACCCTTGTTTGACAATTTTGTGCTACATGGATTGCTCCATGGTGTGTGCATGTCTGTGAGAAACAATCTGTACTGGAAATGAAGCGGTGATATACAGAATGGTTCAATCTATCTGAAATCCAAAGCTAACAAGCGAGCTGTAGCAATCTGGCATGCCACAGCTTGCTCGTTATAAGTTGCAGTTACTAGAGAGAGATTTTGTTTTCTTGGCCCAAACTACAGCATATAAAACTGACTCCTTACTGTGTCAAGAAGTGACACAAACATGGACTGTAAATTGTACTGCAGAACACTCTAGGCATCATGGATCATCAGCTATAATGCAATGGGAATGGACAAGCAAGACAGGTACTGCAAGAAACTTCCATTTCTCGTGTTGTTCCCAAAGTTTCTGGAAGACACTACTGTGTAAATTCACCCTTCTGAAATCCATAAAACCAGTGAGCAGGAGCTTAAGCACTTAATTTGAAAGATCTCCATTTAAATCATTTCTGACTTATGCCAGGGCTAGCCTGTCCTCCAGTTAATTACTCTCCAGGCACAGGGAAAGCTAGTGAAAACAATCACTTCATAACAATTTTCTTTTTGTAAACTGTGAAGTACTTAGATGTGCATCATTTATTCATAATAGAGCCATATAGATGCAGCCCAACTTTCCTGGACACTAAAATCAGCTAGGATACATTTTTGCTTATTTATTAACTATATTTCTAGAGAGCACATTGCCACGAGCACTCCCTTGAGGTGCTGAGCTCACAGATCTCAGTGGGAGTGGAGAGAGCTACGTTGCACCCTCGCAGGCCAAGTCCGTAATAGTGGCCACCAGGACGGTTGGCCACGCTGAGCTAAATTGAAGCTTCCTGATTAGACAGGGTTATTTTACTCAGCGCTTTATTTTACAAAAGAGAAAAGGTGGGTTCAGCTGCTAGCTGTGGTGCAAAGATCAGTCTTTCTTGCAGGCTGGATTTTTTGGGGGGGGGGGGAGTCTGCATCTGAGCCCCTGATGATTCCTTTGTTAATAGGACCCTGATTTTATATTGCAACAGGTGACCAGACATAACTTTGAAAGACTCTTTAAAACTGTGGAGAAATGGAAGTTTCCTTTGTTGGATATTTCTTTATGTTTCAGAGACTTGAAAAACAAGTGCAAAGAGTGGATCGGATTTCTGTGAGATTCCCTCCAAACAGGCATCTCCGTTTTAGAAAGTAGGCAATGCAGTAGTGTGCATACCTTGTTTGCATGAATCAGTACAACCTCAAAAGGTCTAGGTGAAGGACTGTGTCTGTTCATTTATGCATTCTTTTGAATTCTTTATATATTAAACAGCAACAAAGGTTATAGCATTAAGAGGAGAAACCTGTTGGGTACAGAATAAAACCCTAGGGCCTGATTCTGATCTCACATTGGTGTTTCACTAATGTAACTTCATTGTAGCTTTACTTTAGTGGGAGTGAGTTCAAAATCAGGACAACTATTTCAGTTATATGGTTAGCTGATAAACTCCCGATCCTGTCTCTGCTGAAGTCAATAGCAAAACTCTCGTTGACCTCAATGGGAAAAAAAGACCTTCAGATGAAGACTGTTTTTTCTGGACAATTCCTGGAAAGATGTGGATATTTTTTTTAAATAAACAGATGCAATAATTCTATGAATAGCTACCCTTCTCCTACCCTGTGGTCCAGCATTAAAGCTGAGAGTTTTAATAGAGCTCCAGTGCCCAGACCATGGGTACCCTGGTATCAGCTGCTATCGAAGGGGTGAACAATGCTTGGCTGAAACCAACAATGAAAGGCCCGCTAGTGAGCTTTGTACTGCTTACGTATCAAGATCTGTAGCACAAAGCTGCAATGAAATTTAGCAATGAAGGTTGCAGCCCATCTTGCAGCCAGTTGTCAGGCATCAGCTGGATACACTGTCAAAAGCATGAAGGGAACATACCTTGCTGAGATTAAAAGGTATCCTCTCCAGCTCTCCTAATGTGGGCAGTGGTTTACTAATTTCCACAATAAGTCATTGCCTACTGCTCAGTTCAAGAGATTTAATATTTTTTTCCTCTTCCCACAGCTGCGGCTGTGATCCAAGTAGCCCTCAACCCAGCTACACTGAATTGGTACCGCCACAAGCAGTGATTCCTAGCAGTTGTGACGGAGTAGTCTGCTAGATTTGTATAGTTCGAGGAAAGTAGAGTGATCAATGGCAAGAGAGGGCCCTTAAAGCAGAAAGAGGAGAACGGGATATGGAAGAGAGTAACATGGTAGGGGAGAGGATGAAGATGGGAAAGAAAGTCAGAGCAGAGCAAGGAGAGGAGTGTTAATTTTAGATACCTTATTGTCATCCCCCATGAAGGTCATTCTAACAGTAGACCCTCAAATCGGTGGATACTGACCATGGCAATCTGGCCAGGATATAACCTTTTGTCCTGCTGACTCATGTTGGGCAATAAAGACCAATCTCTTACCAGTGTTCTGGTGTATTGATCCCTAATTCTAATAATTCTCAAAAATGTGCCATGTTTGAGTAGGATGACCAGATAGAAAGTGTGAAAAATTGGGACAGGGTGGTGGTAATAAACACCTATATTTAAAATCCCCAAATATCTCTATAAAACAGTCACCCTATGTTTGAGAGACTAAACTTGGCCACAATGGATAGCATTAAAATGCAAATCAAGGGCAAGTTTGCCCTCCATGCCTGTAGCAACTTATCAAGTGGCTTTGTACAAACCACTTTGCCAGGCATGGCTTGGGGGGCGGGGGGGCAAGCATATTCAGCATGAATAAAACATGACAGTGATGTGCTAACAAACTGTGATTTATTGTGACCGTGATAACACTGTGAACCTCAGTGTGTGAGGACAAGATCACAATGCATGGAGACTATGAAGTCAGCATAATGTGTCCATGGTCCACTCTGACTTCTGTCATTCCCGCTAATGCTCTGCAATATACTATGACTGTGATGTGCGTGCAGTGAGATCAAAGTGACATATGACCATCGTGTGACAGCAGGGCCAGAAATAATGTGGTGTTTGCTATTTGTGGCCGGATGGACACAGATGCAGAATATGTCGGGCAGATTATATGAACTTGATAGTAATAATTTATGCAAATGATTCGATACCTTTTCATAGCAGAGAGTTTGAGTTTGAAGATATGATATTGATATCTCCCCTCTTAGTTATTCTCTGTAAACGTTTAGTTGCCACGGATGTTGGTTGGAAGATTTACCTTATTTAGGGAGCTTTCCAATATTTGATATTGTTAGCCATTACACAAGCTTAATGGAATATACATTGTTCATTACAAACTGGAAAAATATATGGAATAATGTTCAGTATAAGGATCGAGCATGTCTTCCAGTTCAGTGTAAATAATTTTATAGGGAACAGGTTTTTTTCTTCTACTTGGCTTGATTACTCAAGTGTTCTTTAACCATTACAGCAGAATCCTTTTCAGAAGAAGAGCATTTTTCTTTCACCCTAGTTGCTATGAGAACATGAATCATCTCTTTAGCACAATAGCAACAACTGTAGTGCTTAAGTGCATCCAGTGATTTTTTACTGTTTGTTCTTTGCTCTCAACAAGATAAGCTGTTGTTATTTCTTTCTTCTTGAACAAGCATAACATGATTGCTGAAGTAGTAAGAATAATTGGACCAAATAGTGGTGCAGTTAATGTAAACAGACAGAATTCATCTGTTTCAAATACAGTAAATGCTCCTCCAAAAATATGGAAATCTTGTCTACTTCTTCTTGTGCCCCAGAGCAAATTTTGTTGAGTTTGTTGTCACATAATTATTTTTGGACTGTATTAAATTGCTAATGACTAATGGGTTGCTTGTGTATCTAAAGTCTTGTATCTGAGGCTGTGATGGGGCATGTATAGACCTTGGCTGGTTGGCATCAAGAGGGTTAATATGTTCTCCTTGAATAGACTATCTACCACAGGTCTCTGTCCTCTTTGAAATTGTTGCCAGGGAACCCAGCTATAGGGGGATAGGGCTGGGTTCAGCTGGAATAAATTTTTCTATAAAGGAGAGTATAAAACAGGTAATATCTTGTATGTCTCTTACTTTGGTAGCTGTGCTGAGACCAAGATCCCTTTTGGGGCGGAGGGGTCTGGGTGTGAGAAGACTTTTATTTGAACCCCGAACTCACGAGCTATTTTTCCTTCACTGTGGCTTAAGTAACCTGTTGTGGGAGCTCTTACAAATGAGTTTAAATTCCTTTACCTCACAAACAAACCGTTAAAAGTCTCTTTTCCCTTTGAGGCTCTGAGCTCTGTCTCCTCCGTCACTTGCATTTGCATTTTCAGTCTACTCTGTGGCCATGCATAGTGCCCTTAAAATCAGACCCCAGAGCATTACTCCCAATACCTAAAAGCTGCCTGAATAAAATACTTTCTCTTGGGAGCATGGTTGGGGAAATATCAAAGTCTGCAGCGCTGTCATCGCCAGTTACTCAAAGATTCTGGATGTCCAATGTTGATGATCAATGTTACACTGTGGTGCAGAGAACCACTTTATTCCCAAACATGAAAAGATATCATTCCATCTGTAGAAGTCCTAGTCAGACTCCATAAAGCATGTGAGACACATCAATCTGTTGCAAATTCTAGCAAGTAGTACCACAAACAATGGTGCTTCTCGGGTCCAGTTCACCATCGCAATAGCTTGGCAAGGATAATTCCAAGGATGCTCAAATATTCCATCTGTGGAGGTAACATTCATGTTCAATATAATGCAGCAAGATGTATTAGAAATAGGAAAAAGCTAGACAGTGGACATATGCATAAACCCTTCTGTTTTCATTCTGGGGACCAACACAGAAAGTTTGTAATTAAAATCAGAAATTAAAATTAATATTCTGACCTAGTTCAGAAACACCCCACCCACCCACAGGTGGCACTTTTTGGTGGCACTTTTAGCCACAATCATTTCCTCCTGATTGATAGAGACAAAGATAGATCTACATGTGCTTCAAATGTTATATGTCCTAGATGGAACCACTGAGGATTTTGCATGGCATTTTCAAAAGCACCTAAATGATGTAAGAGGATGAGTCCCAGCAACTTTCAATGGGACTTCTTTAGGGACCATGACCCACATAAACTGACTTTTGATCTGAGGAGGCAATAAGTGCCGAACAAATACGCCTGGCCAGCTAGAGTCTAGGTGAGTTTGTCCCCCAACAACCTCCCCAGATTTTAATTAAAGATGGATCCACCTCTACATGCCACATAAAATATGTCTACACTGCAAAGAAAAACCTGCAACAACAACCATCAGAGCCCAGGTGAATTGACTCGCATTTGCAGGTCACGAGCTGTATGGCTAAAAATAGGAGCGAAGACGTTAATGCTTAGGCTGGAGTCCAGGCTCCAAGGCCCTACCTCCTCACTGGGTTTCAGAATCTGGGCTCCAGCCTGAGCCCGAATGTCTACACTGCTATTTTTAGCCACACAGCCAAAGCTCTGTGAGCCCAAATCAATTGACTGGGCTCTGAGCCTCAGTGCTGTGGGTTTTTCTTTGCAGTGCAGACATACCCATGCTATACATGGAAAGGAAGGGGGAAATTGACAGACGGTTATTAGCGAGAGTCATAGGTACTTCGATACAATTTATGAATTTGTAAATTTGTAAATCCTTTGCATTGATGTTATCTGATACTTTTAATAAAAATTAAAGCAATGGGCCACATTCTCAGCTGGTGTAAATCAACATAGCTCCATTGAAGCTACACTGATTTGCACCAGCTGAGGGATCCGACCTTGCTGCTTAATCAAATATATTGATTGATCTTCTTCATCTGTTTTCCTCTAAGGACAGAAAGTAGAAAGTTTTTGTTTACAAATAAGAGTGTGACTCTGTATCATTGCGATTTTACATCTTACCCTCAGGGGAATCAGATCTGAGTACTTAGCATGTATCTTCCTTAAGTTTGATGAACTGCTCCACTATTGTATTTAATTGTTTCCACCTAGTATTACACTAAACTAAACCAAGATTAAATCCAATTAAGCAAAAGATCAACAATGCAATGACTTTGGTTGAGAGCACCTCATCAATTTGTGTTACGTAGTTAATGTAAGGAAATCCACCAACCATTAATTAAACATAAAATACTGCTATAATGTGGCCGACCACTGCACGTTTCAGTTCATTCTTTCTATACAGGACCAGCAAGCAACTGGAGCTTGGCTGTGCTATTGTATAATTTTGATGTTCTTCAGTAAGAAATGTTTAAACCTCAACTTCATCTCAACAACTAGGATGCAACAAAGCTTTAATACTGAAAGAAAGTTGCACCACTAATAAAAAAAATAATTAAAAGAAGCACATTAAGACATATGTTCAGTAGTGCTTTTGTTGTTAAAATGACTAACCAATCTCTTGGGGGGTAGCCAGGTTTTCATCATTTAATTAGAATTTGTGGAGGTTGACTTGCGGTAACTGTAAAGTCATCATGAAATTTCATGGTTACTCTACTGAAATCTGACACGGAAATGAATGTGTGTCATCACTGTATGTGTCACAATAATATAGAATACACGTTGTTCTTTGGTTTAATTAAAATTAAGTCTTGTGCACTGAGTAAATAGCAGCAACTGATGGGCTTTATTTGGTTTAATTGAAATCAATATCAACATTCTCATTGACTTCAATGGAAGCAGGATTGGACTTTATGGCCTTCTTCTTGCATCCAAAGCTCCATGGTTAAATCATTGCTATGCAGGTGTAGAGTTTTCTGTTAGCACCTCTTACATGAGGACTATCCTAAAGGTTCAAATTTCTAATAACCCTACTTGTGACAGATAGACAATCAGTGATTGATTGCTACAGCAAACCTGATTTTTAAGTAAATTGCTAAATCCCATAACACCTCTTTGTTTTTTAATATATGGTCTTTTCCATTATTTATAGTACATAAAAATAATCATTTCTTTACAATTAGTTGTTGACAATTTTTGCTTCAGGCTGCTACCTTAATAAAGTGGATGTTAACTGTTCAGTTAACTGTTTGCTTAAATTATGGGCATGTTATGATTTCCCATTACACATTCAACATATCTGCTCCATTAGCAAATGGAAAGACTGTTACAAGAAATTCTGGAATCCTTTTTGGATTATTTTTGTGAAATGTTAAATGTAGTCTAGAAATAACATTATTTTTTAAAATAAACTTTTATTACATTTCCCTTTATCTCCATCCAATGCCCTTTTTCCTAACTTTCGAATAACTGGCAAATGGTTATTTCTTGCTACTGCCAACAGAAGTGTTCTTTATGGCCCGACTCAAAACCCACTGACATTTATGGGAGTCTTTCCATGGACTTCAATGGTCTTTGGATCAGTCTTTGAAAGTTTTAAGGGTCCAATCCATTTCTCAATGAAGTTAATGGCAAAACTCCCATTGACCTCAGACACAGGAGGAAGCCAAAAGTGATTGCAGTCAAGCTTGTGCTTGTTGTTGATACTATGACAAATGTACACCAGCAGAAGTGATGATATGAGGTCCCTCTCTCATTTTACTTCCCTCAGTCAAAAGGTTTTAAGAAGAATCACAAAATCCTTGCTGCTGAGTGTTAATAGCACAGATGAGACTGCATTAAAATCCAGGGTCTGCAGATGCTAGTTCCTTGGGCCAACTCCAAAGTAACTCCACTGACTCCACTCCCCCTTTTCATACCAGCCACCCCAAAGTGCTCTTGAGTTCCACAGTTTCTGGGTGTCGAGATCTGATGTTTGTATTCATTATTCTTAAGTATTTAAGCCCAAGTAGTGCCCAGAGCCCCCACTCGGAAGAGGGCTCAATTGTGCTAGGTGTAGCTCCAACGTATAAAAAAAAGCTTTTCATGGTCTGAAAAGCTTACACGTGACTGAAAAAGGTTTGAACTGCAAATTCAGACCAAGGTGTTTGGTTTGGGCCCAACTCTTGCTTGTTCCCGCCTCGTTTTCAATGTTTTTAATCGTATACACAAAAGCATATCATTAAAATGCTACCACTTAGACCCTGATCATGCAAGTTCCTCTGTGGGCAGATAGACTCCTAGCTCACACACAGCCCCATTGCACAGTGATCTAGCTGTGTGGGGAAATTGCAGGAGGAAGGCCCCCAATCCTTCAAATGCCTATGCACATGAGTCAACCCACTGAGTTTAATGGAATTACTCACATGCATAAAGTTACTCGTGCATAAGCATGTACAGGATTGGGGCCTTACATTTGTCATGGGATACCATACAATCGTCTCTGTTGGCGGAATGTGGCTTTCCTTAAAGGCTATTAAATATTTGAGGTTTTAAAGTTATTTTCACTGCTCATCAATAACTTAGACTATAACAATCAATAGCTGAAGTTACAGCTGAGGAATATCTTCAGTACAATTAGTTCTTTTGTTTTATTATTTACTCACCACTTTAAAAAAAGAAATGTTTGGGAAATATAATCTTAAAAACCATACAATGGGCAACTGCTTTCCTCGTCACTTGTTCACAACGTCATCAAGACATAAAATATGTTTCTGGCCAGCTGAATATAATAACGAGGCAGCTGCACCATTCACATTGGTTGTTTATATCTATTTGGACCCAGACCGGTTGTGGTGGCCTCTAGATGAACGCTCTTCCATCTCAGACCCTGCAATTTGAAGGCTGCTCCAAACACTGGTTAAAGACCAAGTTTCAGCAGTTCGTTTACTCTGTGTGAAATGTAGTGGATTTAAATCATCACCTTTTTGGTGAGACATGCCAGTTTGAGGTTTAGAGATTTTTGTGGCTTTGTGATAAATAACGTCTGGGGCCAGGTTTCAGCATTTGGCTTTGAACCCTGGTCAGGCTATTGTATAGACTTGCCAAGTAAATCAGTGCAATTTATGTTATCATAAACTGTTGCATATAGGTTGTTTCCACCACACACACCCCTCTGCAAAGAACTATGAACTACCCAATTTGTTTAGAACCCAAGTAGGCAAAGCCACTCTAATTATTTGAATTGTATGTATTGGCCAGTAGCAAACTATGGAACTATGTAATAAGTTATGGAAGTTACCTACGTTGCTTTGATTTACAGCTTAGTTCAATTTTTATTTTTATTTAATTATTACTTACTTCCGTTCCTGAAACCTGAAAGGGAACTGCATAGACCATTCCAAACCTCAGCCTAAAGCATTTCTGATGTATGCATGTCTTACTAACCTTTCAACTGTGATGGATTAATGGAATTTCATATGGCAGTACCTTTGCTCCATGAAATGATTTGCAATGAATTGTTTTTAAATCTAATACGTGGCTTCTTTTCATAGACTCATAGACTCATAGACTTTAAGGTCAGAAGGGACCATTATGATCATCTGGTCTGACCCCCCGCATGCTGCAGGCCACAAAACCCTTCCCTGGACTTTGCTGTTGAAGTCCCCAATCCTGTGTTTTAGTGACTTCAATCGGCAGAGACCCTCCTGCTAGTGATCCCTGCCCCATGCTGCGGAGGAAGGCGAAAAACCTCCAGAGGCTCAGCCAATCTACCCTGGAGGAAAATTCCTTCCCGACCCCAAATATGGCGATCAGTAAGACCCCGAGCATGTAGGCAAGAGTCTCTAGCCTGACCCCTGTTGGCCATTATACTATTTACGTACCATTTTTCCTTTTAAAACTGTCCGTTTTTGATGCTTATGAAAAATGCAGTCTAAGGACTCATTATGTTTCCCACTGACAATGGTAATCTTGATTGGGATTGAATTTGACCCCTATTAATACAGTCAAGAGCCAGATTGTCATCCTGGGCGTTTTGCCTGAACAGGTGTAACCCACACACCTCCTGGGTGTGATGTTCTGTCCCACCTAGTGGCACCAAGACCACTTAGAGAGAGAGACAGAGAGATTAATGAGTCTGCGCTACCGCCTTAGCGAACAGCCAGCTGGTTTTTGGCTCATGCAGTAGAGGCTCATGCACTAAACTCCAGAGGCCCCAAGTTCAATCCCGCCCGCCGACGACCGGGGTCTATCGGCATTACACAAGGAGTGTAGGTGGTCACAAAGTACATGAAGTTACTATGTGAGCATTGCCATTGCCCGTGTTCCTTTGATATGTGGTATAACAGGGAAAAGGCACCCTTATTCTAGAATAAAAGTGTCTATACAGGGAGTTATACCAGTAATACTAAAGCTATATAATTATACCTGTATTCTTTCTGGTAAATTTCCCCATGTAGACAAGCTCTTACATGTACACATAACATTAAGCACTTTAGTGGTCCTATTGTAGTCAAATTGGAGCTGAAGTTAAAGTTAAACACATGCATCAGTTATTGCAGGATCCAAGCCTAAGGTACTGCTTAGCTTGACTAAGGAGGCTAGAATTGGCCCAAATGTGATATGGATAGATGTGCTTAATTTACCCCTTAGTATTAATCAAATTCTTTTTATTTATCATATGACGTAAACTCATCTTCAATCCGGATTCCCGAGACAGAAAAATTTTAGACCCAGGGCAACGCTGGTAGTATATGATTTTTGAAAGGTTATAAGATTATTTTAAAGTATTATAACGTAATTGAAATCAGATTTTCAGTAATTCAGCATCCGTTGTCTGTGCTGTCTTCCAGACCATCTTTGTAACTCAGCATAAGACTAGGAAAACCAGAACTAGGAAAACCAGTCTGCTAATAATCAGGATGTAGATTATTGAATAAATGGTGATAATGTTTCCTTGTTGCTAAGGTTTTGCCTTTTACTACTGGGATGTAGAAAACACAAAAGACATGAGGCAACATGAAACCTGATCTTAACCTGTTTTATTTCATAGAGTGTCTGATACTGCTTTCCCCTCATTTAAGTTACATAGGAATGTAAAAAGGTGTGCTGGCCCTTTAATAACAGTTCCAAGGCTCAGCACTCCTTGTTATAATGAGCAATGCTTCAGTACTTTTGAACACTGCATTGGTCCACTTTCTTTCCACCACCTTGTTCAGCGATTTTAATCATAAAGCAAACAAAGCACTTTGCATATTCAAAATGTGACCGGGTAGCTACTTCTGGGTTAAAGAAGCTAAAAAAGCAGCTTGGTTTCTTGGTAAAGACGTTTGTATTCAGAAGAGGCAATAAGAAAACGTGGTACACCCTTGGGCTCTCTGAGCTAAGCCTCCAGCTATAAAGGTCTCTTTCTTAGAGGGTCTTTGGCAGTCCAAGAGGAGTTATTTCTTAGACGCCTCCTTCTGGGTGGTGTCCCCAGAGATAAAATAGGGGCTTGAGAGTGAAGAGGCTGGCTCGGAGATTGCAAGAGGCATGGATTAGACTTCTGGGCTGGGAATGAGTGAGGTAGTTTGTAGCACCTTTAAGAGAGTTGAGGTTTGTGTTTAATGCACTTCCATCCTGTTGCAGAGGGTCTGGATTACATGATGTACCTGAGGGAATGGACATTCAATATGGGACAATGTTTTTGGAAGATTTAAATGTATTTTATTGTTATAAATTATTAGTTATTATTTGTATTGCAGTAATGCCCAGAACCCCAGACAAGGGTTAAGGTCCTGATGTGCTAGGCACTGCAAATATAAGTAACAAAGAAAACCGTCCCAGACTCAGAGAGCCTACAATCTAGGTGGCAGATACAAGAAGTGGGATTGAGACTGGGATTGGAAGTATGAAGTAACCATAACACTAACAGAGATTAGTATGAAAATAAGAGTCTCCTTTTTAATCCCTGCACTTTGGTTATCTTGAACAAGTCTACAAAACTGAAAGCACTTAATTAACTGTGATCCAAAACTCCACCTGAATAGTAGCCTCCAGATTCAGCCTTGCCTGCATCCCAAGAAACCAAACTACCAAGGTATTTTAAAATAATAGCATAGCATTTGCAAGATTCAAAATTTGCCCAGATACAGCAGGGTACATCACATTAAACACATTGTATGAGGCCAAATTCTGCCCTTATATATACCAGTGTAAATATGGAGTAATTCCATTGATTTGAATACAAATGCCAGGGAGTCCTTTGATCTTGAACTCTTCACCTTTGATCTCTTGAAAGGTGAGGAATCAAAAGAAAAATTCTGGTTAACAAGCAATTGTAGGATATACTTGGGGGAGGGAAGCCCCTGAAAATTAGGTCCACAGTTCTGCTGGAACAAGTTTTGCCATGTTACAGTGGCTGCTATGGAAAAAGTCATTGTTTAGCAATGGTCATCACACCATAGTTTCTGAGATACCACAGTTATTGTAGGAAATATAATAACTAATTGACAACTTGTCACCGTAGTTATAGTATATGAACTAAGTGTGATATCTCTGAGTAGAGACTTCTTAATTATCTCCATTGTGTTTTAAGGGGCAGGGCTCATCCCCATACTGTTCACTAGCTCCAGATGTGCCTTCTAGCAGACAATAGCTAGAAGTTGAAGGTAGACAAATGCAGACTGGAAATAAAGTGCAAGTGTTTAACAGTGTAGGCTTCCCAAATGGAAGAAACCAGGAGATCCCACAGAATAGCATCCGTTATCTTTAGCTTTAATTAAAATGTCTCTTTACTTTGTTTCTAGATCTTACCTCAAGCATTTTGTGGGGGCCTGACTATTCAATCACAATTCTGCTCAAAAGTGTGAAATCATCTGGAGTAATTTCACATCTTCCTATATCTTTGATCAATACATATTTTCCATTTAACATTAATTTCAGTTACTTTTTCTCTCTATCATTTTACATTTTTGCATGTACCTAATTCCAGGCAGTGCTGGAAGTGGAAGTACCCAAATATCATGAGAAGAGGTTTAGAAACATTAAAGTCTCAAACCTTGAAAAGAATCCGATATGGCCAATAAATATGCATGCAGTAAATATCTACACGTTACTCTGGAACAGGAAGGCAAGTGTGTTTTGAAAATGCCTGTACAAGTCAAAAACAAAGTGTGGTTTCTTTTCCTGCTGTATGCTGAATTTCGAAACCTCATGATTGTTGGCTCTTTATAATTTTGTTTTCTTTTGAGAAGCTTGAAATTTTAAACTGCTTGGTCTTCCACCTTTGTTCTAAGCTGTTCAGACTGTCATGGAACTAGAATTAGACCAGTGTGGCTAAATTTTGCACATCCACTCCCCTCCCACCCATTACACAAAGACTTAAAGAGTCTCATTCTGATCTCACACTGAATCTCACTAGTATACCCTAGTATAATGCCATTGACTTCAAAGGAGTTATTCCTGATTTACACCAATATGAGACCATCATCAGTCCCATGATCTGGATTTGTGGAATATTTAGGGCCAGATTCTCATCTCGACGTAGCTCAGATGAGAATCCTGGCCCATTATCTTTTTATTCAGTGAGGAAGTTTTCAGCAAAGTTCTCTACTCCAAAAAGAACATACAAGATGTTATGATTCCAAATTATACACACAAAATGTGGTTCCTATGCCAAGCTAATTGAATTTGGTTATTTATTATATAGCATAAACTGTATTTATTACACAGGACATGTTCTCCATTTCCCATATGTTTTTAAATGCACTGTATCCAGTACAAATTGGAAAGATAAATCTGAAAAGTAAAACCACAAAGAGTCAGGTTCGCCAACCTGAGTCTTTTGAGCCAAACATAGACTAAATCACTCTTGAGACTGGCTGAACTTCTACTGTTCACATATGACTGTTCGCTTCCCCTCCCCCAATTTTTCTGTCTTCCTTTCATAGTTATTATTTTCTTGTCTGGTCTCCTGGACTTTTGAAATGTTCCCACCTCAGTCTGTTGCCTGTGATTTTCCATTTCGTCTTTTTTCATTGTCAACTTGTCACCTTTGTTTTGTCATTTGCCAGATGGAATAAGTTTCTGTTTTTAAGTGTTTGGACAATGTGCATCATCTTAAATGGTCAGGCATGTGGATTTCTGCGTGTGGCATAGCATTGGTTGTGGCATAGCATTGGTTGAAACTAATGTTTAGGCAGCTTTAGGAAACTACCTTGGTACTTTTCAGCTTGTACAAAACTGCTCACTATCTTGAATATCTTTGTGATTCCTGGCAACCACCATGATGTGATCATCCTGACTAATTTTTTCCCCTACTGTTCCTCACACCTTCTTGTCAACTGTTGGAAATGGGCCATCCTGATTATCACTACAAAGGTTTTTTTTTTCTCCTGCTGATAATAGCCCACCTTAACTAATTACCCTTGTTACAGTTGGTATGGCGACACCCATTTTTTCATGTCCTCTGTGTATATATATCTTCCTACTGTTTTTTCCACTGCATGCATCTGATGAAGTGGGTTTTAGCTGATGAAAGCTTATGCTCAAATAAATTTGTTAGTCTCTAAGGTGCCACAAGTACTCCTCGCTCTTCTTGCTGATACAGACTAATACAGCTACCACTCTGAAGCCTGACTGTGTTAGCTATGAGCCCAAGATTCTTATTCTAAATATTTAACATTTCTTTAAATGCTATATTTCTGCTCTTTCACCATGTTTATTAAAACTATTATTTTTAATTGCTGGGCAAGGAAGATATATTTTGCTCTCTAGTTATAAGCCCTGCACAAACCACATGAAATTATACCATTTAGTGTCTCAGACCTCTGTGGTTTATCTGATTAGCCACCCAGGTTTTCCAGTGACTGATAACAGAATTTAAAATTCTCAGTGCGTTATTTTCTTTTATGAACATTCTCAATTGTATTTGCCCCCAGATTTGGAATAGACCTTCTATATTGGGTTAGCAAATACTTTCTTATAAGTACATACAAGAAATTCACTGGGATTGTTTGTGGCTCATGCATTAACTGTCTTATTAATTGTGCCTGATTTTAAATAAATAAATAAATGTCTTCCTGCCCTACTTAACTGTAGAATTTCAGAAACACTAAAGAGATACTGGCAAGATGCAAATCATACACAAGGGCTAACTTCTGCCAGTGAATAAGCATGTTCAATTGCCAGTTCTATGAGCAGAATTGCACACATCATGTATAACAATCCTTCACACACTTTATTTTAGTCTTCCAAAGCTACATTAGGCTGACAATTTCCCATTAAGTATATAAAGAAAAGGGATGGTTCTTTTTTGAAAAAAAATTGTTTTGGTTAGAAGCCTGAGACCTGTGTTCAATAGTTAAAAATAAAATCCTTGGATGTTTGAGATAAATCCAAATGAAACTAAATTCAAATGTTCTCTGATTAATGCAACTGAAAATTATATACTCCTCTGACCCCAAGAACCATCTTACTGTAATAACTACTTCTGCTAAGCTTGATTGATAATGTCTGTTGAGTCACAGTGAACTTCTGAGTGTTCCTTAAACCGAAGAGCTATATAAAGTGTTTTTGCCTGGAATTTATGATCATTCTGATGTTTCATCCTGTAACATTTACATGAAACTGATGTTCAGTACAACTTCAACGCGATGCTAATGTGGTACAATTGTGTCATATGAATTTCGGATGGTGAAATGCATGTTTAATTTGTTTCTGTTTACATCCAAGTTGCACTGCAAGATTTCACTGACGATGATGATTGTTATTGACTTACAGCAAGTCTTGTGGTTTTGGGCAGTGGGATCCTGGCATCCTCCCATATGATGATGCCCTTCCAGTTACTTCTTGAGCAATCCTTCTGCAACAAGCCAGGATGGCCTCAGTTTTGATCATATGACCCAGGCAGTAAATGGGGTACGATTCACCTGTGCCAGGGTTGGCTTGCAGTTTGAATAGACTTTTTAATGAAGTTGGTCATGGTGTTTCAAATATCAGTGAGATTGGATCTTATGTTGTACAGAGCATTCAGACATTGAGTTTAAAGGAAACTTTTTCAAATATATTCAGTGACATGCTGGTTTATATAAAAATTAGGTTTCATCTGGCCAAAAAAATAAAATCTACTGCTGTTTAAAAAGAAGAATAAGTATCCCACATTGGGTTAATTTAGAACAATATTACAATCAGATGTCCTGGAAGTGAGAAAGAGAGCAGATGGGGCTAGGATGACTGATTTGCAATAAAATAAAAATAGACACATGATATTTGTTGTTGAGTTTATTTGTTCTTATGAGCCATCAGGAATGGCTAAGCCTAATATCCAAAGCCCATTTTTGCTCAGCTTCTTCTGAGAATAGGGTTTCATTTATTCAGATGCCAAAAAAAACAAAAATAAAAACTTCTCAGCTTGTGGTACTCAAGTAGCTGCATTCATTTAACTCGCTGCTAATAAAAACAATACTCCTCTAGTTTTCGAAGCAGTTGGAGGGAATAACATAACACCAATTTATGATAAAGTTCTACTGCACATCATACTCTTCAAATCTATAGAAAAAGTTAATCTTTTTCTGCTACATCTTTTGGCATTACAATGAGTTTTGTAAAAGCTCCTTTCACCAACTGGAAAACCTTGATAAATAGTCTAGTAGCCACAATGATTAAACACTTTTATATGCAGGGCTTGTCTTTCAAAACGGGCTCTACATTTCTCTTTTTCCCAAGAGGGAGTCACCTGCACCCTAGATAGTGCCCTGAGGCCCTCCACCACTTTTTCTCTCTTAAATCCTCCATCTCACAAAGCCCTTCTCAGTGCAACTGAGCTCGGTCCAAGGAGGATTGGACAGAATCTCTCCATTACTACTGTCAAATTGGCCAAATCAACTATGAGGATGTGAACAATAGAACTGTACTGATAAAACAATTTCAAGAGTCATTGCTAGGAAAACCATTGGTTTTGGACAACTCTGTTGGTATAGTATAAGCTCAATTTTCAAATGCCTATGTTTTAAATCATGCATTTAGATTCTCAGTGAGCGATACGGGTGCATAAATGACTTTTTTTATGTGCCCAGATGCCAATTTAACCATTCAAACGCAGAATCAAATGGTCTATTAAGGCATTCATGTTTGCAAACCACAGATTACCTGTTCACTTATTGTAGCAACCTGCATGGAACTTGTAGGGAGGAACAGCGATTGTAGAATGGAAAAGTTTCGAGGAAACACAAGGAATTCAGTCTGTGTGCAAATGGTTGGAATGCTGGTTCCAGTAGCAGCAGTTCTGTAAATAGTTCTCTTAATACAGAGCAAGTTTAGTTTCAGAAATATGGAGGTCCTGTCATGTTGTTATCCAGAATTCGGTACATGAAACGCTTACTATGTCAATCTTTATTTTGAAGGATATATTTGAATTTTTTCTGGAATCAGTTTCTACTTTAAAAGCAAGCAAAACACAACGATTTTGCCGAATACAAATTCCATTTCAGCAAATAGCATTTTTCCCTTTATCTCCTCATGTCACAACTAAATGAAAAGTTAAGTCATCAGTACACTCGGCCGGACTTCAGTAGTCTTTGTACAAAATTATGGAAAAGGTAATCAATAAACATTTTTATTTCTTCTGGTCTCTTGGTTATAGTGTGAATTGCAATGGAGCTAAGAGCAGAGATTCATATTTAGTGCTGCCTCCTTTCCCAATAGAGTTTATGAGCCAATGCATGTTGTTTACTCTTGAGGCCATATGCAGCTAATCTTTATGGAAATAAAGGATGAAAATATTCATATCTTGCCACATTTAGCTAACATGTTTTTCCCCATCTAAGTAGGGCAGGTAAACACATCCCTGATATACAGTAAATCACTTGTTTGAAGGCTTTTATTATTTTCCCTTTTCTTTTCTGTTTGGTTTGAAGAAAGAAAAGTAAATCCATAAGAAGAATGCATTAACCTAATATAGGTGCATTGAATGTCTGCTGATCCTTTCTGGATAGTATAATTCTCATCTGATTTACTTCAAAACACTGTGATCTCAGCTGTGGAATAGTAACAACAGCAAACTACAAATACTTAGAGAGATTTATTCAGTTAAAAAGCTGTCTCTTTTCAATAAAGCAAAAGGGATAGGATGGGAGTGAAATATATAATGCTGTCTCCATGCACACTTAGGGTGACCAGATGTCCCGATTTTATAGGGACAGTCCCGATTTTGGGGGTCTTTTTCTTATATAGGCTCCTATTACCCCCCATCCCCTTCCCCGATTTTTCACATTTGCTGTCTAGTCACCCTATGCACACTGCACACCATGTTGTGTGCATGAGAACCACTAGCAATTTTCAGGTTTGTCTTTTAAAAAGTGAAGTGCTCAATTCTGACTTCATAAAACAGGGCCATTCTCTCTATAGCAATGCTGGCAAGAGTACTGAAGACTGGGCTGAGCACATGGCAAAAGGTGATCATCATTGGTAGAGACCAGCAGTGACTTCCAGAGATGCTGAGGTACTGATGATCTACCTTTTAAACTGGTAGCACACGAAAGGTGCAATTTTCTAAAGCTCTGCTCATTGGCTCTATTATGCTCCTTTTGAAGCCAATATACATTAACCAAACACTAGTTATTGGGGTCAGTACAGGGTAACTGGGTGAAATGTAATTGCCTGTGAATTACAGGAGTTCACACTGGATGATCTAATGGTCATCTTCTAGTCTTAAACTCTATCAATCTATTACTTCAATCATAGGTGCTGGAACTAGGGATGCTACAGCACCCCTGGCTTGAAGTGGTTTCCATCATATCCAGAGTTTACAGTTCGGTTCAATGGCTCTCAGCACCCCCACTATACAAATTGTTCCAGCCCCCCTGATTTCAATGACAGCAGAGTTAGGCCGATTCTGAGTGCTTTTGAAAATTCCACCTTTAATAGTCTTTCCTGAAATGAGTGTTCAGTTAAAAAAAAAAGAGAGAAAAAAGACCATTGTCAGTATGTTGTAGTAGGGATACTTGTGTGTTCTCTACTGTGTAAGAGATGAGTGGCGTTGGAAGAAGTGGATACACTGTTTAAATAATGGCTTCCTTTTCTCAACAAAAGAAAGCTTTCAATGTCCTCAAGTTCAGTTTGAAGGAATTTCAGTTTTGCTGAAGAGTTGAATCAATATTCACTCTAGCTCATTTCTGAACCTATATTCTTCCAGAGCCAACTGTGACCAAATTTAGTACCATATAGGTGTACTGATGGGTTGTAATGTGGACTCCTGTCTTTAACTGAAGTACTGTTGACTTGCTAATTTGACAGTTCTGTGCCTTATTCTAATGCAGGGGGACCAATAACTGCTGTTTAGGTTTGTGCTTTAAAAGACAATAAGAAGGTAACTGGAACAACTTCACCACATATTGTTCACCTGGAACACAGTATGTCTAACAAGATGTGTGGTCCCATTCTTTTTAGCTTGGTTGAATCACTTTTCAACAAACTTTTCAGGGTACAAACAGAACCACTCTCAAATGCAAAGGACTGCCCAAACAACTAAAAAACAGAGAAAGGAATAAAATTAAGTTTAACTAAGTAATGAAAGGAATGGACAGAATTTTCCTGCAAAAAAATGGAGGAACCAATCTTGCTTCATTACTTTTATCAGATGGATGACTATGCAGTGCATTCTAATCTATAAGAAGGTTAGGAAATAGGTAAGTGGTTTTAAGACCTCATTTGGTTAATGAATTAAAATGCAAAAGAAAAAGGATGCATGTAGACATGCCCACTTGATCATTTATCATTACAAGCATTCTTAAAAACCATGCCAATTTCAGACTTCAGGATATTCACTAATATCAATACGCAAATGAAATTAGCATACTGGTGAATAAATTAGTCCTACTCCAAAGAAAAGAGTATATCCATTTGAAGCACTGAAGTTCAGTGCAGTTTTTTTCCAGTACATAGTGATTATATCAGGGTTGAGCCAGTATCTGATAAAATAAGCCAAACAAGTCAGATACACAACTTGTAAGATGAGAAAAGATGGTCATTGTAAGTTCATTTTTGAGACTCCTGTTCTTAGGGTGTGGCTGCAAATTTCTGATGGACGAATGGGAATTCTGGAGTTGCCCTGTGACTCTGAGAATCAGGCCCCTCATAGGCTGAAAATATTATTTTCCAGCAAAATAATAAAAATATATTATTCTAAAGTGAAAAGAACTGGAAATTAAACATTGAATTGTACCAGCTACTTAGATGTCCATGCCTCTCTCCTGGGTGGTAGCATATAGAGCTAGGTTTACAAATGTGTGTGCTAAAGTAACTCTCAAACTTTAATGTGTGTGCACAACCCAGGTTTCTCATTAATGCAATTTTGCTCATGCATGTTTGAAAATCTGACCCCAACAGAATGCTTTTGCAGCAGGGAAATGCTATTTATAATTGTTTTGTTATGTATTATTACAGTGCCCAGATTCTGCTAGGGACAAATAGACATGGGTCAAGCATCCAATCTAACTTCAGATGGGAAACAATGAAGAGGTGACAAAAGAGTAGGGAAGAGAAAGCGGAGAGGATGGACAGGGGATAGAGTGATGAGATTATGTGGTTGCTCATCAGTAGTGCCTGGTGAAGGAAATAATAATAATAATAAGAAGAAGAATGTTAAGAAGTATAAATAAAAAAACTAAAGGTCATTCAGCCTTTCTGCTAGAAACCATGTTATTATTTATCTACGGTGGGATAAGACAAGTGAATGTAACATTCTAAAGCCTCAATCCTTCAAGCAGTTGCACCAGCAATGACATTCTGCATACACATGGTGTCCTGTAGACTTCAAAGAGACTCCCCACAGCTCCCCACCAACATGGCTCCCTGTTGTCACATTGTAAGATCAGGGCCTAAAAGAAAAATGTAAGCAAGTGGGACAAGAAACAACATTCAACTTTGTACTGGTGGAGGAAGCTGAGTCTTCCCATCTTCTGGAGATTCTGTCCCTCCCTTTCTGGTCAGCACCACCTGCTTTTCGGGTCCTACAAGATCATCTTCCCACAAGGACTGGAAGAAAGAACTACACATGAAAGATTCACTGATTTTAAAGCCAGAAGGGACTATTATGATTAAGGCTATGTTTTAGTCACATTTTTAGTGAAAGTCATGGACAGGTCACAGGCAGTGAACAAAAATTCATGGCCCATGACCTGTCCATGACTTGTACTATATATCCTTGACTAAATCTTGGTGGGGGGAGGTGGCCTGGAGGTACCACGGGTGCCCGGGGGTGGGTGGTCTGGGGGGTGCCATGGGTGCTCTGGGGGAGCAGCCCGGGAACCCCACTGGTGCTGGGGTGGTTGGCGGGCTGGTAGGCTCCCTACCTGGAGCGGTGACATGTCCCTTCCTCAGCTCCTAGGCAGAGGTGCAGCCAGGCAGTTCTGCATGCTGTCTCCACCCCGAGCACCAGCTCCGCAGCGCCCATTGACTGGGAACTGTGGGCAATGGGAGCTGCGGGGATGGTGCCTGTGGGTGGAGGCAGTGAGCGGAGCTGTCTGGATGCTCCTCCACCGAGGAGATGAGGGAGGGACATGTCGCTGCTCCCAGGGAGCCCCCTGAGTTAAGCGCCACCCAGAGCCTTCACCCGCTCCCACCCCGCAACCCCCAGCTCTGAGCCCCCGCTACACCAAAACTCCTGATGCTGCTGGGGGGAAAGGAGCGCAGTGGCCTGAGACTGCCCCAGCAGCGGCTGGTGGAGCCGGCCCAGGGGCTGCTGCTGTAGAAGTCACAGAGGTCCCAGAAAGTCACGGAATCCGTGACCTCCGTGACAAATTTGCAGCCTCAATTATGATAATCTACTCAGAGCTCCTGTATAAAACAAGCCATAGAAACCCACTCCATAACTTCTGTTCGAGCTGGGGCATATCTAGAAAGATAATAGTCATGGTGCTTAATATACTGCTGGAAGATACTTAGATATTATGGTGATGGGCCTAGAATAAGAAATAGAATAGAGCAGAGCAGAGCCAAGCCCATCCAATGCCAGGGAGATTGTCACTGTTTTGCGTAGAATCCTGGGTGAGTTTAGCTGATGGAGAAGATATGACACTAGAATCCCAGATTCTCTCTCTCTGTATATGTCTCTTCTGGGACATTCTTTCTAGACTTACTGCCACTTTGGTTTCATTTTTAATTGTAAATACCTTGTATTTCCACTTTGCTGAGAATTCGATGACAGTTCCATTGTAAAAACAAACATCCAGTGTGCAATGTAGTCCATCACTGTAAAACACTCAGCTCTGTTGTTGCAATGATATAAATGGATCGCCATGCAACGAGATAGTGATTAATAGCAGATAGAGCACAGTGTGCAGAGAGTTGGGACCGTACCATTTCCCCCCCTTAACAGTTGTCATTTAACACACTCTATCAGGAGCAGTTTTATATAATAGTCATGGGAAGACCCATAAAAGTAACATCTGAGATTGCAGCAGGGCAAGTATTGATTTATTCGTTACAATAAAATTTTTGTCATTACTATGCAATTGCTCTATCTCTGAAAAAATTGATATATGTTGTTGGAATCTACAACCCACTGTGCAAAACTTTTTTTCCTCTTCTATAATTTCCTGTAACTCTTCCGAAGAATCATTATTCCTCATGACATAGGCCTAGCATGCCACCTATTCAGATAAATGCCTGAATAAGTGTGCAGTAAATATTCACAATAGCTCATGTTTCAACTATATATGCTACTAATTAGATAATTTAGTGGTTCAGATAAATAAATCCAAAAATAGCAGATCCAAGAAAACAGTGTAAAAAATATTCTCATTGTCATATAGACAGAGACACCTACTTTTAGTTCAGTTCAGATGATTCATCCTTATACACTCCAAATGCACCTCCCACTCCGCACCTATATTGATGCATATTTAAGGGCGCTCAGTTAAAATAACATAATGTCATCAAATGAACATATTTAGGTTCCATTAGCAACATTAACTCCTCCATGCTGCTTTTCCTTTACACAGTATGGTTTTTGGTATGTATGTTGCTGTAAGCACCTGTCTAACATGGCATGATGCACACACATGCCTACCTTTAATAATAAGCACCACTCACTCTTACATAGCACATTTCACCTGTAGATCTCAAAGGACTTTACACAGGAGGTCAAGATTATTATCTACCATTTTACAGATGGAAAAACTGAGGCACGGAGTGCTGAAGTGACTTTCCCAAGGTCAAGAAAAGAAGGTGTCTTGAGTCCCAGGCCAGCGTCACATGCCCTGACATACATTGCATGGGTGCTATGCTACATCAGGGTCATACATGGGATATCCACACTTGGGACATTATTCAAAACATTTTCATTATGACTAATAGAGGTTAGTTTCAATAGGGTTAGCAACATTAGAAGCCCACATGTACATGGGTTGCTGGTTGCTGCTTGTGTTAACTAGATCTGCATTGGCTGACGCAGTGCTTGAAATGCTGGCAGCAGTCAGTGGCTAGCTGATAGTAGACCCACCAAGATTGCTAATTCCATTGATGTTGAATCAGCATTAGCAACAGTGAAATGCCACCTTTGTGTCAGATTTTTTTTAGAGGATTTTGCTATGTGTATTTCATTGAGATGTTTACAATTTCCTTCAACTATAGTCCGCTCTACATTGTAAAATGACTGTAGCATTGGACCTGGTTACAAAATGATAGTGCCCAAAAAGGACTTTGCTGGTTGGTGTAGTGATTCAGGAATATTGTTAAAACTTAGTATGATCTCCTTTGCACTACAAGACCAAAATGTATTTAACTGTGCTGGAGCACAGATCATCCAATATAGTTGTTTTAAAAGTAGGTTCACCGAGTAGGATTAAGCCCCTATTGATGGAAAATTCTGTACTCTGAATGTCAGTATTGTTTTCAACAATTATAGCAATCAACTATGATGATTCAATTGTAAAGGCATCCTAGACTTTATAGCTGACGTAACTCATTCTCATCACATGGTGCAAACACTGTGTCTGACACTGAAAACACTTACTACTGAGCATAGTTCTTTTGATCATGTTTTGAATGGGACTACTCACAGTTGTAGGGCCTATTCTCAATCCTGCATATTTTCAGGATTAGGTTCCATGTCCCAACATATTATAGGTCTTTCCAAGCTGGTTCATTTTTAGGCTACATCTACACTACGCACCTTTTAGTGACACAGCTGTGCTGCTACAGCCGTGCCACTAAAAGGTGTGCAGGTAGTGGTGGTATCTCTTTTGTGGTGGTAGCTTTGTCGGCGGGAAAGCTCTCCCGCCGACAAAAAAATTCCACCCCCAAATGAGTGGCAGTAGCTTTGTCGGCAGGAGATCTCTATCGCCAACAAAGTGCTGTTCACACTGGTGCTTTTCGTTGGTAAAACTATTGTTGCTTGGCGGGGAGGAGGAGGGGATTTTTTTGAAAAACAAAATTTTGAAAAACTCCTGAAAAACAAAATTTTTACCGATGAAAGTCCAGTGAAGACAAAGTCTCTCTGGCACCAGTGAGAGTACTTCTAGCAACTTGGATACCAAATTGTTAGAAGGTGTCATAGTTAAGTGTTTTCCTTCCAACTGTAGTTTGTGATAAATAGAAAAAGAATTGCTAGAAATAGCAATTCCAAACAATCTTGGTTTGCCCTCTGCAGATGCCATGTATTTGATTTTAATTTTTCTGAGAATTCTTTTTGAATACACACACACACATGAAATATTTTCCTTAGCACTCACTTAAAATGTTAGGACTTGTGGTTGGCATCTCAGTCAACATTGCAGCACTTGGTGACACAGAGATACCATCAGTTCAATGCCGATGTAGAGATAACTCGTCTTTATCAGTTAGCAGCACAGATCATTTTCAGGAGCTTAATCTAACACATGTGGTGACACTGATCTTCTCATTCAGGAAACCTCTTTATTCAGTGCAGATGGTTCAGATCTCACACCTCAAAATATCTGAATGTTTTGGCATTAAGTTTCACCCTGAATCACCTATAAACCAGGCCTGTAAAATTCCACTCTCCTTCTTGCTTGGTGCAGTTAAAAAAGCTACTTTTCATCAGCAGCCTTGTAAATGTTGGCAAGCAGATTTTTGTTCCTGGGCTGGTACATTTGTCAGATTATTTTGCAAAGTTAGAGCTAGATCTTGAGCAGAAAATTGGGTTGTCATGGGAGGCCCAGGGGTATGTGTCGCATCCTGCCCCTGAGGGGCATGGGAAGCCCTGAGAAGGGGTAGATAGGTCTTGCTCACGAGGTGGTGGTGAGAGGCCCTGGGGTGGGGGATTTGCAGAGACTGCCCTGCGGCTTATGTCTCCACTCCCACAGCACCACTCAGGTTTGGCCCAGCCACCTGTCTGTCATGATGATGGGGGGCGGGGGGAGCGCTAGACCAAATTTGAGTGAGTGGCACTGCAACCTCATGTCAAGTTGCCACACCAATCACTCAAATTTGGCCTGGCCAGCCCCCCTTCATCATGACGGAGAGGCAGATGAGCCAATCTGAGTGGAACTATCACCTCATATCCCAGATCACAATGCCCAGAGTGGGCCCAAGCTCAGATAGCAAGCCTGAACCAGAACTAGGAAGGGAACCCAGATTTTTCCTGAATCTTAGTTTAGTTCTTCAAACACAAGACCATCCTTTCACTCAGAGAAACTATATACATTTTCCTAAAGTGTCGTCTTCAAGCCAGTCGATTCTTGTCAGTACCACTTTTTTTGTTGTTGTCATTGTTCAAAGAGCAAATTCATTACAACTCAGGGCATTTAGGCACAAGAAAATGTACTAAAATAATGTAGAGTGCGTTTTAACTGACGATAGCTGGAGAAGTGGCCAAAATGCTGTCTGTGGAGTGTACCGGGGACTTCCTTTGGAAGAGGCAATAGCTAGGCACAATGGGGTATTTTAAGGACAATGTGCCAGACTTACCTCTGTCTTTTGTCTTAAGAATTTTAACATGGTTTCAGCATTGATTTTAGTGTCTGAGTTTTTCCAGGCCAGGTATTCATTATAGTTCAGATAACACACATTTAAATATTGTGGTTAACAATCAACAGATAGAACTATGAGACTTGCATGAGTTGGTATCCAGTTTCCTCAAAGGATACTATGTATCAACTAAGGTTAAGAATTAGTATCCGGTCAGGCTGATGAGTGCTGAATAGAGAGGCCTGGAAATTCTTATAAATAAGAACGCGTCTGAATTCTTCTTCCCTCAGTATCAATATGGTTGTTAGAAACCATCTTTTCTTTGCACAAAGAGAAGAGCTGATACCTTATTTTCATTCATAAAGCCATCAAACATGCATCATATTATAGTCTGTAATGTGTACTATCTTATTGCTTAGGTTATGGGAGCACTAAAGCCAGGAGATAAACGAAATGTAGCATCTTTGGCTTTAATTTGCAGTACACAAGGAATATGCTTTGCTCTGGGAGTGAGACAGTTTCCAGCTATCCAGAGTTAAACAGAAAAATCATACCACAGTAAACAGCTACGGTTTATATAAAAATATAGATTTCCTTTAAGTGCTTTACTTAAGACTTTGGTAAGTCGTATTTATGTTGTTATTGTTTATGTTCCGTGAAGTCAGTAGGAGGACAGCATTGTTGTAGTTTATGTGGTTTCATGATTCACATTTGATGAGGTAGATATCAAATGAGGTAAAACAACCTCTGACAAATTTACAGCCTGCCCGTACCATAGGATACATGGCAAGCTCACAATAGCAGTGGCAGGTCTCTGTGGGCTCTAAATCAGTATTTCAGACTCCCAAACATTTTTTTTGTTTTGATCTTCTTAAATCAGCCCCCTCAGAATGGCATAATTTTCACCTGGAGTTTGACTTTGCTGTAGCTTGAACGTATTAATCTGGTTAAATATCACCACATCACACTTGCAATTTGCAAGTTTCAGCATTTTGCAGCAGCTTCAGTCAAATCCGCAGTAGAGTGCAACCAATCCTAAATTAAAGTGCAAGCTAAAGAAAAGGAGACAATAAAAAGTAATGACTGTGAATAGAGTACAAGGTGTGCATCTGGTTCTTTCTTATAATGACATGATTGGACAGATCCAGGTTGCCAAATTTGTCCTTCCAGATGCAATTATTGTATTAGGATGTCATGACTTTATTCTCCCATTGTCACACTGCAGCAGTCCTGAACGTATTTCAGGAATGTGTTTAATATCCTGGAAGTACTAGCGCACCCTGTCAAAATGGAAACTGTTTCTAAAAAAAAAAAAAGGGCAGGTGGCACTGGAACAAGGGCTATTCATATGTTGGATGAGTTATCTGGATCTACTTTATTTCTGCCTATCAAACATCCACAAGAAAGTGCTTCTGTTGCAAGTCTGTGTTACTGTTGAATGGCGGTTGGGGATGGCACTTATAATACAGGGCTCACCTGTTTACATGAGGGGTGGGTGACTGCTTGTCCTTTTGTTTTAAAGACCCTTGAGTATTGCTCATGCTTAGAGTGACCAGATGTCCCGATTTTATAGGGACAATCCTGATTTTATAGGGACAGTCCTGATTTTTGGGTCTTTTTCTTATATAGGCTCCTATTACCCCCCCACCCCCTGTCCCGATTTTTCACATTTGCTATCTGGTCACCATACTCATGCTTTTTTTCTAAGTTAAAAACTGGAGACACTAGAAAGAAAGGCTTTATCTGAAAGCATCCCCCTTTCAATGACTCAAGGACATTTATGAATGTATTTCTCATTGCTTGGATTGTGAAGGCTCTCCCCAGGAACAGGAGTTTGTGCGTTAAACCGCATGTCATGTGTGAAGCGAGGGCTCTCAATTTATGCTCCCACTAAGTGCCAGAAGCTCTCTCCAGAAACTGAACTGAACCATGATTATTTCAATATTTTTCTGCTTTCTCACTCGATATCTCTGTCTATTTCTTTGAGGTTCTTTCGCCCCTCTCCTTATAGGGGAAAATTGAAATACATGTTTTAAAGCGATTGCGATATCACTTTTCCTTAAGTTAAACCATGTGTTTGGGTGAAAACTTTAGATGTTTACCTGTTTTTGAATTCTTTCTTCCTCTCCCTTTTATTCTTTTGCCCTCTCCTTACCGAACAACCAAACAAAACACAAACGGCCCTCTAGACAATATTAGAAGGGGACTGAATAGAGTTGCATCTGCTAGCATGAAAGGTGAAGGCTTCCATCTTGCAAACATCCTTCTGGTATTGTGAATGAGCACCAAGCCATGCAATGTTGTATGCAAAATGCCCACCGGGATCACGGGAATGTGGCTGCCCCTCAAAAACTCTCTTGTGAAGAGTGCTCCCCCAAGAGAGGTGGCCACCAGTATATATACAGTATATATACAGCAGCAGACCTGCAGCACGGGGACAGCTGCAAGAGGAGCAGAGCAGGATACAGCCTCCTCGTCAAACAAGATGCCTTCCTTTCTACTGCTGGAACTAAAAGACTACGTCCATGGCCTTGGTGGTTATGAATCCAGGGCCATTTTTGAGCACTAAAGGCTTTCCATTTAGAAACATATAAATAAAAAATGAAAATAACGCAAGCTACGTGCCAAGGAAGGAGGGTGTAGGAATCTTCTGCTATTTCCAGGCTCAAAGAAAAAGAAACAATGGCTTTCTGGTACCCTCAGGACAGTCATCTGTGTGAACACTGCAGGGTAGATCCTACACTGGTGTAACTTGTCATAGCTCCATTGAAGTCAATGGAAGATCTGCTCCTCCATACGGAAACTTTAGCTTCTGATTCACAACTCAGAAATAAACACCATTTAAAGTCTGTTTAAAGTCTAGAAGCAACAGCATGCTGCTATTCTGTACTCCAGCTTTAATATTTCATTCTAGGACCTTAAATATATAACACCAATGCTATTAACTTCATAAAGGAAATGCCTACTTACTCTCAATACATGAAAGATAAAGCAGTGCTCCTCTATTTCTCTGGCTTTGGGGAGATTTCTCAGGCCCTCAGAGCTTCCCTCAAAATCTCAGGCCTTTTAGCGGTGCAGCTGTGTGAGAGACATTGCACAGAACAGAGGAACAGAGAGATGGGTCCTCTTGACCAGACAGCTATAGAGCCCTTGTGGCCCATTGGTGCCCAGACATCCTTAATGTAAAGGATATATTTTCTGGATTAAAAAGCATCATCACAGTCATGAATGGGGCCAGATCCTGCTTCCAGTCAAGTCGAGGGCAAAAACTTGGCTTGACTTTTAGTGCAAGCGAGACTGGATCCTTGATGTAACTGGTTTTCATCAAAAGGCAAAGAGGCTATGGGGTCAATGAAGAGGAAAATCTCAGGCTTGTGTCAGCTTCCCAGTGTCCCCTACTCACAGGGTCACTTGAGGTTTTGTGCAGCCCATAAAGGACATTCTTGTTTGCTTGCCCCTTTCCTGCAGTATTTAAATACAGTACGAAAGCATCTGGAGAAAGCTACAAAGCGAGGCTGCTGGAGACACTTGTTGTAACAGATGACTGACTTGTTTCAACAGATGCAAAGCCAGTTGCATTGATCCAGGGTAATGTGTAACCACCCAGCCAGTAAGCTCTGTCTGTAAGGCTCTTTCATAAGCAGGTATACATGGATTTCCAGAACAAAACAGCCATAAATCTCAGAGACACTATCGCAATAACACAGAATGAGGTCCAAGTTTAGACCCAGGGTTAGCGGACACAGCTCTATTGACTTCAATGGGATTGCATCGGGTTACACCAGGTTTTAATATTTAAAGTTAACGTACAAGAAACATGTGGCTCACCAGTAGCACAGTTTTCTTGGGGATTATTAGGGAGGATATTAATTTAAGGAGCTCAGGACTTAATCCAGGGAGGTAACTTAAAAGGACTTGTGAACAGAGCAAGCAGGAACCTGGCATTGTAGGAGAAAATGAAGAAACAGCTGGAGAATAGGGATGTGTCTCTCACTAATTGTGTACATGAGTGAGTAGCGATAGGAATAAGAAGCCAAGCAATATTCCCCCATTCAGTGTGTAGAACGTATTTCCTACTTCCTAAATCCATATGCGTATAGTCACCAAAATGCTAGTTCTCCTATGACAGATAATCCTGTGGTTTAGTTGACGGTGACTTTAGTCTGTTTCAGAGGATATAAATATATGAGTGAAACCGGATTTCATAGCAGAAAATAAAGGGTTTGAGGGTCAGATAAATTATCCTCACTCCAGTAAAGTCCATTGATTGCACTGATTTACAGTATCTGAGGATCTGGCCCTTGTTTGGGGGTAAAACAGCAGAGAATATTATGATTCTGCCTTAAACTGGCTTTAAAAATTGGTCTGTTAGTAGGAAATTTACAGCTGAATATAGGAGTGTTTATGTGAACTAGGGAAAGAAAAATGTATTCACTCATATTCAGACTGTGAAAGCTTGCCAGGGGGTTGCAACAGACTGATCTGCTAGTTGAAAATAGGCTAAGTACCTTCTTAACTTTCAGGAGATTCCTGTGCTTTTTAAGTTGAGTGCCTCCACCCAAACAAATACCTGGTTCTTATTCTCCCCATTTCCCCTGTGTGCTGCTGTCTTGAAAATATCATGGTGCTAGGAAAAAGCAAGTCATGCATATTTAACTAGCGCGTGTATGAAGGGCTGTGTCCAAAACAGCAGTGTAAAAGGCAAAAAAGAAATGCAAAATGCAATATAATTGGGACTGGGAGAAATCAAGCTGCTGGGGAGCAAAAAAGAAAAAAAAAAAGTAGGAAGGAAGAAAAGTGCAGCAGAATGCTTTGAACTTTGTCCAGCATGAGAGTTGGGTTGTGTAACATTTTGCATTGCTGTTTGCATCTGTGTTTTATTTTAATCACTGAAATATGTAATGTATTTTAATGGCCTATTTCATTTCCCTGGGGGAAGTCTGATCCCTCCCCCCTAATGTAGTGATAGAAAGCCCAAAAGATCTGTTTCGGTGTAGTCGCAAGGAGGCCACACAGAAAGGGTTCCCGAACAACCCTGTGCCACAGCAAAAAGGCTCCAAGATGGTCTTCCCAGAGGGGTTATGAGCAGGTAATGAATCCACAAAATACATGGAGCCACTGGCCAAAATCCTTCTGGGGGCAGGGCGCTGGTGGGCGATTAACCCACTGCCTTAAGGCTGTCATAAAGATTTTAGAATAGCTGCCTGGGGGCTCTGCGGTTGTGGGGAACATCCCAACCCACTCCTGCTTAAGTCATCCATGCAAAATAAATGCACTAGGTCTCTGCACGGTTGCCAAGATCTAACTTTATATCAGTGTCTCTCAATTGCATATTTTTGGACACAGGGCCCAGTTCTGATCTCACACCAATTTTACACCAGTGTATCTCCATGGACTTCATATGAGTTACACCTGATTTATACCAACTGCATGGGGTTAACTCTACATCTTCCCGTGCTATTAAATCTAACGAAGGCCATTTATATTTTGCTGAATCATACACCAATTTACTACTCGATCCTCATGCAAATATATATATGTTAGATCTCTTTTTCCCCCCTTGATTTATATGTCATGATGAGTATTTACTACTTTCAATTAAATTTTTAATGCTATCATGCTTGGATGTTGGAATCGAACGCATAATTTACAAATAAAATCTTTATAACATTGTTAAAGGCAAATCCTTTGTCTAAAATGACACTGAAATACAAGCATTTGTTCTCCTAATACCTGTTACAGGAAAAAAATAGAGCAGAAACTTGTGATCAAAGACCACCACATTCAGATATATACACACACATATCTCATTGCCTATTGATGTGCTGCTTATTTTTTTCAGGATGAATTTAAAATACAGAGGGCTGGCAGGTGAAAAAACTATGTGAGTTTCTGCATCTGATCTAGATCTAGGTGATGAATGTCTAAGAAGTAAGCAATTTGTTAGGAGTTTTCAGAGTAAGGGTTCTATAGCACATGGCTTGTAGGAAACCACAATTTACAATTCTCTGTGAAATCTTTCCCGGTCTAAAAAACTAATAGATGATGTTACTAATAAAGTGCTAAGAGAATGCTTTTAGCCCTCAAAGGCTAGTTTCAAATAAAATGTTGCATTCCTCTGAAATACATGGAGAGAGAGATTGTATTCTAAACGGATGAGCCCCTCTTATTGATCAGTTTGAATTCATTGAAAAATAAATGTTTTTTTTCCATCTGGGCAATATTTTATTTTAGCACAAAGAGTCAGAGACTGTGTGAGACTAACTTGAAGTAAAATCAGTTTTGATACTAAAGTGATATGTTGGTACTTTAGAATGCAATCCAAGCCCTCTCATTTCTCTATTCTATAAAGCTCATATACATTCTCCCTCTGAGTATTTCTAGAGTGAGCTGGTGAGGAAGAAATACATCTTTAACATCTCAGAGACTGGACAATTTTCTGTGGGCTTTTGGAGGCATGTGGGGATGCTGTTCCATGGAAGAAAGTGTTATTAATCACTGGGAGATAGGGCTGAGACTCTATATCGGAGCCAGTCCTCCCTCATCCTACTTCCCTTTTGGTAGGGAAGCCCTACCCCCATCAGTCTGCCTTTTCCCCATAATGTTTCCACTCACAGCTGATGAATCTTGACCCCTTCCACCAGGGCAAGAAATGCCAACAATAGCCAGCCAGGTATGTTATTGACTAGAAGGGCTTGATCCTGCAACAAGCTAAACATTACCAAATATGGATGGTGGTGGGATCCTGCTGCTGGATGGAGGAAAAGGGCTAGAGGTCATTTTTACTATCTCCTTTTTTTATAGTATGATGTTCCAGTCTCCAGGCTGAGTCTTTTAAGGGTTCCAGTGCCAGAGTTACAATGTAAAGCTTTATTTTGTTTGCCTTTAGCAAAAGAAAAACAGGATCAAAGCTGGCGATGATATTTCAGCTCACTTTCTTCTGAATAAGCTGGCCATGCTCAGCCCAAACCCAATGCTTCTTCCGGATGAGGCAGTTCTCAGAGCATTGTGCCAGCAGATAAACAAAGTACACTTGTTTTTAAAGCCTGCAGTTTTTAATTTTGAAATCCATTGGTCGCAGATGATTCCCGATATTAATCTCTGTGAACAGATGAAGTTTAACTTTGTTTCCCAAAAGCAAGCTAGTACCTTCCTTCTTCTTTTGCACCAGGGTAGAAGTGGCTGCTTATTGCTAATTCATCTGATTCCTTTGCAGAAATCAGAAGCTTTTAACTTTAGGGAGTGTGTTAGGGTTTTGGTTTAGTTTGTTTTTTTTAGACTCTCATTTCAAATTCTTTTTGTCCCTTTAGAGGCAGGCCCTAAGTTGTGAAGTTTGCATTGGAAATTGGACTTCCTCACATTTCAGAGGTGTTGCGATTCTGTGTCTCAGGTCTGCCCATTTAACCAGGGGTGAAAGTAACGTAAAAGTCTTACCGGTACGGGGACCCGGCTGTGGGCCCCTGGAAGGGGCGGGGCCTCAGCTGGAAGGGGCAGGGGCTTGTGTGGAAGGGGGCGGGTTTGCGGTCAGCCTCCCCCAGCCAGCCCTTCAGTGCTGCCCACCTCGTACCTGCCCACTTTCACCTCTGCATTTAACACAAACAATCCTGATTTTACAAAGTTTGGATCCAGACGTGAATGTTCCCTGAATTCAGGACCTGGGGGCTGGAGATAGATTCAGTGTTTGTTCTATGTTGGGCCTTGTCCCACATCATCGTCCATGACACTATAATACATTGTCCAAACAGTTTAAATAAAGATGTTATTTTTAATGGGTAAACAGACTATACAAATCCTGATATTTGATTGTTCCCTTTTCTCAATCACATTGTACTTTGCTCTCCAGGGCCAGACAGCAATTTTCACAGATATAATTTAAATCTGGAAAATAACAAAGAGCCAAATCCTGCTCACCTTACTCATGATTAAATTAAAAGAGAACGCTAGGTTGTGTAAAAGGAACAGTATTAGCTCTAAAGGACTGTCACTTTTCTAATTACACTACCCCGATATAACGTGACCCGATATAACATGAATTCGGATATAACGCAGTAAAGCAGTGCTCCGGGGGGGCGGAGCTGCGCACTGTGGTGGATCAAAGCAAGTTCAATATAACGCGGTTTCACCTATAACACGGTAAGATTTTTTGGCTCCCGAGGACAGCGTTATATCGAGGTAGAGGTGTATTATTTTGTGCATAATGCTGCAGCAATGTCCTAATGACCCTTAGATCTCGTCGGGTCATTCTGATCTCTTTTACTGGGTGACCCTGTTAGTGTACAGTGGGTTACTTCCTTATGTGGCTGTGAAATCCTCTGGCAGTATCTGCGATGTGTGTGCTGGCTGACGTATGGAGTTAACTGTGCACTCTATGGAGCAGAATAGCCTCAGTCTCTGTTGAAAGAGAGAATGCTTTTTATTACAAAAGTGAACTTTATTTTGTCACGTCAGAGCGTGTGTAAAAAGTGATGCTGTTGCAAGTGCTTTTTTATTTTTTTAAGTCAAAATGTGTTAAGCAAAGGAAAGAGGACTTGCCATGTGGTTTTGAACTTGAGAAATGACAGGACCTCCTGCGTAGGATACAGAACATAATTCCTTCCAGTTCAAGTCTTCTTAGCTACAGTACAGCAGAAAGACGAGATGAACATACTATGCAATGCAGGAACTGGATCTGCTTTTCTTCTCTGCTAGATATTTCTTTAAAATTAGGTCAGATACATTAATATGAGAAAGCCGGGAATGGGGGGGTCAGGGTAGGAGGGAGAGGAGGCTCTACAATTTGGTCACTAACATAGCCGTTGACTCACCCACTATTATTTTCATGCTTTGTATTAAAGAGAAATTCAGACATTGTGTTTGGCTTTTGTATACAGCTCTCAACAAGGATCTCTTTGTCAGCCTTACAAAGGGCAATAAACTCTGTATTGCAAATAAGCCTCAGTAGCTGCTGGACATTATGACTAATTGTAATGCAGCATATATTCTTGAGGACTATAAACCTATATTAAAAGACAATGGTCGAGAGAAAGGCTATTGAATTGAGATAGTACTCATGTAACCCCAGGGGGCTCAACAGACAACAAGGAGGCCATTGATATAAGCACTTACACAAAAAGCCACATAGACGGAGAGTCATCCAAACCAGTATGGTGTGTGGATGACCACATAGTTCAGTTTAATGCTGCTTTTGTTTTGTTCTCACTTAGAGGCAGACAACACACCCTGGAACATCAGAATTCGTTCTGTTTAGATTGCTGCACAGAAAGCAGAAGAAGAAATACGAGAATTAATGGAAACTCCCACTCCCCCCACTTTCTCCCCTTTTGTATTAACTCTCACAAAATCTCCCTTGGTCTCACATGAATTAGTGTGAGAGAGCATAACCCCATAATGCGAGTATAAGAAAATGTGTTGGTATTTAAAAGAGCTGATTGATATTAAAGTTACTTTTGGGGGGCTGAATATGTTTCAAGTTTTGTGACTATAACTGGAGCTGTTCTAGGGTGACCAGATGGCAAATGTGAAAAATCGGGACGGGGGGTGGGAGGGTAATAGGAGCCTATATAAAAAAAAAAATCCAAAAATCAGGACTGTCCCTATAAAATTGGGATATCTGGTCACCCTAAGCTGTTCTGAACTGTCTGATTTCAAATGAAATCCAATGTTCTCAGCCCAGCTTCTAGTTAGGTTATTAAAATGTAACCAATTAAGATACAAAATTTCTTTGAAATTACCATCAGCGACAACGTCGTGCCAAAACAGAGAGGTGCGCAGGGCACACAGTCAGGATCCTGATTCCAGGCACTTTGAAGATGTATGGGTGGTTGTACCTCAGGTTTTGGTGTGGGCACATTGCTATTCAAAATTGGTTATTTGTCAACTCGTACAAAGATCACTCCAGTCTCTGGAATGGCACCTTTTATCTCCTTTTAGCCCCACATGCACCTGTTAGATGGGCTACAATCTGGCCCTAGGTTTGCACAAAGCCATTTTTATATTGGGAGCCACCCCATATTGAAACTAGCTAAGTCTTGGTGTCAGTTGTGTGATCCCTCCTTATGTCTGACCTGATCTAAAGAAAAACAACATCTCTGTTATTTACTGAGGACCAAAGTGTCATCTAGTGACCATTTGAAATATAAATTGATGACAAAATGACCTAATTGTAAACCTTTGATCCTTTAGTGGGGAAAGAGATATCAAATAGCCTGGGAACTTTCTCCTTTTCTTTGTTTTAATTATAATTAACTTCCTTTTCTACAGTCTTGGTTTCTTTTGGTTTCCTAAGTCACATAAAGATGAATTTAGAATCCCTTCTTCTTAAATTCCACAGAATGTTCCATCTCCTGAAAAGCTATCCATAAGTCTATTACTACCTACATATTTTCTCTCATCTCCTTCTACTTCCCCATTCACTCTATATATTCTTCCCATTCCCACCTGCTAGTGAAATTTGTCTCCTCTTCTTGGCTTCACACTATTTTTCTGGCCATCACCTATACCTCGACCAGCCTTTCACGCCTCATGCACCTAGAACTTTCTCTCTCTTCCTTCACGCCTGTCTTTAATATATATATAGCTGAAATCTCCATCTTCAACCCAGACTGTTATGCCATGTACTGTGTTGGTCTCAGTTAGAATAACAGCTTTTCAGGGCAGATATGTTTCCTAAATGGACCTGATCTAAAGCCTACTGAAGACACTGAAAGACTTTCGATCAGGCCTAACGTCATGTACATTTACAATGGTGTGTAAATAACAATGATAATAGTCTTATGTCATCGATGTATATAGATGCTCTCAATATGGAATTAATAGGTTGTAGATAGGGGCCTAATTCTCCTTCCACTCACACCGGTTTTACATCAGTGTAGTCCCACTGACTTTGCTGGAGTTACTCCTGATTAACACGGGGATGTCAGAGAAAGGAAAAATCAGATCCCGGTCTTTATGCAAAAATACAGTGTAATTAATGAATAATTACATTGAGAAATTACACTGTATTAAAAGAAATAATGTACATGCAGAAAGTTTATGTATACAAGTTAAGTAATGGATGCAATGGGATTGCATGTACAGTCCTTGCTTGTCTCATTGTGCGTTTGTCTTCTGCATATGCTATGCTGTATGTCAGCCATTTCCAAAAGGTATTTTCTTAATGGAAGACAAAGACCTACATTATTGTATAATTGAAGTGATGCAATATGATGAAGGTCCCTGAGTGTACAAATAAGGGTAATTGAATTTATTCTAAAAGACCAATTGCCCTATGCAATAGCCAACCACATAGAAAAACACACAGGCAACTACTGTCAAAAAGTTAGACTTTTTTTTTCCATTCCAAATATTACCATCTTTAGAACAGTTTGCATTATTTGTGGCCCATAATTAACCCCAGCCACCCATTAATGCATTCCAAATGGGGCATACATACAGAAGAGAGGCAGGTGGTTGTTACATTATATTGACAATGCTACTGCTTTAGATTTTCCCTTAGAGAAAGTGCATTTCACTTTCTTCTGACATCCGTCCTTTAATGTACTGTTTGTCACACTCACTTTAAGACAGAAGGATCATCTGCTTGATGACTCAGAAGTACCTAAATGCAGGGTTAATACAAACTCAATAAGCTCCGTTTCCAAGCATGCCAATATCTTCAAGTTCCAGTGTGTTGCACACTCATGTTTGAAAGTGTTTGGTGAAAAACTGTGGTTCTTAATAGCTTTGTAAGGTCTGGCAGGGACAGGACTGGAACCTGGTCTGCCAGACAGTGCCTCCACATGGGCAGCCATAGTAGGCCTACATGCATTACCACATAGACCCTGTGGAGATAAACACCACTGGAAGTACCACCTTAGAAAGCTGGACGGATTGCTTCCCTTGTGGTCCCTGACTGGTCCAGGTGCCCTGTTTAGGCCCAGGAGACATTCCAGGATGTGTCTATGCAATGAGGTAGAGTTCAACACTTTGCTAGCTAAAGTGTTGAACCTGCATCTTGACTTGATCTTTGGCCTCCTGACCCTGGCTCAGACCCTCAGCTTCTGCCCTTGAACTTGGATTCTGATACTGCCCCTGCTCCCTGGCTTTGGTACTTCAACTTTGACTTTGACCCCAAGCTTTGGTGCTTGAACTCTGACTCTGGCTATGCACCCTGGCTTTGCCTCTTGAACACTGGCTCTCTTCCTGACCCCTGGCATCGGTACTAGGACCCTGATCCCAGTCCTGAACTCAGGTTACTGCTCTTAGACTATGACCCCAGTTCTGATCCTTGATATAGGCCCCTTGCCCCTGGACTCTGACACCAGACCTGACCAATAGGCATGGCTGCCCAAGCCTTAGTCCTGACAAGCTTAAACAACACATTCACAATCTGTTCAAGAACACCTTCCCTCTCTGCTCCCTCCTTTCCTACCCCATCAAAGTATCCCCTAAATGAAAGGAAACAACCCGTTCTTGTTCTTTCTTTCAAGATGGACTTCTGGTTAAGGCATGGGATCAGTTCCTGGCTCTGCCAAGGGCTTCTTCTGTGTCTTGGTTCCCACTCTGTAAAACAGAGACAACGATAGTGTTTTCCTCCCACCCTTTGTCTCTCTTGCCTATTTAGCTTATAAATTCTTCGGGATGGGGACTGTCTCTTAATATGTATATGTACAGCCCTAGCACAATGAGGTCCAAGACAATATTGTAATATGAACAAAACAAACACAACACAATTTCAGACCTTGTTTCTTTACATTTCTATCCTCCTCTCTTCTCCAACCCATATATGCTTCACACAACTTTTCTCTAGACCAGGGGTCGGCAACCTTTCAGAAGTGGTGTGCCGAGTCTTCATTTATTCACTCTGATTTAAGGTTTCGCGTGCCAGTAATAACATTTTAACGTTTTTAGAAGGTCTTTTTCTGTAAGTCAATAATATATAACTATTGTTGTATGTAAAGTAAATAAGGTTTTTAAAATGTTTAAGAAGCTTCATTTAAAATTAAATTAAAATGCAGAGCCCCCCGGACCAGTGGCCAGAACCCGGGCAGTGTGAGTGCCACTGAAAATCAGCTCGTGTGACGCCTTCGGCACGCATGCCATAAGTTGCCTACCTCTGCCCTAGACCAATCCCTTTGTCTTCTCCACCCCGACTTTGTTTCTTCCTTCATTGTACCCGTTATGCCAGGTATGGCTTCTTGATTAATATTTGCCTAGCACACTTCTTTCCCTTCTAGTCTTTGAAGGAATCAGCTATAAAGAACTCATCTTGTTCCAAATTGTAACTTTCTTGCCTTTAGATTGAAATTTTTGCCATTGACATTAATGGATCCAGGATTTCACTCAGTGAGTAGTCTACTGAAATGGATGGTACTACTTTAGGGTGTCCCGATTTTATAGGGACAGTCCAGACATTTGGGGCTTTTTCTTATGTAGGCACCTATTACACCCCCTCATCCCCAGCCCCTGTTCACACTTTCTATCTGGTCACCCTATACTACTTACATGCTTGAAGTTGGGCATCTGCTTAAGTACCTCGCTAAATGGGGCATGGTTCTGCATGCAGAACTCACTACAGACAGATAAACTGCAGTTTAGAGTCCTTGGATGAAATCTCATTTCTGACCCTATTAAAGTCAACTCCCATTGACTTCAGTGGAATCATGAATTCATGTCTTATATGTTAGGCCCCCAGAAAAAAAATATAGCAACATAGAATCTTCTGTCAGAACTCCCATGTCAAAAGAACCTTGGTCTGTTCTATACAGATTAAAGAGACCTTTTTAATCATTAGCAGGATTAGATTTTACTAGGGTTAACCCACGGGAATTAGATGTAATAGTTCTGCCTGGAACACACAGGCCCCTTTTTCTTCAAACAATTTTGTTTCTTTCCACCGTACTTTAAAAAAAAAAAGGGGAGAGGGGGAAAAAGAAATCATTCTATTTGTTAAATTGGCCTAAAGCAAACAAACTAAAACTTCTTGATGTTATCCACTGTAATTCATTATTCTGGTGCAGTACTCTTTTATTTTTTTCTTTCCGTTGCCTGAATAATGTTCTTTGAAGACTACATCATCAATAAACCACTCTAGTGAGGTTTAGAGGGCCTAGAATAATGAATAACAATTAGGGGCATTTAAAAGGTAATATTTTTTCCTGCAATTTGGGAATTGATTTATGAAGTTGGGGTTCCTCCAATTTCATCAAATAAATGGTTTCTTAAACCAATTCTTCTTACTGTCCTAGTAGCCCCTTATATCTGGCAAGGTTGGTGAGCTTTCTTGCTAGCTTATTAAGTTTGATGCAAATGAACCATCCTTCAGTTTGCACAATTAACAAAATTCTTCTCTACAAATGATATAAATTCTACTTATACAACCAAATTAGGCTAGCATGACGCTAGTTGTATACTGGAAGTCACCCTACAGAGAAACTAATCTGAGTGATGGTTTTATTTCAAAAAGTAAAAGCAGGAAATGTTTCCTTATGAAGCTTCTTTTAAAACATTTTGGAATTTAAAAAAGCGCTGAATGAAACTCCTGGTTTGGGAAGTCTGGTTAGGTTAGAAAAGCATGTGAAAGTTCAAAGACCTGATGCTCACCCCACTCTGATACACTGACTTTATACCAGAATCACTCCGCTGAAATCAGTGAAGTGATAGCTTGCGCAAAATCAATGAAACAGAGTGGAAAACCAGGCTCTGTGGATTTTCAAAAGTGCCTAAGTAATTCAGGAGCACATCTTCCAGTGAAAGTCACGTAGGGTGGGATTTTCAATCTGTTAATCTAAATTTCTAAGGCCCAGCAAACCTTCCTCCCCAGTCTCCAATCCCCATCAGCATTCTGATCCCCTGTAATTTATTCATTGTGTCCTTGAGGGATTGTGCAATACTCTGCTCTCTTCTCTGATAGATCTCCTACTTCTCATGGTGCGTGGTACTTCACAGTCTGTGATTATGCCTTTGGGGCATGAACTCCAGAGTGCCCCGAACATTTTAAGTAGCAAGCCCCGGGGGCATGCAAGAGAGGTCAGTGGGTTCTATTGTGCTTTAGTGGGCTTATAGAAAATGAAGCCAAACTGGATTGATGGGAATGGTTCCAAGTTTTCCTCTGAAAAGACAAAATACTAATTCAAGAAAACTCTGGTCAGTCCCCGAAGATGAGACCCAATACTAGAGGAGGAAAAAGCTAGCTGCCTCTTCCCAAGAAAGCAGGGCAACATGGGTCAGAGGCATGTGGAGTGGGAGCAGAAACTTGTGCAGTGCCCAGGTGTGGACACACCCATAGATGAGGGAGATGGGCAGAGCTGTTTTTTGGATTTTTCAGAGTGGTTGAAGATGCAAAGTGTCGTATGGGTGCTTTTGAAAGCACGCAAGCAATTCATTGCTTGCATGGGTGCCCATTTCATGCCCACAAGTGTGCGCTTACACTAAATTTACTAGTGCAGATCAGAGGCCTTTTAAAAATGTGGCCTTGAATGTGTAGGGGAAAATAGTAAAGCTACAGATACCACAATTCATCTTTGTGAAGCAACACTTTTCTATAGACACCAAATGTGAAAAAAACAATCACTTCAGCTAGTTTTAACAGCCTGAAAAGCAAAAGGGGCTATGTTTTCGCTCACTAAAATTCCATAGTCTAAAATATCTGTTACTTCTTTTAATGAGTTCAGCCTGGAACTACTAAACACTAATTCACTCAGCAGACAACAGCCATAGTGCCAGGGAGGGGACTGCATGGATTGTAGATTCCAGAAACATGTGAATCACCCCATCGCTGTGCAGCTTTTTTGTGCTTCACTCTTGCAATTTCAGCAGGAAAATAAAAGTAATTAGAAAGCTCCATTTGGCACCAATGCTGCTTGTTTGAAAGTGACCTGTTAAGCTGCAAACCTTTTTTCTCTCCTTTATTCCCCACTCTCTTATATTCCCACTCTAAATCTGGTTTGATCATCTTAAACTTAGTGTTGTTTAGAACTGTGCTGTACAATTCCTGGACATTCCTGTTGTGTTTAGAAATTATTTATAAAACATTTTGAAATATTTATATTGGGACATCTCCATCCATGTTAATATTGCAGTATCATAACAGTTGCCAAATTCTGTCTCCTTTTATTATTATGATGTATGGCAGGTTATTGCCGATCACTTGCTTCTGTGCTCGTCCAAATGCTTCAGCTATCCCACAGTTACTTCCTGAGAACTGTTGAGTGCAGCTGTGACATTACTCATGGTTATCCCTTAACCTAATTAGTTCGGTTTATTTACTCTGTGAGAAGGAAAATACAAAATAAAGGGAGTATTGTGATATGGACCATACTGAAAGAGACTATTAAACCTCCTCAGAAAAGATGGGCCAAATTAGTTTTGTATGCATCTGAATTTGGAGGCACCCTCTGATGGGATGAGTATTTGGGGCTACTGGGTACTTGGCAAATCAGAACAAGCTTTTTAAAATAAATGGAGCCATTGAGAGAGAAAGAGAGATGAACCGAGTGAATGATTGACTGACTTGCCAACATTTTGAAAGGGTCCCAGCCCCATGTGAACGTGATGTAATATGACCTGCAACACTTGGAGGTCCATTAGATTTGCATGTTGATAATACTATGCATTGACATAATTCATCCAGTCGCATATTATTGGGCCTACAGACTCCATAGGATGCAATGGAAGTATAATGCCTGTCTTAAAATACAAAGTCCCATTAATTCCAGTGGGATTTTGTGTGGCATGCATGCCCGGATGTATATAGAATAGATAGTAAGAATGCAGTAAAAATAGGGAAAGGAGGTTTTCAAACACAAGTAATTTGGCCATTTAACTTTTTTCTTCATAATTTATCAAGGTCCCAATTTTTAAATTTAGGAGGCACCTAAATACCTATTTTAGGCGCTGTAATGTCAGTTTAGGTTACACCAGGTCAAGTTGGTTGATTAGGCTGAATTAAAAAATTGCTCATGGTAATTATGGTATTTGTTTATTTTGAGGTGGATTTAATATTCCATATAATTAACTGGTGCAGAGAATTCTGAAGTTATAAAGCATGCAATTATCTCCTTTGCTTCTTTCTGAGCTACATGAGAATGTGTCCATAATGGTATCAATTGTGATAACTTCCTTAATGAAGTGATACAATCACACTCAGGCTATTTCTCAGTATCCGTTCCTACTGATAAGAAGTTATCTGTCTTCATATTGATTTGACATCTAGCTGCTCCATATGTGACTTTGGAAGCTAATGACTGAAGTTGTACTGAGTATTCAGGGGTACATTTTCAGATTAGCTGTAGGCTAGCCTCCTGCTGTCTCAGAATTTTTGCACCTGCTGGTGAATTATGGGTGCAGATATTATTACTATTTATTTGTATTACTGTTCCACCTAGGAGCCCTAGTCTTGGACCAGAACTCCATTGAGCTAGCTGCTGTGCAAACACAGAACGGTAAGACAGGCCTTTCTCAAGTTAGCATCAGGGCTGATTTGTCTGACTCCAGATCAGGCCAGCTGAATGTTAATATTTGTATTTGCAATGCAATGTGTATGGGAAAGCCATGGTTGCTGATTTTGGAGAAGCACGTGCAAAGTGGAGGCCAGTGTTCCAAAACTATCAGACTCGAAATACTATTGGTTTCCTCAAACTGCAGCATTGTTTCAGCTGCACAATTATATGCATGAGGAAATTCATGTTGGAGGCATATTGATTATTTGTCATATTCACAACACTGTCATCGTTGATGACAGCATCATGGGTTCGGAGCAACTAAAAACATAAGAAAAGCTCTGATTTTCATAAGCCAAATTCTAACAGGCCAAATACATATTCAAGATCTAATGAGTGGAAGGTGAAGCTGGACTAATTCAGCCCATCACTGGCAATTTTTAAATCAAGATTGGACTTTAAAAAAAAAAGGGCACTAGTTCAAAAGGAATTATTCTAGGGAAGTTCTATGACATGTATCATAGAAGAGTTGAGAACAGATGATCACAGTAGTCCCTTCGTGACCTAGGAATCTATATGCACTTGACAGAAAATGAGTTGGGAGGAAATACTTATTCTCAGCTCCATGCAGTGGACGATGTCCATGCTATTCTCTGAGACAGGAAGACATCCATTCTAACAGTCTTTCTAGACAGGAGAGATGTGAGAGGGCATCAGTTGGGTCGCTTGACCCGCATGTCAATTGATGCCCACATTCTGGCCCAGTAACGACCACTATTCAGAACAGCAATACACAGATTTCTTCTGCGAGTGCAGGGGGCTGGTGTCATCCATGCTGGAGCCATGAAATTGACAAGCAAGCCGGGCAGCTACAGCCCAGTTGTCCTGGCTTCCCACTCCCAGCTGGGCTGCGCCCGCTCAGCTCCCCACTCCCAGCCGGGCTGCTGCCCAGAGGCTCCCCACTCACCGCTCATGGAGATGAGAAGCCCATGGTGGCTGTAAGCTGACCTAACATAGGTCGACTTAGGGCTGTAGTGTAGACCTGCCCTTAGAGTACACCTTGATAATGATTATGCAATGGATACCTGGACCCATTAAGAGGCTGGTGGCACTGCTCTCACTGAATTTGCCCAATTTGTACCTAGAGGATTTCAGATTGGTGCTGAAGTAAACATTGGGGTCATTGGTGAGACACCATACCCACCAGAAAGAGCCAGAAATGAATCAGGACATTTTTGTCTTTGATTTGGCAAACATCATGACATGGGAGTCAACTGTGAGCTCAAGCTTTAAGAAATATCATGATACTGTGAACAAAATATTGAGAGTTGGACACACTGTTCAAATCTGAGGGCTAGTCTTCACTACGGAGCTAAATCAGCATCGATTTAGCGGGTCTAGTGAAGACATGCTCAATCAATGGCAGAGCGATCTCCCATTGATTTCTGCACTCTAGCTCAACGAGAGGCAGAAGTAATGTTGGTGGGAGAGCATCTTCCATCAACATAGCGCTGTGTGGACCCCATGGTAAGTAGATCTAAGCTACGTTGACTTGAGTTACACTACTAATGTAACTCAACTTGCATAGCTTAAATCAGCCAGCAGCTGTAGTGTAGATAAGCCCTGAGTCTCAAAGCAAAGATGGGGAGAAGAGGAAAGGGCTGCAAACATTGTACGAACAAGAAAACTGCTACAACACCATACAGCTCTATCCCTCTATTCTCTTAACTATTTAACCTGTTTAAACTACCACTACACAGACCACTGTATTCTTTTCTCAGTCCATTGCGTCTGGCTCTGTATTATCACCTTTTCTAGTGTTTCCATATTTATAAACATCCATCTCCAATAACAATTACAGTTGGAATGTTTATTTTGCTTGATGTTAGAGAGACAAAGTGGGTGAGGTAATATCTTTTATTGGACCAACTTCTGTTGGTGAGAGAGACAAACTTTCAGGCTCTGTGTGGCTTGAAAGCTTGTCTCTCTTACCAACAGAAGTTGGTCCAATAAAAGATATTACCTCACCCACTTTGTCTCTCTAATATCGTGGGATCAACACAGCTATAACAACACTGCACACTGTGCTTGAGAACATTTACAGTTCATCTGCTGCACAAATATTTGTTATTCTTTGGGCAGAAGGTCTGATTTTTATTTTAATATGCTATTAAAATAGAAGGACTTATGTAAAACTTAATTAGTTTCCCCAAAATATGTTCCATTTCCTACTGTATGCAGTTACTATACACACACATTCTGTTAAAAAGCAGAATAAGGTAACTTGCTAGTAAAGTTAAAGTCAAGATCTAATACAGTTGGACTTCATCCAAAGGAATTGTGACATTTAGTGCACTTATGTTTTTACCATTGGATATGGCTATTTGAGGAATCAATTTCTTTTTACTTATAATGATAGGGGGCTAGATTCCCCAGGTGTGCCAGAACAACGCTTGATGTACATGGGGAACTGAATAGAGTTAGCTTTCTGCCACCTTCCCCTAATACTGTGGATTCTTGACCCCTAGTGCAAGTTAGAGCAGTCTCATTGCTTCTCCAATCTGTATTAGCAATTACAGCTCTGCTGGCCAGAATCACCTCTCCTTGGTCCTAGCTAGCACCTATGCCAGTAGGGAATGGAGCAGGTTGTATAGTGCTGTCTACCTGAATTCCCTTATAACAGGTGAACACTCAGCTGCTGTGTTAAGCAGCTTTCAGTCCCCTTTGTACTGCATTGATGTAAGGTGGTGTAACTGGCCTGTCTTTTGTAGTCAAGACAGAAAATACTAAATGGATGAAGTTAAATGATTTTCTGTTACCCACCTCCTTCAACCTCCTTTCCATCCCCAAGGTGCAAGTTCAAAGATGGCACCTTTTTAAAGGTAGATCCATTATTTTCAATGGAGCAAGAGGCAGGATGCGTGGATATCTTTCCCAGCAATATGTGTGGTATAAACTAAAGCCATCTGGGTCCCATTTTACAGAGCACTCCCTATGCTGTACATCCAGAGGCATTAAAGCGGTTAATGCCTATGCAATAGATGGGAGTTAATTTAGTGCAGATAGCTGATACTCAATTTGAATGTGCACTGGAAGGAAGTTGGCACTCATTTTTGGACTGCACGTTGCTCTCTGCCTTGATGAACTAAGCAGATACCGTACCATGAAAGGAAAGAGGAAGCTGAAACTTGGAATAATGTGCTTGTTTGTTTCATAGTGCACCGCTGGTCATGATGTTGATTTGGCAAGCATCCTGCCCTGCCTGTAGAATGCAGTCACTGCTTGTGGGTTGCTGGAGGATAAGCCTATCACTATCTGGCAGAATGGGTGAGAAAGGAAAGGAAGGTTGATGCTGGCCAGTGTGAGAAAGAGTGCATGGAAACAGTTTATGTTCTGACAAAAGAACCAACCGAGAGCCATACAGTAAGTGTCACAGACTAAGGAGCAGGCAACCGTTCATTACAATAGGTATTGCCAGGAAACACCTGGCTGTGAAAGGAAACTGATGGAACCCGCTAATACATGAATGTGGCTATCAGACTGTCTATAGTGACAGGCTTGTGCAAATACAGCAGAGAAAGACAACTCAGCCCTTTACAAAGGGGCAGGAAAATACTCCCACTGACTGTGTTTTCCTTTTAATTTGCAATAGTTTTATATTTATTCTCCGGGACTGGATCAAATGAGATATTTTCCATGTAGTGGGACAGAAGATTTGGGTGAACAAGCTCTTAGGGAGGATGCTGGAGGTGTCTACATGTTGGAACCAATAAATGTTGGAAGAAATCTGCTTGAGGTCTTAGAAACTGAGTTTGAGAATTAGGAAAGAACAAGACCTGAAGGTTAATTTTCTCTGAAATATCAACATACCCTTATGGCCGGATAGGTAGTGACAGATTAGATACTTGATTAACCTATGCCCAGAGGTTATGTATTATGCTAATACAATGCAAGCAAAGAAAACATCTTAAACTAAAAAAAATGATAAAGATTGCAGAATGCAGATAAGAGAGTGTACAAATAAGATAAGGAAGACAAAAGTGGAGAACAAAAGGGAAGATTGCCCAAGAGGTTAAAATAATAGCAAAGCTTTTCCAAGTACATACAGAACCAGGGGGTCAGCAGAGAAGTCAGCAGGCCTCTAGGAGCTACTGTATAAACACAGTGTGCAGACAGAAGAGGTGAGCATTGCCACAGGTGGATGGTGGGTGAGGATAAGAGGCAGAGGGTTTAGCAACGGCATCTTAGAAATTCCAGAAATTTGTAACTATTATTTCTTTATTAAGAAACCTTACTGCATTCTATTCAGTTTATTGCATAAATGGATGAGGATTTTAAAAGCACCTACATGGTTTAAGGAGCACAAGCCCTAGCAATTTTCCATGGCACGTGTCCTGTTAAGTCACTTTAGACACTTTTGAAAATACCAGCCTAAATTAACAATCTTAATTGTCATAAACAAGTTTGTTTTCTCCCCCTGATGGGATTATCGGCATAAATGTTAAATATCCCCTGCAGCATCGGAATCCCATACACCACAGCATTATGCCAGTGCATGAATACCAGAAAGTGAAACTGACCATAAGAGGACAAGGAAACCGACACGTCTAAATTCACCCAGGGAAATGCATGATTCCCAATAGAATGGTAGTGAGCCAGAGAGATAACATATCTGGAGTTCAAAAAAGTTTTAATAAAAAGGGGATGGCACCTATGCCCACGATATCTGCAGTCTACCTGCTGTGGTCCTGCTTCCAACATGTCCCTACCACTCCCTACTCTACCCCAGCATGTCCCCTACATGTGAGGAGGTCCTTAGAAGACAGGCTTGTGGCTGTCTTCCACAATTCTTGTGCCAAGGGAATCCTCTCTCACTGGGATCCAAGGCCCCTTTATACCATTTCAGCCTTTTACCTGACACAAAGGGCCCTGAGTTTAGGGGATGAGGATCTCATCCCTACAATTTACTTTTGCTACTAAGCAGGAGTAGTCTGACCATACGGCAGCACTCATTAATTACGCTCTCCTGGGATTCATGCCTGCTGCCTTGCTCATCACTTTTCACAATATTCTGCTCATGTGCTATGCAGGCTGAAGTCCTATGCATGTGCATTTTTGCTAGCACAGTTATCTACAGATCTCTGACTATGTGGAAACCTGTTTCTAACTCAAAGGAAAAGTACATTTTTAGAATGCTCATTGTCACTTGTGGAGTATGTACCAACTATGTTGCTGCTTGTTTCCAGAATTTATGAAACATGCTTCTTTTAAAGTCTTCTATCCCAGCATTAAAGCATATGCAAAGGCCCTTCCCAAGGATTTGTTAGGCTGCTGATGGATCCAGAGTAAAATTAGAGTTGGTTGGAAAATGGAATTTTTCCATGGAAAATGTTTTTTTAAATTGTCAAAAAACTGAAAACTTTTTTCCGTTTGGGGCCAAAATAATTTTCAGTGTTCATTTTTTTGGATGAAAAGTCCAAATTTTCTGTGAAAAGCACACCCTTTCTACAAAAATTCTCCACCAGTCATAATGAAAACCCTTGGAATGTACTTTTTGGATAACTTCATAGAAGTACATGCCTGAGTTCTTGATTGGTCCCTCTATGTTAGTAGACTTACTAAAAGTACTGTGAGCTCGAGAAAGATATTGTTTGGGGGACCAAGACTTTGGGGGAATAGTTGTCTAATTTACAGGAAGTACCTGAGATGACATACTGACTTTTAAAACAACTATTTATAATTTGGTCCCTGACATAGTTTTACCAAATTATTACACCTAGGAAAGGGAGTATATTGTAGACGACTTGAGTTGTGGACATTGTACAACTCTAAGATTGTAAGCTAACTCCCTTCTCTTCATGTGCCAATATATATTTATGCCTATATCTGTAATTTGCACTCCATGCATCTGAAGAAGTGGGTTTTTTAGCCATGAAAGCTTATGCCCAAATAAATCTGTTAGTCTTTAAGGTGCCACGAGACTCGTCATTGTTTTTGTGGCTACAGACTAACACAGCTACCCGTCTGATAACTCTGGGATTATCACCACTGGCTGAACATCGCTCCCTTTTCCTCCCGCCAAACCCTCCCATGAGACCAGTATCAAAGTTTAGATTTGCACAGGGTTTGAGCCAAAGCCCATGGAAATTATTCAGACTGGGGAATTTGAAATATAATGCACAATTATCTCCGAGTTTATGTTATTCTGCCTTGTGATTCTTAACTTAAAGCATTCAATTTCCCATTTATGCCTTGCAGCAATTTTTCTTTTATGTCTATATTTCTTGCGTCACTTGTGATTGCTTCTGATGAGATATATTCTTTGGGTCTTACACGTGGAAAATTAATTAAAAAACAAGTGTAAAGAAAAATAACAATTTGGTGGAGGTTTTTGGAGTGGTGTAGGGTCACGCGGTTATTACATGGGGGGTCGTGAGGTGTCAGCCTCCACTCCAACCCCGCTTTGCCTCCAGCATTTACAATGGTGTTACATATATAAAAAAAGTGTTTTTAATTTTAAGGAGAATCACACTCAGAGGCTTGCTATGTACAAAAGTTTGAGAACCACTGGTCTATTTCATTATCATTCTCAGGTATTCTCTTATATCAAATGGAAAGAATGTTTCTCTCTTCCATATTTGAGTATACATAATAATCAAATTCTTCTGAAATTCACGAGCTGTGCCTTTCCATACATTATTTCTTTCCCACAATGAATGCACAAAACCACCTTGCCCTCTCTGTAGCCTTATATCTATATTGGTGGGCATCCCAGTCACACATCACATTTTCATCGCAATTAAGAAGTTAAATCTGCTGCATCTTTACCATGCAAAATAATAACAAGAAATCATGCTTTAAATATGCACCTGTGTAAGCTATTTTTATGAGACAAAAAGCCCTTAAAGTCCCATGTGGGATCATTTATATGATGGAAATAAGAAATATGCTATTGTTTTGCTAGGGGGGAAAGAATTATTCTTAAATAATAAATCTGCATTTCCGAGTCTTATTTTTGAAAGATCTTCATGAACAACACAGCATCGGCTATAGGACTGTAAAAAAAATAATAAAGCCCCATTTGTTTTTGAGAAACAACATAAGCAGGGTTGATGGATTTGGTTTTTTGAGTAAAAGTAAGCCCGGGATTCTACCCAATAGCAAAATACCCAAATTTCCTGTCCAAAAGTAACACTTTAAAGTGTCAAGTATCAGAGGGGTAGCCGTGTTAGTCTGAATCTGTAAAAAGCAACAGAGGGTCCTGTTTTGATGCATCCGAAGAAGTGAGGTTTTTACTCACGAAAGCTTATGCCCAAATAAATCTGTTAGTCTTTAAGGTGCCACCAGACTCCTTGTTGTTTTTGTAGAGGGTCCTGTGGCACCTTTGAGACTAACAGAAGTATTGGGAGCATAAGTTTTCGTGGGTAAGAACCTCACTTCTT